>NW_026570267.1:0-600000 GCF_019649055.1 Paramacrobiotus metropolitanus | reverse complement strand
GATGTTTTGGTTTCGTGCAGTCGAACGCAATTACTTTGACTTTACAGATCATTTTTTGTTAAATTTTCTTAGCGAAAAACCATCCAAATCTAATCACCCACGAGAGTATCACATTACGAACTAAAAGGAAGCTAAGACTGGACAGTGGTGCTAGATAGGTCACCCATTAAGAACTTAGCAGGCCCTGCTCTATTTTGCTCAGTAATATTGCAGTTTGGTCATACGTTCACCAAACGGGCTCTGTGCACTGGATAGCTTTGGCAGCTCGGTCACCCACCTACCTAACGGGATCTATGCAAAGGACAGTACTGGTAACTCGAGTTACCAGTACTGTCCTTTGCATAGATTGCGCATAAACTCCGTTAAGTGATCTAGTGACCGATCGGTCACTAGATCACTTAACGGAGTTTATGCGCTGAACAGTAGTGCTACCTCGCTCATTAGATCACTTAACGGAGTTCGTGCACTGGACAGTAGTGGTAGCTCGGTCACGCGCTCTGTGCACTGGACAGTATTGGTAGCTCGGTCACCCATCTACCTAACGGGATCTATGAACTGGACAGTAGTGGTAGCTCGGTCACGCGTTCACCTAACGGGCTCTGTGCACTGGACAGTATTGGTAGCTCGGTCACCCATCTACCTAACGGGATCTATGCACTGGACAGTAGTGGTGTCTCGGTACTCTTTCACCTAACGGGTTCTGGGCACTGGACAGTGGTGGTAGCTCGGTCACGTACTCACCTAGCGATTTTTTGACGCACTCAATCACTAGGTGAGTGACTGACCGAGCTCAGCCTGTCCAGTAAGAAATATCGCTAGGTAAGGAGAAAAATCGCTAGGTGAGGATGTGACCCTGCTACAACTACTGTCCAGTGCACGGGTTGCACAGAGCCCGTTAGGCGAGCAAGAGCAAAGCCCGCTCGATGACTCACTCACCTAGAAATTCCGCTCAGTGGGCAGTAATGGTGTTTCGGTCACTCACTTGTCTAGTGGTTTTTCTTACTGGTCAGTGGTGGTACCTCGGTCACCCACTCATCTAGAGATTCCGCTCAGTGGTCGGTGATAGTGTTTCGGTCACTCACTCGTCCAGTGATTTTTCGTACTGATTTTATATTAGATATTTTTACATTTTATATCGGTTGATTCTAAACGTTTTTCGAGCTCGGCAACACCGGCAGCAATGTTTGAATAACGCGAGTGTTTGAATAAGTACACTAATTTATTTATTTATTTTTCGGTTTAATTAGTGTGATAATTATGTCAATTGGTATTTTGTATTGTATCTAGGCAAATATTTCTAAGTTTCAAGGTGACCTTTAAGATGGGTTGGATCAATCTGGTCTTGATGCCGGCTTGATACCGGCTCGATATTTTCATAAAAAAAACACATGCCGGCCACTTCTGAACTATCCCGGATCTAATGGCGTTGTCCGTTTTTCCAGAAGTTTTATGGTTATAGAGATCTCAAAACTATGGGGCGCCGCGCGTAGTATAGATCTTGTACTTAATATAAAAGCAAAATTCGAGGATCGATACTTTCCTTTTTGTGCATTATTGTAACACGTACTGCAGGATCGCAACTGAACGGAAAATCGATCACTGCGTGGGACACTCACGATCACGTGGGGACGGTGGGGTTGTTGTAATATAGATCTTGTTCCTCGATATGTACTATAGTTCTTCTTGATAGGCAGTCGCACAGTGCGTTAAAATCTTAAAAAGAAATAATAACGCAAGCTGGTGTAGATCTGACAGACAGTGGTAAGACGGACGGCTACAGACGCAACTGGCACGGGTTCGAGTCCTGTCATCGGCAGATTTTTATTTATTCATATTTAAATTTCATTCAAAAAATCAGCAGTGTTCTCCTGTCACAGGCGTCCGCCCTTCTAAGACTCTCTTAAATGTTCACTCATTTACACTTTACTCCTAGTACAACAGCGATGATTTAAGGGAAGTGTTCCAACATGGTACCAGATTCGTGTACATTATACATGTACGAAAAGTTTCACTTCCGTGCACATCAAAACCCCTTTTTTTGCATGCAGGTTTTATCAGCATTCTATACGAGCCAAAATGTTTGTACACAGTGACCTCATAACGGGTGCACTAAACACTATCACTATAAGGTCGGTAACTCAGTCACTTCACAGGCTCTTGTCACTGGAGAACGGTTTGTGCCCGCTGGCAAAGCCGAAGCTGTTTCTTGAAGCTACCGGTAATGCCCAGTGCACAGAACCCGTTAGGTCAACTATCCCGTTAGGTACTATCGATGCACAGAGCCCGTTAGGTGAGCGGGTGACCGAGCTCCACTACTGCTCCGAAAAGAAACCCTAAATCTCACTGTCTATAAGTATGTATTAAATATGAAATAGTACGAATGCACTGGACACTATATCACTAGGTCGGTAACTCCGTCAGGTCACTTCACAGGCTCTTGTCACTGGAGAATGGCTTGTGCCCGCTGGTGTATGTTCGGTCATTAGTGATAGTTGCTCATCTGACGGGTTCTGTGCACGGGACAGTACCGGTAGCTCGGTCACTCGTTAACCTAACCGGTTCTGTGCACTGGACAGTAGTGGTAGCTCGGTCACCCGCTCACCTAACGGGCTCTGTGCATCGATATAGTACCTAACGGGATAGTTGACCTAACGGGCTCTGTGCACGGGCAGTACCGGTAGCTCGTTCACTCGTTGACCTAACGGGCTCTGTGCACTAGACAGTAGTGTCAGGTCGGTCATTCAGTTGAAGGGATCTGTGAACTGGGCATTACCGGTAGCTTCAGGAAGCAGCTTCGGCTTTGCCTCTGCGCTTCTTGTGGTCCACGGTCGGTCAATTCCAATACGTAATTTAATAGGTTTATATTTAAAATCTTATGTCGCAAAACAGCAGGAAAACGCAGATTTTGTAGAAAATTCGGTTTATCGTTTTTGAGTAGCTGAAGACATTCATTCTCGCTTATACTACGAATATTTTATTTTGAATCCGGGAAATGAAACTTAACCGAAATCGGGCTTCCACGTACTAATCTACAAACTCCCGGAACGTTTGCACTGGACATAGTTCAATCACTCACTGACATATCGCAGTGTTTAATAAACCTCAATTTTCTACAACACTTTTAGGAGCCGAATGGAACAGATGCCGGGAAAGTTATCAAGGAGCGACTGGAAATATTGTACGTTCTCCAAATGACAGCGTTGTCCAAATACTGGACAACGCGTCGAAAGAAATTGGTACGGAAGAACAACAACTAGACAACAACAAAAACTGGAGAAGAACAACAACAACAACTAGAAATTTTCGTGATAAGTAATTCGGTTTTTATTTAGAAGCTTCCGCTCGTGTTAATAGTGAAGATGGATAATAGAAGGGGGGCGGCTTTTGGGCACGATCCGTATGTTGCACTTCCACGACCGGCTGAAAAAAATGCAGACACAAAAAGTAATGCTAGGTCCATACTTCAGTTGTAAAAAAAAGTTGTACAAACAAATCGTAGTCGTAAAATGGGAACTACGATTTCAACAATCGTAGTCGTAGTTTCCAGGATGTTGTGGTAATGTTGTAAAATTTTTGTATACTGCAACACTTCCCGGCCATACTTTGACCACAACTGAAATTTGAGCCAGCCCAGCAGAGACGCGATTGGCGGAAATATCCCGCTTATTCTTATAATTATTAAGCAGAAGCAGCAGGATTTTATTTTGTTAATTTGTTTCATTATACGAAGTTAACGAATCAGTAAATCAATCATGGTCGAATGCTATACTGAAGTATAAAAAAAAAACTACCATAACATAAATGGAGTTACATGCATATGTAAATCCAAAACTTTAACACGGTTTTAAAAGTGGAGTAAGTTTTCCGGCACCTTTATCGCGCTCGCGAAATTCTTTCGAATCTCGCTTCCACAATCCACAGTATTTCGTGCTCGTGAACGGCTTGAATTAAATGCATACAGAATTCCTGGTCCGTATTACGACGCGGTCCGTTTCCTGGTCCGTTTTTTCGACGCTGACGGGCGCACGCTTTTGGCCATTTTGTTAAGCGGTTTTACCGTTTGCGAAAAATCAATTTTACTTACTGTGTACAGTAGTTTGGTAGTGCAGTGCGGTTTCAGGTTTGTGATCACCAGTTCCGATGTTACATCAAAATGGTATCAAGTAATCAGCATTAATTAAACGAGTATCAATGTATCATTAACTGCATCATTTTGCATGTAAAAAAGCTGCACACATATAATTGTATTATGGTGATTCTGGCAAAACTGCCCATTGGCTAGTTTGCTACGATTGTTGTAGGAAGAAAGAAAAGCCCCTCCCTCCTACAACATCAATCTACAACGAATTTTCCGGAATACAACATTTTTCCTACAACTGTCGCGTCCATACTTTCGAGAATTACAACAAAAAATGCTACAACAAAGCTGACTGTCGTGCATACTTTTTCTACGATTACTTAATGTTGCAAGATTTCTGTTGTACTCCGAATTACAACTGAAGTAGCATAAGTCATTGCTTTCTCCCGATTATGCACACGTACAACTGTACAACATCATTAAGTTAATCAGCAATCATTTATGTTTAACAGAATCGAAACTTTCACCGGCACCAGCACTGATTGTGCGTAGTACGTGCCGGAAGTCGTACTTCAGACAGTTAGATTTTAAGTTTACAATTGAACTCGCAAAAAATTAGCTTCAAGAATACAGGTTATAAGTAATTTAATAATACAAGTTATAAATAATTCGGGAAATAATTTTAAAGTTTATAGTGACTTTATACCGGATGTTGCCAGTGATAGTATCTTTTTTGTTTTACTGTGTGATTGCTTGAATAAGATACAATCGACAAATTTTGCAGAAAAACAAAAAATTATTTCTAGTGGTAGTAATTTTCGGTTACCTATTTCTTGAACGAACCGCTGTGCTTACAAATAAGTATTTGGTAAATGTCCATGGGGCTGTCGCGTACACCACAGGTCAAGACCGTCAAGTTACACTTAACTGCTTCGGGCGATTTCCGGGCGGATTAAGCTACCGAACCGGAATGTCAATGCTCTTTTCCTCTGTGCTTTTTCTAAAGTAGGAATTATTAGAAATAAAAAAACACTGATTATCACTGGGCAATTATTAGTACTCATTTGACTCGTACTCGTCTTTTTAATTTTGTTTTAATCTGAGAGATTCAGCAACGATACATTTTGGTATCTTTATTTATTTGGAATTTTTATTTATTAGGAACACCATCTGCAACTGGCACTGACTGCTTCCCAGAAGTATGGCGACACGAAAACAGTCATTATTCCAGTGCCCGACTTCACGGAAGTGGAGCCTACGATATCTACGATCGCAATCATCGCATGTATCCCGCCGCATACAGGAACTTGCAGAAAATCTAAACCGTTTAATGCACAGAGGTACGTACACTGCGATAACATTATTGGTCAGTAACCAAAAACCACAAAAAATCAACCGGTAACAGCACATCAATGCAGACTTCACTTCACTTCAGTTAAAATTAAATTTTAGATTTGCACTGATGACATTCAAAACCATCGACATCATCTGCATGCTGATCGCGGGAAAGATTGGCAAATCCGCTATTGCATTTAAGCATGGCCAGTACCAGCAACGCAATCTCCACCGGTTTTTTGCTCTGAATGTGATTGGACTGATGATCTCAATTAGCGACATGATAACCACCATATGCATAATTGCATATTACTGGACGTATCGAACCTGGCTGGCAACATATGGATCATTGACGCTACAAAGTAAAAGCGACTTCTATTTACCGGCTACCGTCATTTTTTCGTTTTCATAGTCTTGAAGATCGGCATACAAGCCGCATCGCGTTTACTTTCTTTTTACTGCGTCTTTCCGCATCCCATATCGAGGTCGCATACGCTGTTGGAAGTGGAAGGGGCAGCTTTAAAAGGTAACCGGAAGTCGTCAGTATCTAGCCACAGAACGATTTCTGCGATTTCGAATGGAATTAGGAAAAGTTCTTTACCGAGAGCAGTTTCTAACGTTTAACAAAAGCCATTGTTAATATAATCAATTTATTATTTACTGAAAGCAGCATAGTAGTGTGGGACGGAGTGATTAACAATAAGTGCTGTAAAATAAAGCTTACAATAAGCGTCGAAGGCGGTCGCGCATGTACATATACAGTATATATCTACATTTGTATATCTATAACTGGGCGAAGTCTGAGCACGTATGTATGCGAACTGATGTACATGTACAGATATTATTGTATCCAAAAAGTCCTGTCTGTGCAAATACAAAATGTTCGTGAATTTCGTAATGCATCCAATGCCCCGTAAAATAATACAGTAATGTCTCATGGAATTTTTCTGATCGGGCTTTGCGCTCTGAAAGAATTGGCTATAAAGTATAAACGGCTGTTGGGAACATTTACGGCCAAATGTCCAATCTGTAAGTGCAATTAAACAGTAATGCAGCTCACGTGACGTTTGCAACTGTTTTTCACACGGGCAGTGATAGACAGTCTGTCTATATATAATGTTCCGAGAGTTTGCATTGATTGGGCTTTTGAGATTTACTAGTATAGAAGGTCGTAACCGCCCTTATTGCAAGCGAGCGAGCATGTAAGTTTTTTGTTGTAAAAAACTTGGCACGGTGAGACAACAGGCCCGCCAGAAAGGGGGGCGCACCGGCGGGCGCCCCCTTTTTCGGATTTTTGACCGCCGGGGGGGGGCGCATTTAAAGTACTGAAAGGGGGCGGGGCGAGGCTGGCCGACGTGTCACGTGTTACTTTTCGCCATACTTTGAGTCCGGCAGACCGCCGCCCCGGCGCACTTGCGCCCCCCCTTTCCAAAAACCTTGTGGCGGGCCTGTGAGACAGCAACCTAACCAAGTAGTTCAGAGTCTACCTAGCTTTCTGTATCTTTTGCATATGCTGAGTTATCAACAGATCTGCTCAGATATCAGTTTGTTTTTGCCACCGCTGCGATGCCGACGCGATACTATCATTTTTATGACGTTTTACGGAATCGAGCCGATACGGTATATTAATTTTAAAACAATTCCTTCAGCAACTACGGCGCGGGCACTGCTAATGCTTTACCGCACATTGCCCACCATTCCGCTTGTTCTCCGCCGCACTAAATCCTTTACATTGGGATACTGATCTCATTTCTTCAGTTTCTCATTCCCAGTACCGATATTTTATTCCCAAAACCGATAAGACTTATACAGTTAACCGCCAGAGCCAATTCAGTGGCTACGCTCAGCTTGTCCGTTTATATTGGTTGGGAAGTGTTCAAGCCCGTTTAAGAACCCCAATCCCGGCCATCGTCAGTTCAGATCAATCGTTTTCACGACTGAAATCTGAAAGCAACCGCTTGCGAAGACAAAAACGATGAATTACTTACTGGAGATATTTTTTAAATGCATCCGCAATTTAGAGCCCTTTTTTTGCTGCGGATGCATCTGCACAACGATTTACAAAAAGAAACGCTAATGCCGGTGGAACCGCACTGGTTCTGAAACACACCGGCGGAGATTTCAAATTTCAGTGTTCAATAATTTTCCTAATTTGCTGCGAAAACGATTTATCGTTTCAGTACTTCATTCAGTGCTTGGTGGTAATAATCCAGGAAAGAAAGTTTTATCAAATTTTCTGTTTCCGTGAAAAGTGACTATTAAGTGCGACGCTTGTAAAGCAACACGCCGAAATTCACCTTTCATGAATACCGCTTTCTGTAATCATAACCCTTGGCATGGATCTCTATTATTTTTCCCCGTAAAGAAACAGAAATGTTTATCAATTAGGTCTATCTTATTATTTTTCAAGTTAAATTGATATGAAACTGTAAATGAGCTCATCTTAGAAGTCGAAAACTAATGGTGTAGCTCAAAATAAGAAACGTTGATAATTTCTCAAAAAATTCGCAATTTATTTACAAGAATTCAAATTTGAACTTCGATAGAGTTATCTTTTAAATTCTGTTTAATCTTTTTTAAAACAAAGGCTGAAAGAAAGTCGTTCCGTTCTACTTGCTGCTTTGCTCGCTTCGGCTCCGCTTTCGATTTCCTTAAAAACAGTTACTCGCTACTGTACAGTATCATCACGAAAAGTGAACGTTTAAATTGAACCGTTAACAAAACCATTTCCGAAGCAAAAGATATAATAATGATTAAATAAATCTTTGGTTTTACTTGCTGCTCCGCTCGCTGCGCTGCGCTTGCTCACGCCGCACTTTGGCGTCGCCTTCGGCTCCGCCTTCGATTTCCGAAGAAACGGTTATTCGCTTCTGTAGCATCGCGATAATGGAACGTTTTTGAACTACACCGTTAAAAATTTTTTTTGGAAAAAAGAAAAATCGAACTCTTTGGTTTTACTTGCTGCTCCGCTCGCCACGCTGCGCTTGCTCACGCCGCACCTCGGCGTCGCCTTCGGCTCCGCCTTCGAATTCTGTAGAAACGGTTATTCGCTTCTGTATCGTCGCGATTATGGAAAGTTTGAACTACACCGTAAAAAATTTTTTTGGAAAAAAGAAAAATCGAACCCTTTGGTTTTACTTGCTGCTCTGCTCGCTGCGCTGCGCTTGCTCACGCCGCAGCTCGGCGTCGCCTTCGGCTCCGCCTTCGGTTTCCGTAGAAACGGTTATTCGCTTCTGTATCATCGCAATAATGGAAAGCTTGAACTACACCTTAAAAATTTTTTTTTGGAAAAAAGAAAAACCGAACCCTTTGGTTTTACTTGCTGCTCCGCTCGCTACGCTGCGCTTGCTCACGCCGCAGCTCGGCGTCGCCTTCGGCTCGGCCTTCGAATTCCGTAGAAACGGTTATTCGCTTCTGTATCATCGCGATAATGGAAAGTTTGAACTACACCGTAAAAAATTTTTTTTGGAACAAAGAAAAATCGAACCCTTTGGTTTTACTTGCTGCTCCGCTCGCTACGCTGCGCTTGCTTGGGCCGCAGCTCGGCGTTGCCTATGGCAACGCTTTCAGTTTCAACAGCAAGGGTGACGGCAATCCCTTAACAATAGTTACGGTAACCCTTACCGTGACAGAAACTGAGACGGTTACGGTAACATGTTATAGTTATGGTAGCGTAATATTTATTATTGGTGACGCTTAACTAGAGTAGTGAAAGCTGGTAACGCGTTACCATGAGTCATTGCAAAATGAAAGCGGCTCAGTTGATCCTGTAAAGTAAGTGCAAATGCAGGTGAAAATGCTAACGATAGTACCGGTTCCTGACTTCGATTAGCATGGTTTGCTACGTCATTGTTTCAAGGTAATGCTACCCGTTATGACCTTAAGGTGACGTTTGCCTTGAATGACCGAACTCAACTGGTCTACAAAGTTATATACTGGTTGAAGACCTTCGAGTATTTCCAACATTTGCTCAAACAAAGCCTTATAATTTGTGAATCATGTTACAAAATTTCGCTGTTTGTATGGCGGGTTTGTGAAAAATGCCCCGGTGGTTCCCCGCATGTCGGTTTTTCAAAAACGAACCAACCGGGCGGGCAAAATTCCCGGACCGGGATCTAAAAAACGGACCCTCCATACTATATGTATGGCGGGTTCGTGAAAAATGCCCCGGTGGTTCCCCGCATGTCGGTTCCCCAAAAACGCACCAACCGGGCGGGCAAACTTCCCGGACCGGGATCTAAAAAACGGACCCTCCATACTATATGTATGGCGGGTTCGTGAAAAATGCCCCGGTGGTTCCCCGCATGTCGGTTCCCCAAAAACGCATCAACCGGGCGGGCAAAATTCCCGGACCGGGTCCAAAAAAACGGGCCGTCCATACTATATGTATGGCGGGTTCGTGAAAAATGCCCCGGTGGTTCCCCGCATGTCGGTTCCCCAAAAACGCATCAACCGGGCGGGCAAAATTCCCGGACCGGGTCCAAAAAAACGGGCCGTCCATACTGTATGTATGGCGGGTTCGTGAAAAATGCCCCGGTGGTTCCCCGCATGTCGGTTCCCCAAAAACGCTCCACCCGGGCCGGTCTGTATGAGTGTACCGGGTCCAAATTTACGATCTCCTTTGCATTTACTGCACCAGGTCCGTCAAAAATGACCCGGTTAGTTTTTCGATTTTTGGACTACCTTCTCAATTGCTTCAGCGGGGGGCTGCACCCCCCGCACCCCCTGCTTATTGGGGCTCCGCCCCAAACCCCGGCCAGGGGCTTGGCCCCTGGACCCCGGGGACCCAGCTCTCCGCATGTCGCACCGCAGATTAAAAACGCTCGCTCGCTTCGCTCGCTCGCTTGATAATAGCGCAGTTAAAGAAAGTCATGAATACAAATGGTCCTACATGCAAACATTGGATGAACATGAGTATATAATACATAGTTTAAAAACAATATGGGTAGTAGAACGGCAGAAACTTTAGTACCTACTATCTGTAGTAGATTTTGCGATTTTTCACAAAGATATGATTTTCTCATGCTATACCGTATGCGTTGCCGGCTCGTTATGCCGTACTTACCGTACGAGTATCATTTTCCAAACTGAATTTATGTTTAGCTATAGCAAATTAGGGACAAACTTGCGCTTAATGCAGGCTGCAGCCAAAAGCAAGGCATTCTAAGATGCATACCAAATTAAAGTGTGTTTATATGTTTTAACCAGAAATATTCGGCCGCGGCTGTATGGAATCAAGATTCGAGTTGTCTTACAGTCCGACTTTCACCAGTACGGGTATATATACAATCTCTGTCCGTGCTGATAAAATGCGAATTATTGTCGTTGTTTAATTAAATATGTATCTGTGGTTTTCTGTTTGATTGCGCACGCTAAGAGGCGCTTTCCTGTCGTGAAACGAGTGCCTAATCGAGTTGCTTTTCTCTGTGGAGCAAAAGTGCAAACAACTGGTTATTGTTTACAAGATTTGCTTTACTATGGATTACCATATTTGGTACGGGTACTGCACATTATCACAAATTCACAATAAACACTTGAATTAACCAACCACTGGGAAAAACTTTTTTTCCCCGTAAGGAAAATAAAAGCTGATGTCCGGAAGTGAAATGGAGTGCTGACAAGGTGCAGACGAAATGACGGAGAACAGCATCAAACATAACAGGAGCCTTTTAATACCATCGTCCACGCAAGTCTACCTTGGCTGTATGCTATTTATTTTGTTTTCGTTTGGTCTTGGGATGTATTTTTGCTCCCAGGAATGCAGTAAGTCATAACTTTTTACGATAATTATCGTTACTCTAGATCTACCAAACATATTAAAACACACTTTTATGCAGTGTACTTCTCCGTAACGTTTATTTTGAGAAATAACTATACGATATAAACAATCTTGTCATAACAAATCTATTGTGGAACATTTAACCAGTATTAAAAGTCAGTGAGACATTATTTAAATTATGTTTTCATATTCAGAAAAATATGCCATAGCGTGCACAAAATCTTTAAGATTCTAACTTGGCTGACCGGTACCCCGACACGATGCAACAATGGCTATTGCGGCACCGAATTAATGTAAGGACTACAGCATAGAGTAAATAGTATACACGTGAAAATTAAAATAATTTTAAGTAATGATTTATGCCGCATGTACATTGCACGTATAAAACATTACTCTGCTTCTAGAGCATCATTATGAAAAAACAAAATTTCCTCATTTTCCAAATGGCCAAAGACTTGCTCTCATCATAGTTAATCTGCTGGACATTAAAATTCTTATTGTTGCGGGACGTCAAAGAAGAGCGGCTCTGACCTTTCAGCGAGGTCCTGCCCAACGAACCACCCTTTGCAGGTTTTACAACAATGAACTTTATCGGGTGCAAGGTTTAAGTGGTAAGAAATCACAGAGCTGCTTCTTATGTATGCCATTTGTGAGACACAATGTGCGGTTCAGATAAGAAACAGTACTACAAATGATTTTCTTTTAGTTGGGCCAGAGCCGGACGTTGTTGATTACTGTATCGATGAAGACGACAAAGACTGGCTAGATCAAAATGCCGCCTTGAATATCACCACCGAGCGGTTTGAAATGGCCATCGACTTGCTAGAAAAATCCGTCGGAATACGAGTAAAAATTATTTGACTTTAATCATACTATTAACATCGCAGTTTTAATAAAACTAATTTTCTAAAACACTTTAGGAACCCAGTGAAACAGATGCCGGGAAAATTATTAAAGAGCGCGCGAGGAGATTGTGACAGCGCTGTCCACATATTTGATTAACGCGTCGAAGAAACTGGTACGAAAGAATAACTTCTAGAAAACCGTCGTTACAAATAATTTCGGCTTTAATTTAGAAACATCCGCTCTTGTTAAAAGTGAAGAGGGTTAATAAACGGGAGGCGGCTTCTGGGCACGATCCGTATGTAGCATTTCGGCGACGGGCTGAAAAAATACAGACACGAAAAGTAAATCACTGCTTTCGGCTGATTATGCACATGAATAACATCTTTAATTTATTTAACAATTATTTCTGTTCGACAGAATCGAAAAAGCGATGAGCTGAATTACATTATTATGTACAACCTGAAGGTCGCCCACACCCCGCACAGGAATGACGGTTTAACGTAAGTCACTGAAGCAACAGCGAAACGGCAGAAAATCCCTTTCTTTTTAGCTGCTTAACGTTGGTTATTGCAGGGAAATTTTAAAACGCATGAAAGAACGTGAAATTCTAAAAATTCGTATCACAGAAATGGAAGGGCATGAGTTTCACATTAACCACTGTTATTTCGACGACGTCTGAAAAAGTGCAGACACGAAAAGTAAGTTACTGCTTTCTGCTGATTATGCCATAAACCACGTCGTCGTGATACTGATCCTTATTGTCCGTATGAGTCCAGATATCAGTAATAAAAAAATAATTTAAATGCTTAAAAATACAAAACCGATTACGAATGAAAAAACTAATCCACTATCCATATACAAGTACTCGTACTCTTATCGTTAGTATGGTTCCGGCGAATGTTTTCCAGGCATTTTGTGGTACTCCACCAATTCCACATAATCAGTATTGCGCATATTATTACAAGCGAACACCGCTCCAAGAACTGAAACAAACAACCCAGCGATCGGGAGGATAAACTCCGGGGCGCTCAGATCAGCCTGGTTATTATAAGCGATGTAAAAGAACACAACTATCCCAACAACACTCAACAGATAAGGTGAAGGTAGCGCAGCGCTTTGGTGTGTACGGGCAATACCAAGGCATCTTTTTCCGATCAAAGTGACAGGTCTGAATCAGGCAATGGAAAGCAACAGCCGGTCAGTACTTTTTTTGCCCGTCACACTTCGTTAACGCTCTAGACACAAGGGATCGCTTATCGGGATTTAAAAACCGATAAATAGAAAAATGAAAAAAAGTATGAAAGGAACAATATTTTTGCCAAAAGGAAACTCGCATAGTTCGTAAGGCCGGTCACAAAGTGCTGTCTCACCTGCTGAGTGCTGAATCTAATTTGAGCCTCGAACCTGTTGAATTCCGTTTACGTCACCTACGGCTAGTGACGGGCCGGGCCGGGCCCAGTGATGGGTTTACTGAGTTTTTTGGACCCCTTACTTACTTTTACTGTTGCTTACTATTGACTTACAATACTTTACTCACCTAGCTAGCATAGGCTAGTGCTATGCATAAGCTGGTTACTGACGTTTACTATTATTGCATTTATTAAATTCTTTGTTTACACTATAGTACAGTGCGGATTGTGAGTATGACATCTGTACATGTATTGTAACCATAAGTAACAACAATGTATTGTAACAACAATGTATTGTAACAATAAGTACAAGCCCATCCAACAATTCTTTGACCGCTGTAAGCGCAGCGCATATAAATCGCGCACAGTAATGCAAATACGCATCGTAGTGTAGTGGCAGATATATTTATAAATATTCAACCAATAATAATATATTAGATCACAATTAATAGACCATTATTAGACCAGCGTGGAATCAATCATCTTTAGCCCGGGCATGTTGCAATCAGTAATTTGAAAGTAATATGGATATTAAGTACCACCGCGATATTGTATTGCAAAGCAAAGATGATACTGTTACAAAAGCATAAAATTAATATAAATTATGATGGCAATAAATAATGCTAAACATATTACATTGTATATCACAGATACAGTAACTGCAACACATGCAGATTTGTTGCTTATTTACGCTGAATACGCAGACCCATGTGGCGTGACGTGTCGAAGCACATTAAATGGCTCAAGCCCACGTTTCTTTAAATTCCCGCTTAAAGCGGTCAAAGAATTGTTGGATGGGCTTGTACATACTCGTACTACAAAGTGTATATATACAATTTATGTCCACGCAATTATCTCCCGAAAGTGTACAAACTACAAACCATCCTGAAGATCAATTTTAACTTAATCAAACGAAGATCAAATTTTAATTAGTTTCTACCAGCGCAAGCTTACTGTTATGTGAACTGGCCATTGCCGAATTAAAAGTTATTTTAACCTTCTTTCTTACTGTAATGTGCCACGTATCACTCCTTGATATTGAGTTTCTTCGAAGACTAAATGCAAGATTTTCTAAAGAAGAACATACGAGGTAATTAGTAATATCACTTAATATGAATTAAGAAATCTTACCCAGCACGTGTTAGTCGTTGTCTCATCACCGCCAGGATCCGACATCACTGATCCCACAGCTGTTTGACCTTTAGTTGTCAGATGTGCTAAGGCTGCTTAATTAAGTACTTGAACGGTCGCCGTTATGTATCGAAGTATAGTTCATGTCTAGAAGTACGAGTACAGAAAGTGTAGTTATGTATAGAAGTATATAAAGCAGTAGTAATGCTTTGTTAGCTGCAATGCTGGAAGATTTGACTTTTGGTGAAGTTTAAAAAACGGGTACGTACAGCAATAACACGAAAATAATTGTAAACAGTGGTGTTCTGCACTAAGAACTGAGCTGGCATAACCGCGCCATTTAGCGAATGCTGTGTTCTGCAGGATTTATTACAATTATTATCACATAGCGGAGTAAAAAAAGAAATTAAAAAAAAACGTTAACAAACACACAAACTGCAATAAAACTACGATCAAAAGCACAAGTTCTTTTGATTTTTGTCTTCCCTTTCCATTGCAGCATCGTTCATTATCCACTCACAACTAAAACGCGATTACCGTAAAGAAAATAATAATACATTACAATTGCACCAGGTGGCTGAGCGCTATGTTTTAGAAACGATTTTCATTTATATCCAGATTTTGTTACTTGTACGCCGGCTGGGCCACGCAGAGAGAAAGTAACGCCAACAGATGTCACGGCTTCTCTTCCGCCTGCAACTTCTAAATTTTATCGGCAACAAATCCGAAGATTCCCTGCAGTAATTTGCTCTACGCTTGGTTTTCATCAACTGAATCAACAAGGAATCCCACGATTATGGCAACCGGAGGATGAAGAAATGTTCAAACTGACTGCCCGTTCGCGCCCGAAACGGTTTACTGGTCTTGCGACAAAGCCCACACGAATTCCGCAACAAGTTGGCACAACAACCCGCTTTAACTTTTGAAACAACCTATGCCATTTAGTGTGCAGTGAAATACAAAGTACGCGTACACAGACCAGAACTTGTAAACTTAACTATTCGTTCATAGCTTCGGCACATTTTTATTTTTTCTTTACCCTCTGGTGCATGCCTCTGGGAAACTGGCGTCGATATACATAAATTGTAATATGGAGTTTGTAATTGCAGCGCATCAATTGAGAGAACAATGTACTGCGCTCTTGTTCATAAAAACGCGAAAATAAATTGATCAGTTCACAGCTTTTGCAAATTCTTATAAACAATACCAGCAGCTAAACATTTTTAAATACGATTTTCGACAGTTACTAACTTGTAAAAAACAACAAATGTTACAACCACTCGCAAGATTATGTGGAACAAAAATATTCAACTTCCGTCTAAAAAACCGGTAGAATCATCACAGATTATATTACCTCCAATAGTAATCCATCATAACAAGGCATCAGTTATTGCTATCACGGGACTACTTCATCATCATGCTCCACAAACGCACACTGGATTTCGTAAATATAACCGGCCGTACCATTTCTCACCATAAGAAACTGTTGTTCGTCCACCAGAAAGAAACTGATGCGTCCTGAGTAATCCAATAACTGGTCCGCAAAAGACACCTGCTGTAAATCAGCAAAGCCTTTCCGCATCAAATAGGAGCGAATGAGATTCGGTCGCAGATAGTCCTGAATAATCAGAATCTCCCCATTGCAGCATACGGTATTTTTGGAGGTAAACAGAACTGCACGATCCATTTGCAACGATAATCTTGTTTCCAGCTGATCTACAAATCACGCAAATGCATCTGCAGATTTTACGAGTATTTTATCCGCACAGTTTTGCTAAACAACTAAACAAGTAACTACATTTAATGTGTCATTATAAGACATCCCTACTTATCACAATTAAGTACCATAATCGCAAAAACTGGATTACGGAGAACTAAAACAGAAGATAAAAATTAATAATAACCTCCACATACATAAATTCAACTGAAGCAAGAACACAGAGATAAAACACACCTGGCTCCAAAACAAGCTCGAAAAGCGAATGCACACAGTGTCCATTCAAATCAGGCACGGCTCCGGTGAGCCAGATGGAGCGTTGAATGGCGATGGTTTGCAGAGCATGGTCGGCGCACATTCGCACCTCCAACGGCTCGGACATATCCAACTCTGCCAACGAAATAACCCATTTCAACAGGTAAGGTTTAAAATGTAAAAATTGGCCGCATCTGGTTAAATCGCGGGCAACATGTTGAGAACTGACCTTTAAGCGTGGACCGCATTTTGTAGAAGCGTACGACGACTGACCGCTTAAAGGAGCTTTCCGTAATCAGCATACACTGATCGGATTTGAGGTAAGTTTCCATGTGTATGGTGGTGTCGACGGAAACGTTAATGGTTATCACCGGTAACCACGTAAGTTTAAACATTCGATAACATCTAAAAAATTTCGTTTACTTGTATTCATTATAACTCGGATGCTTTTCACGCTGCAGTTAATGTAATAAAACAACAAACATGCCTGTACATAAATAGCTTAAATATGTCGTAGGAAAATGGTTGTAGTAGTACTGCAGCAGAAAAATCTTAACTAAAAATGAAAATCTTAACTAAAAATGAAAATCTTAACTAAAAATGATCAAAAATTACAGTTTACGGATTAACGCCGATATACCTGAGATCCGCCGTGCAACCAGTTGATCCATCGGGTTCAGCGCCACGACAGTTACGCACTACAGCGCATGCTGTCGGGAATCCTTCACACACTCGAATGGCTAACGATGTGAAATTTACCCCGGGTTTCGCTCGTTTAATATCGAATACAGCATTATCCTTAATTACTGACGCGAATTCCAAAACATCCCCGTAGGATGAAACAATGTAAATATTGCCGGCATTACTCTGCGCAGCGCTCTGAAATCAATAAGTGTCAGCGGTTCTCAATTTTCTTAACATCTGGCTACTTATTAATTTGGCAATACACTTTTATATATTACTGCATTTGATTCGTCAATCGACAGTGCAGGGATCGGCAGACTAGAACACACCCACATACCTTAGAATGCATCATAGTACCCGGACTGACAGATCGCGAAACTTGATCACAGAATTTACTGCGGCTACTGGCCAGCACACCCAGATCGTTGTGTGAGCTGAATTCAAAAAGATTATAGCAGGGATCTTCCATGGTTGGCGGGACAACGAGAACGGATCCCGATTTGACTTCAACGATGCTGGAGAATGGTGAATAAAGGTTCAGATGCCCTTTCCGCTCCACCGTATCGATATGACAACCGGAACTCTCAATTTCTAAATAAACCACGAAGACCTTAACTAAATATTCTATACTGGAGAATTAAAAATTAAAAACCACTTGGAGGGATGTAACTTTAGAAAATACACGATTTTTTCAAGCTCACGGGAATACACTGCCACAATACAATTTACAAACTACCTGGATTCAATGCGTCATCGGGACTGGAATCACTCGTCAAAGACTTTGTATCACCAGAAACAGCCACCGGGTTACTCAGTTCACCTAAAAATGCAAATAAATCTTGCATACAAGTTTTTCAAGCGCTCATACTTCTTACTGTGATCAGCGACTGAAGTCAGCTGAGATAAACTGCCGCTCTCCATAGCTGGCGCCCCGGTAGTCGGTCCATCTGTAAGGTGCGCATTTTCCAATCTACGTGTTCGATCACCAGACAGAACAGCAACGGTTTCGGTATAAACAGACGGAGATACGGTCGTATGATCCTGCAAATTCAAAACCAATTCAAAACGAGAAAGCTTTTAGCTAACTATTGGGAAACTAGATACCTACTTGGCCGGAAACACCATCGACCATGTAGAGCGGCTCATTAACTTCATCCAGAGTGACTTATAACAAAAGTGATGTGAGAAAACGGAGTTACAATAAGCAGAAAGAAAACATACCTGCGTGACTATCGTCAACGATTCCTTGAAGGCTTTTGTTACCAATTACATGTTCCAGTGGCAAACTTGCCACATCGGAGACATCGTCGAAATCGCGGCGATCTTTGTTGTTCTGCCGTACACAAGTCAACCGTAAAAGTGTTATTTCATCCGCGGAACGGACAACAATATACATATGCCTTCCCGACGACCACAAATAATCCATAGGCAAATCAGGATGCGAGAACAACTTCCTCCACTGTTTTTCGGGAGATTCCAAACCATAAAGCACGGTTTCCTCCTATAATAACAACAGTTTACTTTAATAGCCCTTAATGGAAAGCCAGAAATCTAAATGCGATTGCTCACTTTTCCAACGGCCGCAATAATCAAATTGCACCCGCAATCGCGAGAAGGGCTGTCTATCACAAACCATTTCTCCACTTCGCCCGGAAAAATATTCAACGGCGCTAATTCCATGTCATAATCCCATAAAGATATCTGCTGCTCCTGGCACTTGGGATCGGGTCCGATGTAATACAAATTATCAGAGAACCGGAAGAGTTCGGCATTTTTCGGATTACAGGAAACCTCTGCAAGGATCCGAAGCCATTGATACAGGCGTATCACTGCATTGTCTGCACTCATGGTGCAGAAATATAATAGGAGCAGATACGTAAAACACATAAAATGTAAACAAACTATGTATGATCGTACGTGCAAAGAAACTCAATGGCATCCTTCCAGATCGCTCCACGTGATGCAGCATCCGGCACCGCTCCAAGTCTTGAACTGGAACGCCGCATTTCGACACCAGCATGGAGAAATCGTGGCCATTTAAATGGGGAACAACTTCCACGTGCGTCGCATTGCCCAGCTGCGCCACGCTGAAAACTTCAGCCTTCCCGTTAACACATATTCGATATATCCTGTATTAAAAACGAAAAATTTGCGCTACAACGCCGCTACTTGATAAAAAAAATTCCATGATACTCTCGCTAAAAAATACTGATAAGCCGATAAAGAAATAAATTTTCACTTACAGACTCAAGCCGCATTCGGACACGAAATCTTCATTGCACCGCACAGCGCGCTGTGTCGTGGCCAGGAATAATGTTCCATCGTTATCCGAGAACACTTTTACATCGGTAACCAGCGATTTCACCTGGATGCGGGAAAATAACGAGTACGCATTGCGCATCGTTATCGCGTACACCAGGACGACACTACGGAAGGATGCTGACGGGTGTGTTTCGTGCTGGGCGATGGCCAGATAAGTGGTCTCCTGCGTCGGCACACTGTGTGAATCAACAGCGACCACTTCCGCGTCGGATGTGGCATCCAAGGTGAAAGTGCGTTGGACGACGCCATTGATTGTAAAAGATTTCACGAATTTGCCAATTAGAATATTCGGAGTTTTCGTATGAAATACGTGAATCAGTTGCGATGGTTCCGTCGTGGAGGATGTTTTGTAATCATGCAGAACACCCAGATCTTTGATTTTAAGCCCATCTTTGTCCAGATGCCGTCTACATTCCGCCAAATAAAACCAGAAAACTGTTACACAAATATGTTTTTATTTCTTGAGTTGTGCACCAAAAATTTTATAAAGCATTATAATAATTATTCTATCATCCAGGACTCAACCATTGTCTAAAACAACAACACTTTGGTGTTACAAACATTTGCGACTTACTGGTTGTGGGTTGCATTGGATGTAGTGGGAATGAAGAGTCGTTTTCCGCGCAATTTCTGGTTATCATGGACTGACTTCGAACAGTTTCCCCTACCATGGAAGAGGGTGTCGTCTGAAGGACATTTCACAGATACGTCGTCGCCGGAAGGCGAAATGCGCGTATTTCCGGTCTTTATCTGTTGAACGGCGTATGTAGTAAATTTAGGATTGCCAGCTGATATCGAGAAAAAGAGACAACTCCATAACAATACGAATCCTGTAGGATGCATTTCTAATCTCGCCAACGGCTCAAGGAAGTGGCTGCTGAACATAAAACTTCTGGTTGCCCTAGTTTTTTTTCAAAACTGAAGAATAATCAGATGAATAACAAATTAGATCAGAATCACAAAGCTGAAAGCTGATTTCGCTGTTCGTACTGATGGCATTAACAATGATTCCTCATCCTCATTCTACCAACAAAAAATGACCCCATGTAGCAGTAGTAAAGGGCGTGATGGACAGCCATCCGCACTGAGATCTGGCGCCCTTGTTTTGTGCTACGCTTCAGTGCGTTCAATCAGCCGTTTGTTACTGCCAGTTCATATCGTTTGTGAGCTGCTTAATTTTCGCTCTTTGCAGTTTCCTTGAGCAGTTTTGATGATAAGAATCAACACACGGAAAAGGAAAACAGTGGCCCCCTCTTTGTAATCCAGGAATTATTTCTTTAGCCAGTTTAGCGCCTGAATTTGGTTTATGTTGTAAGCTTTATTCACTTGAAACCTTCAGGAATTCGCGCTTGGGAGGATGTGACGGGTCCTTGTACAACACCAGCAGGCTGTGAGCCGTAAACAGTAAACAACGGCAAAGTGAAGAGCCAGTCTTGTGTTCTGTTCCGTCGGATTTTTGATTGGATTTGCATCGCAACTTGTAAGTACGTAGTGTTACAGTAGCTGTTGTGATGCATCATTGTATAACTACATAATTACGAACCGTACGATGCCATGTACAAAACAGTTATTTCCGAAGTATCCGAACATTTTGTTAAAGTCTTAATTAGGGGAAGGAGATTGTATAATTTTGCTGGTTATCCGTAGGATGCGTATTCGGTAGATCAGGTTGCAGCTTTCGTTGTAGTGAAATGGATGTGCAGCGGAGGCCTCGTCCTCGCATCAGCACGGTGCAGGAGCAGCGTGTTCTGACGGGGCTTTACGAGCTGCACGAAACACTGGGCACGGGTGGTTTTGGCAAAGTGAAGCTGGCGAAGCATTTGGTTACGGGAGAGAATGTCGCCATCAAAATTATTAATAAAGCAGTACTAAAGGTGAGCTCTCTTTTTTTCGGCTTTTTTTTGTAAAAAATTGGCGTTTTGTTAATTACGTTGTCTTTCTTCAAAGTGATGTGATATCTGCGCACAACATAAATTTTGTATTGCCGAATACATGGTTTTTATTTTTTTCCCCAATTTGAAGCATTAGCATAGGGCACGCACATGCTTCTGGAAATGTCGTACATTTTGTAACAAGTAGCTTCACGTCAATTTTATAGGATGAATATTTCCGGGTCATCCGGGAAATCGAAATTCTTAAGATGGTGGACCATCGTCGAATTTGTCAGTTGTATCAAGTGATTGATACCCCTGAAAAGCTCTACTTGGTTATGGAGGTACCAGCATAATTTTTTAGCATCCATGCTGTCAGAATAATAATTGCGTTTCTTTCAGTATTGCACAAATGGCGAACTGTTCGATTTCATTATGACTAATTCACGTCTGACCGAGGATAAAGCGCGCAAGTACTTCCGCCAGGTGGTCAGTGCCGTGGCATACATGCACAGCAAAGGCATAGCGCATCGCGATCTAAAGCCGGAAAATCTCATGTTGGATGCGAATTACGATATCAAAGTCATCGACTTCGGACTGGCTGCAAAGCCCAAAGGAGGCATGAGTGCTTTGCTGGAAACTAGCTGTGGAAGGTCGGTGTTGGACTGTGCTCTTAAGTTGTAAGAGAATCTGGGTGATAATAAAAATGATTGTTCTGTTTCTTTAGCCCTTCCTACGTTGCACCGGAGCTTATTGCCAACAAGCCTTATTTGGGAGATAAGGTGAGTATACCAAATATACCGTAACTTTTCGGCTTTAATAAAATTGTATCGTTCCCACCACTTTGAGGTAGTGAACTGTATTCACAACTGCCTATTAACTGGGCAGTAGAGGTACTGTATATAATTGCGTAAAACAACTCAGTTTAAGTTTGTTAAGTTACTTAAGTATAATTTACGTCTCATGCGAGAAATGACTGTAGACTTTCTATCGATATAAACCAGCATTTTGCTGTCGCTTGGTGGTCTGGCATAATTTGCATACGTACAACAGATTGTGCAGTTGATCTTGGATGTGTATTGTTTTCATTGTCTCTCCTAATGGCCGCGTAATGGGATGTTTTCAGGCTGACGTATGGTCGTTGGGGATTCTTCTTTATGCATTACTGGCGGGAACGCTGCCATTCATGGATGACAACGTTAACAAACTATTTGAGAAAATTCAAAGAGGAAAATTCAAT
Organism: Paramacrobiotus metropolitanus; assembly: GCF_019649055.1. Taxonomy (NCBI): domain Eukaryota; kingdom Metazoa; phylum Tardigrada; class Eutardigrada; order Parachela; family Macrobiotidae; genus Paramacrobiotus; species Paramacrobiotus metropolitanus. The sequence goes on along the minus strand of NW_026570267.1, from coordinate 577,333 downwards.
ATGCCCGCCAATCTATCGCGTGACAGTCAGATCTTGATCAGAGCCATGTTGCAAGTGGAACCTGCTAATCGAATTTCCATATCAAGTATAGTGAACCATCCATGGATCATACAGAAGTACGGTGTTCCAGTCAAATGCAATCTGGAGGATCCTGGTCGTACTACGGTGGATTTGGGCATCGTTAACGCTTTATTCCCCAATGATGAATACCATCGACGCCAAGTCTGTCAAAGTATATCACAGAAAAAGTTCGATTACTGGTACGCAACGTATATGTTGGGAAAACGACGATACGATTCAGGAAAAGTGGTCCGGTTGAATCTTGCTGCAATCAAGTTTGCTGCCAAGGAGAATGACCTGTGCGCTAGTCTCTATCGTCCCCCAGTTAGCCCGACGAAGGTTATGGGAAAAGGGAAGTTGAAAAGTCCCAATAAACGGTTATTTTCCCAGATTAGCTTTGACGATAACGATTCATCGTCCAGCGAAGACGAGCTGTTTATCCTTGACGAAGATTTATCTGAAGCCTTGATTCGTCGCCGCGAGGAAGATACATACCACATCATCCCTCCAAAACCGGTTTTTCCTCCGAAATCTCGTAAGCTTTAAGAAGTTTCTTGAATTGCTTTGTAAGATTTCCGCAAAATATATAACGGAACGGGATGTATATGTTTATGTTTTTCATAGAGTTTCATTTTCTTTAGCCGTTCGTCGGTTAACGCCTTCCAAGTCGCTGGAAAACGGTCTTCCGGACATCGTCATGGCGGCTGCATGCGCAAAGTAATCATTTCGCTGTTATATTCTTGTTATCCAAAGCAACCAAGCGAATTAGATGTTTCGTCTTTGATTATATTCGCATATTTCCCGAAAGTTAGCGAAGCATTATGTGTGCTGTTATTGTTCCTTTAGAGCCAAATCGGTGGAAAATGGGCTTGACGTGTGTTTCAAAACCCCGCTGAAACCAGCTAGCAAAGCTGGTTCGCTTACCGGAAAAAAGAGTGCAATGAAGAAAGTTTTCGGATCCATCGAAAAAGGATTCGATCGTGTTGTGGATATCCTTACGCCCATTAAAACCGGAAAGAAAATCACTCGAACTGGACTACAAGTTCGAATTGTCAAAACTGGTTCCGACGTTACGGAAGTGGACTGCACTGAGCCGGATGAACTTTTGAAGGAAATTACGAACATTTTGAAGATTTGTAATTGCCATACGAAGATGAAGAGGTCAGAAGTTCTAGAATTATTATTCATTTGACCGAAATCATTTTAAGCTTAATTTTAATTGGTATGCCCAAAAATAAAATTAAGTAAGTTTGTGCATTTTCCGTTTCCAGTGATTTTTTGGTGCGTGCCACCAAATACAACGGAGCCGGAGAAGCTGTACTGAAACTGTCGCTGGAGGTTTGTTGGACTGGAGACGACAAACTGGCTTTGCGTCGGAAACGCTTACAGGGCGATACTTTCGCTTATCGTATGCTGATAACCAATATCATGAAAATCCTGCCCTTTAAAAATTCTTTCGAAAATCCCGAACATTTCCTGGAACAATCGACTGCGGTATCGCGGAAACTGTGTTTTGATCAGGCATAAATAGTTTTATCGTATTTCTCGTTTTCGTTGAGGATAGTTGTTTAAACAAGTACCTGTCTATATGTATGTTTCGCTCGTTGCTTTGCATGCCAGGCCTCGTTCAGTACGTGGTTGATGCGGTGAGAAGCATATCCGCCCTTCAGCAGGAAAATCGAAATGTTTCTAGTTTTGTTAATTGGAATCGTGCTGATAATGGCGCAGCATGTTCTTATAACGTTTTTTGTTTTAAAGCACAATCTGTAGCGCTTCCGTGGCTTGCGCATGATGTTTAATTCTTGTGGAGGTTTTTCTAACCAGCAGCACTGCAGCACAATACGCATAAGCCATAAAGTACTGTATATACTACATGCGCTTGGGCATCCTGTGTATTAACGGTTTTATGGTGAATGAAACTTGTGGTCCGTGTGATACCAAAGAATCGCGGCACGGCAGTTGCACAACTTGCACGTACCGAAATGATATATTATATGCATAGCAGTTTAATAAAACATAAGCGGTTAACTTTTTGGAAGTTCAGTGTTTTAACATTTCTTTTTATAAAACGAAAGGAGACTGTTTTATAACAGTCTCCTTTTCGATTGCGTTAGTTACTGTATGTGTTTCCCAATGTGAAAAGCGCTCACTGTCCGCTTTCCGTTTTTTCGTCTTGTGTCTGGGATAAGTCGATTATGTAACATTTTCATATACACGGGATTTGAGAAGGAAACAGCGATCTCCTGAAACTCCTCTTATACTTTCGTATCGCACACTTTCGTATAAGTACTTTCGCATGCGTGATCACCACCGTGAAAACTAAAGCCTTACGGGCGGCTCTCTCTCTCTCTGGAAGAGAGCCGGGTGGCAGGCGGGTTAAGGAGCTAGGATCGTCACCTGTGGTCCTGTACTGTATATTGTTAAGTAATCGGTATCTGTATACGAGGAGGATTATAGTTGAGTCGGCGGCACACAGCTGCTGCGAGTTAAACTGAACACCATTTCTGTAAGCTATTGGCGTAACAGCCAACCTTGGATGGTTGCACAAGCCAATAGCTGCGGTTGGGAAGTTAACAAGGCAACCCCCCACGGCTGACTGTTGTTCAACTGTTGGAAGTGCAACCATCCACGGTTGACTGTTACGCCAAATGCTTACGGAACTGGTTTTCAGTTTAACTCGCAGCAGCTATGCGCTACCGACTCAACTATAATCCTCCTCGTATTGTTAATCGGTATCTCAAAAGCAGTAAGTAACCAGTGTTGTATTTACTATTGCCCCAAAATCTTACTTACTTTTTACTTTTCGTCTGGCTATTGACTTTACTATTTACTTTACTATTTACTTTTCATAATCTTTCTTCCTTACTTTTACTTACTTTTTACTTTTTTTATCGTAAACTTACTTACTTTTACTAACTTAGTAATCACTAGTAAAATAGTATTTACTATCTGTGTTTTGCGAAAAATCGCAGTACGCAACAATTTTGCCATAATTATTCATTTCTTAAGCATATTAAGTATCTAAAACAAAAATAACTGCTTGTACAGGTTGTACTATGCGACAGTGTGCACACCGGTTAATTTCAGTTTGTGCTCAGAAATTTGTTTCAATGAAGCAATTTGGTTCTGTGTAAAATTACAGTACTTATTTTTTTAACAAAAATTAGCAAAAGTCATTACACCGTATCCGTTGCAGTGAAGCAGCACTAGCTAATACGCCTGGCAGTCACGTAACTCGCCCACCTAACCGGTTGAAGGCGTCTGCAGACTGCAGTGCAGAAATTTTAGCGCTTCAGAAGGAAACCTGTACTGCCAAACGTAACTGCTATGGAAAAAAGCATGTTCAATGCCAGCAAGCAGAATTCTGATGATGCCCGTCACTTTTATCTGTAGCGGACGTTTAGTAAAAAGACTGCTTTACTAATTAAACTATTCCCGTTTCGCGGCTCTTACTTTTACTTACTATTTACTTCTGAAGCCTCGGCTGCTCTTACTTTTACTTTATTTCTACTTTTCCGTTTTGCTGCTTACTTACTTTTTACTTAATTAGTAAAAGGCAAAAACGGCTTACTAAGTAAGGTTGACTATTTACTTTTACTAAGTAAAGCAACACTGCAAGTAACACGCACGCCCACAACCGCTTAAGGGTGGCAGTAAATCTGGTTGGGCGCGGTTGGGCGCATACTTATAACATAGTATTGTACCTAATACTAATAGTACGAGTACTGTACTGATTTTTATATTATTGCATAAAATAGTGTTGCGTTAAAGCCTTAAGTTTTATTACTGTCCGCGAATTGGTAACAGCGTTCATGTACTCCTTTTTCTCAATTAGCGTAAACTGCGTGTTATGCAATATGACGAACGTCTTTTAAACGCGGTCGGTTGTGCGTTTTAAATGTTTCTTTAATTTTCAGTTATATATATTAATAATCAAAATTATTTAAACGATTTACGGTTCATTATTGAGAAAATCTGTAGAAAGGGCACCAAACGTCAATAACCGGGATATATACCAGGTCATTGAAAAAAATTTTTTGGTTCATTAATTTTGTTTTTATTTTGTAAAGTAAAAGCATCCAAAAAAGATGAACTAAACACAAACACATTTCGAACATGCACCTAGACGACTGAAACAAGAAGTAAAATAGAATTCATGAAGTCAGCATTCAATTTTTAAAAAAAAATGAACACCTTGTATTGCTTCAAAACTTAGCGTTAACACTAAAAGGATTTTATATTACTGGATGGCTATGCACCATCTTATTCACTACTTACACAAATAAGAAACACATCGGATGACTGCACACACTTGTGTACATGTAAAATGTTTCCATGCCAAAAGAAAACTTTCAGTTTTCCAGTAAATTAACTCGATACACAATATAATTTAGCCAAACTGTTTTGGCGAATTACCATTTTACTATGCCTAAATTCATTTTCTACACTTTTCTACTACATACAGACAATTCTGATAAAATGCGCCAGAAGTCTTCGCCAAGCAAACAGTCATAAAATTATTCGGATGGCTGTATCTAACTGATACTAATGCTTGATTTTATCATGGCATGCTTTTTCATGCTCCAAATCTCCTAATTTATGCTCTGGAAATAAACATCCAACAAATCAGTAGAGGTATTGAAACGGCTCATTGAATATATTATCATTAAAGAAATCGGATGACTGGATCCACCTGCTTTCATGTTTATTTTACTTCTGCCAAAATTCCATGCAAAAACTTCATCGTAATCAATTACGATGCGATTTATTTTAAATTTCGACAAATACCTTAAATTTAAACGTACCTTTAAGTAATTAATACAGAGATAAGTAGTGATTAATTTAATTTTAATTTAGTACCTATTTGAACTAAATTTTGTAGCTGCATTTGTCTGTGTTTTTTCACCCACCAATTTGATGTGTGATATTATCATATAAATTTTAATTAAAAGATACTATCATACTGCAATGCATGACTTCAAAATTTTTCACCCTTTATCGAACATCAAAATGGAATCTGCCTAACCATAAAAACTATTGTTGCATGCTGTCAGAAAACTTAGAACCTAACCATCCTTTCTGTTATCTCTTACATAAACTTAACAGGCTAACTGAAAACTTAGTAGTCCTGTAAAAATAAAGCACTATTTGCAACAAACTATAACAATTAATGACCTAACAGTTAATGCCATCACACACTCTTATGAAAATTTTACCTATAAAAATTAAATATTTCTTCATAACTATACAAGTAAACCATACTTTACAATAACAACTTAATCAATATTGAAATATTCGATGACCTATTTTAAACGGATACTAATACCGGTACAAGTAATAAAATAACAAGATTTTCTGGAACAAATTGTTTATTTTATGAACTTTCTTTTTTCATACCTTTCCAACCACACTACAGTGATCATGCCACTATTCATCTTCCAAGTCCAGTATTTTCGTATTATTCATTCCGCTTTTCCTCTTACCAATAAAATCATTATTATACGTCATTATTATATTATTATCATTTTTATACGTCATTATGATACGACATTATTATAATAAACATACCGTTAACTGAATCACCAGCAATAAATGAAAAATACAACTACTGTAACTGAATTCCAGTTTCAAACCACAACGCTTCAACTCGAAACATACACGACTAACAATCGTATCAACCATTACAACTATTGTTCACAAGTAGCAACAGAATAATTTTAACCAACAAACTTCCCAGCAACCACCTCACCAACTAACTTCTATACCGCACTCCGACTCCCTTTATATACCCAAACCACACTATGCTAAAAAAACTACCGATCCCGAAGAAATGCCAACCCCTTGCATTTAAAAACTTCCAATCCAAAATCAATTCGTCAGCGAACTTCAAAAGCGGCCTCATTTATATCGAAACTAGCAGACCCCGCGCAAATTGCGCGGAATAAGTCCGCGAAGGATTATTATTACCTTTTCATACTAAACGCAAAACTATAAAATAACGATTACAAAATGTAATTTTAATGAGCGAAACCTAGTGCAGTTTAATTTATTTGCATAAGCAAATGTTTGAATGGCTAAACGTTTCGTCGATTCGTTGGCTCAGATTGCGGAATAACGTTGAGCGTAGAAATTTGAAAGTTTCCTCTGAAAAATTGCCGTTTCCATGCGCACCTTATTAGTTCTACAGTCTTTTAAATTTTTTTAAAATTTATTTAAATTTTAAATAAATAAATTCAAAGTCTGTCACTCCCGATTTCCGACCGCATTTCCTGATCGGCGCGGGCGTCCCGTTACAGTACTGTCATACCACAATCACTGCCGAGAGTTGGCATTGTCCAACTTCCCGTGTTTTATTTTGTTTTTGTTAGGGAATCATATATAAAAAAAACATTCGAAAAACAAAATCAAAATTGGCGTTTTTCTTACGTCAAACTTTTTGGATGTACATGTTGGACCAAAGCGTTGGAATTTATAACGAAATTAATTCATTTAATTTTCGCAAAGGTTACTGGTATAAAATTCTTAATGGAATTTTAAATCATAGATGATTTTCATAAAAATCGTCACAACAATTTTCATGACAATGACAATTGTAATAGCATAATAATTAGGTCAACCCTTTCCTTTTAAAATTTTCTGAAAAGCAAGAGGCCCATTTGACCAAGCACTCGCGCTTAGAGCGAAATTTCCCGCTACCACTGTGACTTTTCCGTGTTTTACAGAGCTGGTACATCACGCGCTCGGCTCACTGTTACTACAGACTGTATTTTCCGCCATTTTAAACTCCAAATCTGTCCGTAATAACAATCTGATTCCAGAATCCAGTATTCGTCCACCGCTGTTGCCCACGATTAATAATAAAAAAACCAAAATGTGAAAATGGTGGCTGACCGACTAATTCCTATGGACCACTGACCAGTTACCTAACTATTACCGTGTTTTACAAATATGTGTCCCCCCATTGACAGAATCCCCGCAATACCGTTCCCTCCCGGTCTCCCTTACCGTTTGTAGCTATTTCGCCATGACTTTGAAGCTCTAAAGGAGCAAAAAAATTTAACAAATTTATGCTACCCCCGACCCCGTTCCCCCCCCCCCCAAAAAAAATAGCGTCCCCTTCCGAAAGCATTGCACAAACTTTGAACTAATTGGACACTAATCGGTATATCTAATTGGTAAAATACGGCACCGTAACTCTGTGAGTGATTATTAAAAGCTGCCAGAACCAAACCACTTTGGGAGGCGACTACTTTATCTATGGAATTTTGAGCCATTCCGCCCATTCGTAATTTATTAATTTGCTTATCGTTCAGCAGTTTTAAACATCAACATCATAAAACAAAGTAAACAGCTAATTCGTAATGGGATAGCACGTTGACTCTGAAGTCTTTCAAAATATCCTTTTTTAAACTTTACTTGCTTTTTGAAAATGACTTTTTAGAAAAATTTACTGATTCTAAGGAAGCTAATTCGCATTAGCACAGCCTCTGGCACTCGAGGTGGCAGTTATAGCGTTAACAGGTTTCTGACGTTCCCGTAGGTTTTGCATGTTAGGTTTTGGAATTTTTTCTCAAAGCTGGTTTTGGTTTTCACAAAACTAACCCTTTTGGGCTAATCTACATACCTTGCGTTATCGAATGATATACAGAGACCTAAGTTTCGCTCACTGTGTCGCTCAGAAAAGGGAGACAGACACGATTTTTGTGCACCTTCTTATTCTTTTATTATAAAGGATACCCATGTCGAAAATTGTCCTTGACAGGACACATATGGGCAAACTATAGCTTCTACAAAAAAGACTACCCTTACAAATTCTACACAACAGAGCCCATATGGTCTCGGGTGCTAAACACCCTCTGTCGCGATGGCGACCGCCACCGTCTGCCGCAAAAGTATAGAAGTAGGACAGAGTGCAGAGCACGATTGCAGAGCTGCACTACTGCAGTGCCAGAGTTGATCTTGACCGGCGACCGCTTGGCGCTTGCTGACTTATTGTGAAATTGGAAAACTTCCGAAAATTAATTACGATTGCGACTGTGCGAGTGTACATTATCGGTATTTCGCATTTCAGACTGGTTAACTCTTTCTTTTCCGTTCTTTATTTTGTTATCACAGATATCCTTTTCTTTGTCGATCTGCAGCAAAATTTTGATCATCCTGTTATTCGTTATTGGACTGGCAAGGTGAGTGGCTCGATCACAGCACAACTGCATGCTGCCATGCGCATAGTGCATACAGCAATACAATACTTCAGTTTTTTACGTAAGTAAATAAGTTTAACTTTTTATTCGCATCGAATGCACGCTTCCAAACAAGCAGAACTCGATTAAACTTCCTGCTGACTATCCTAGTCAGGAGTTGAAATTACGCGCCAAATTCGTCGGGAACGTGGGATACGATGGGAAAATGCACGAAAGACAACCGAGATGTGTATTATCGGAATGCCAAGCAGGAAGGCTATCGCGCACGAAGCGCCTTCAAACTGCTGAACCTGAATAAATCCACCGGTGGCACACTGTTCAAAAACGTCAAACGAGCCGTGGATCTGTGCGCTGCTCCGGGGAGCTGGAGTCAGGTTCTATCGCAAGAGATCTTCACTCCGCAGCAGAGCGATCCCTCCGTGAAGATCGTCGCTGTGGACTTTCAGTTTATGGTGCCCATTCCTGGTGTAGTGCAGCTGCAGGGCGACATCACCAAAATGTCCACTGTGGAGAAGATCCTGGCGGAGTTCGGCGGTGAGCAGGCGGATTTGATTGTGTGTGATGGTGCGCCCGATGTGACGGGTCTGCATGAACTGGATGTTTATCGACACCATGATATTGTGCTGGCGACATTGGCTTTGACGACAGCCGTTCTCAAGTACGGAGGGACGCTGGTTATGAAAGTGTTCAAGCGGAAAAATGATGATCTGCTTCGCCAGCAGATAGCTGCGTTTTTCCGTACCGTCACGTTCGAAAAGTAAGCGAAATACTGAAATTGAAGAGCAGTCTATGTTGATGTTATCGCCAATGCCAAAGTGTTTTTGTCGTCAGTATTTTAGATTTGAAGTTTTTATACTGTTTGAACAAGTTTATCAGGGTATTTATTACTCTTCCTTCTCAACTGTTGCCGTTTTAAAAATTTGTAGTATATATGTAATGTTAGTAAATATATGTGCAAATCCCCTAAAAACGCTAAAAGCAAAAAGTTACGGTGTGTAACAAACAAACGTGGTCCAAATTATAAATTATCGAACGTAAATTTCGAAAAAAGAAATGATTTAATATGTACTTAACTAACTTAAGTACTTTTACTAATTTTTTTTTCTGAACGTAACATTCATGGTGATCATATGTCGCATACGGAATTTCTGGTTCTCTAATACCCTTGCAAACGAAGACTGAGCAAGAATTAGGAATTTGATGGTTAAGTTACATAATTATTATTAGCATTACCATGCTAATTTTGACATTGTAGACCTGAAGGAAGTCGTGATTCCAGTCTGGAGCATTTTGCCCTCTGTACAGATCATTTTTGTCCGGATGGATATCAGCCAAGAATGTTGTTGGACTATCTCTCAAACGGTGACATGAGTCCTTATTTGAATACTATTGTGCCGTTTATTGTTTATGGAGATTTGACAAGTATTCTGCGAATACAACCAAATTCACCTTCAAAGCAACGAAAGTGTCCACCTGTTGCTTCGAGAGAAGAGCATCAGAACGCGTTGGACAGGCCGGAGACAATAAGAGACAAGAAGAGCACTGAGAATGCTGCTCAAGAACGGGATTTACCTGCAGATGCAGTTTCAGAACGCGCTGTATGGGAAAGCCGCATTCCACCGTTAACGGATTTGTTGAAGTCTTTGGATCACGCATGATATTAGATTTGTTATGTTATTTTATGATTGTTAATAGGTATGTGTTTGGCCGGCATTAGTGACTGCCAATTTTGTCCCGTCCAGGCCAATTTTGGCCCGGTAGCTGACTAGAAGGTCTATGGAAAGCACCATCGTTGTTATTTTTTTAGTTTGCCAGAATGTATTTTTGTAATTACAAACCGAGATTGGTGAAATTTGGTTGAACAGTTTGTTATCCACAAAGCACAAACTGTTGAAGTACGTAGACTCGTGGAATTTTTATGCGTAGTAATAAATAAATTTCAAGCAAAATGTGTGCGTTTTTCCGTTCCGGCGCTAGTTTTCGGCAGTGGTGCAATAGTTCCCTTCAAAAGATTGTTGTTTAAGTAATCAACGCAATTCGTTTACAAAATTGGTAAACTATCGATTCAGCAGTAAAATAGTAATTCTCGGTTTGCTTACACTGCCGTCAGCTTTGCTTTGCTAGTGGTGCTTATGCCCTTGGATTCCTTACCTTTTTGAATGTTTATTCAGATTTCTACAGGACTGCCTTTTTTCTCTGTCGCCTGAATCAATTTCGGTATGGGTAAATCATCGAAGGATAAACGAGACATTTATTACCGGCTTGCCAAAGAGCAAGGATGGCGGGCGCGAAGTGCCTTTAAACTTCTGCAAATCCAAGAAACATTCAATATATTTCGGGATGTGAAAATGGTTGTTGACCTTTGCGCAGCACCCGGCAGTTGGAGCCAGGTTTTATCCCGGCAACTATATTCCGAAGCGGATAGGGAATGTGCCAGCACAGCCAAAATAGTTGCTGTGGATCTGCAATTGATGACACCTATTGAAGGCGTTATCCAGCTGCAAGGCGACATTACCGATCCGAGAACGGCCGAGCAGGTCATCGGGTATTTCGATGGACAACGCGCTGACCTGGTGGTGTGCGACGGAGCTCCGGATGTTATTGGTTTGGTTGATATTGATGAGTACATTCAGCATCAGTTGGTCATGGCTTCACTGGATATCAGTACGCGCATTCTAAAAACCGGTGGGACAATGGTGGCTAAAGTCTTCCGTGGACCGAAGATTGCCATGTTGACTACACTACTTTCGCAGTTTTTTGGCAAAGTGACAATAGCCAAGTAGGCAATATTTTTTCTGTACCGTGAAGCCGTAACCCTCCCCAGAATTTTTTATTAAATTTATGGCAGCAAATTGAAAAATTTAGTATACATAATTTTTTAGCAGTACTCGTATTTTTTGGCGTATTAATTGCAGGCCGAAGTGCAGCCGTGATTCAAGCCTGGAAGCTTTTGCTGTGTGCGAGCAATACACACCGCCGATCGACTTTACCGGACGTGTTCAAGATTTCCTAGCACCGATGATACCTGATTTGTTGAGTAAACTGGCATCTCTTAAACCAGTGCCATTTGTTGCTTGTGGAGGAGAAGAAGCGTATGATGCTGATCGCACGTATCCGTTGACTCTGAAGGAAGGGGAAGAATACCAACACCATGCGCCGGTCCAACCGCCGATTCACCCACCGTACGAACTGGCGCAGAAAATGCGGAAGGAAGGAAAACTCGCCAGTCAAAATACTGGCTAATTACAGCATACGATCGTTTGAACCTTACGACAGCGAATCTGATATAACTCGTTCAGGGGTATTTGATAATTGATATTAATCGAAAATGTTTAATCACAGTCAGAATGATAATTTCAGGCTAAAAAAGAATACTGTCATGCTTTGTAAAACGTAGGACAAAGTAACAACTCGCATAAAAAAGTGCATTTGCAGTTTCGTCTAAGGCTTATTTTGTGTGTATGGTCCGTGAGTATTTTTCACAATTGTAATCTTGTCAATGATGGTCCCGCTCTGCAAAATAAAACGTATATTATACAATTGATGATTGTTCAGTTTTTTAAATGATATTTAATTAATAGTATTATTTTACCTGATCATCCGATACTTGTTCTGTAACGATGTGCGTTTTATTAATAACTTGCATCACCATGAAACCGTAGTCGTTATTTCGGAATGCACTCCATGCTTCCGGATTTATAAAATTATCGTGCTTTTCCTTACAACCCTGGAGAACATAAATGGTTAGATAGATAATGACTAATGAGCAATAAGGCAGTGCAGACAATGTAAACGTAAATTAAGGCAGTGCAAACTTAACCATAAGCACCGGGATACTAAAACAATTGAAAAAGCCTGCTCGCAATATATGTGGAGGAGGTGGACTACAGTATAATTAAGGCATCGTGATTGCTTACGACAATCGCGCGTAAGTAGTTATTATACTCGTAAGAGTCGAAGTCTGAGACTATTTTGTTGTACTGTAGTAGTATGTAATAACCATTCTATGTAATATCGTTACGTACCGCCGAACCGCTAGTAAGGTGCACGGGAGCGTTCGGATTTTCGTAAGCATTATCGGGATTACTTGAACCATTGTAAACTTTTCGATCATAAACCGGCCACAACCGCTCGTAGCTATGCTCATGCGCCCAAATACACATGTCCACTCCGTATCGATAAAACAGTTTCTCTAATGGCCACGTGTGCAGTATCGGCATGCCCGTGCGAATTATGCTCTCGTGCATTGTGCAGTCATCCTTGTCGTCGTTACTGGAAATTGCGGTAAAAACAATTTATTGGATGAATATTTCTAAACTTCCTCAAACTCAAACACACTTCTCTGTACCGAAATATTCTATAATTATGTACTTGTACGGTTCTATCGTACATACCTGCAATACATTGGCCGGTGTCCAAGAGTGATAATCCACGGAGCACTTTCCCGTACTTCCGGATCATTTAGCCACCGAAGTTCATGTTCCAGCCTATGAGAATTTATTTTATTAACAGGCTTCAATAAGTACCATAACCAGGTTAATATTTTTATATAACTAAATTAATAGCATTTAACGCCCAAGCGTTAAATGAGATTAACGCAGAGCGAGCGAGTGTGTCTAGGCAACACCGGAAGCTCCCTTCAGCGTGCTCCACGGACATGTTGTCATTCACAAACTCATTATTTCGCGACCAGAAAAAAATGCGATTTCGCGACCAGAATATTATCAAAGTTCGATACCATGAGGTTTAAGATTGTCTAATTAACCGAATATTTCTGAACATTAAGTATAATTATTAAATTATATATACATAAGGTTTTCAACTTTGCATACGTACTCAGTTCTTATCATAATAATAATTAATGTTTGTTTGCTTGCATAACGCTAATTTGTAACAATATTATAATGCAATTAGTACTTGTAAGTTGTACGTGATCTCTCATGATCATTATTCGTACTGCAATAATATGTAGCCAGTGCAGGCAGATCATTCGCATTTGTTTTGCATGTTTTTACATGCGATTTCCTGGGATCACATTACACCACCTGGGATTTCAAAAACCAACGCGCTGCCACGCCATGTCCCGTAGCCTTTGGCCATTCTACTGCTGTATATTGCGGTTCCTACCATTCCGTGCAACCCTCCGCAATGCGAAAACCATTTCCTGTCGCCCATTCCTCACTGCCCCACATCAGCTGAAATTTTTCTGCACACTGTTTGTGCCCAACCTCTTTCCATTCCTTTCCACTGAGTTTTAGTCTCTTCATCTGTTTAATTTCGCAATTTCCTGTAACTTTTCGACTACATTCCTGTATGCCGTATTGCAGATCTGTTTCGCTTTTCTTTCCCTGTTCTCTCTGTCTTCCGCGCGCGGTTGGGGGCTGCCTGTCGGTTTGGGGGTGTCCGGCGCGGCTCGTATCATACACCTGGTGACCGGCGACCGCCCTTCAGTGCGTCGTCTGGACATCACCCAGGCTGACCATGATCACTTGCCCCGGCATCCACAAGCGGCAACAAATGATCGCGAGCGAGCTCGACAAGCGTTAATAGCATTTAACGCCCAAGCGTTAAATGAGATTAACGCAGAGCGAGCGAGTGTGTCTAGGCAACACCGGAAGCTCCCTTCAGCGTGCTCCACGGACATGTTGTCATTCACAAACTCATTATTTCGCGACCAGAAAAAAATGCAGCCCTCCCTCCCGCCGCTTTTTCACGCACAGCAGATGCGTTATCATCATGTTCATACGTACAGCAGATGCGTCCTCATATTTATACGACATACGCACAGCAGATGCGTCCTCAAACTTCTCATGTTCATACGCACAGCAGATGCGTCTTACCGTATACCCGCATAGCGGATGCTTGTTTTTTCGTTATTCTTCCTTGATTCTGTGTTCATTTGCCATTGATTCTGTGAATTTGTTCATTTATGGTGATTAAAGGGGTGTCCGGCGCGGCTCGTATCATACACCTGGTGACCGGCGACCGCCCTTCAGTGCGTCGTCTGGACATCACCCAGGCTGACCATGATCACTTGCCCCGGCATCCACAAGCGGCAACAAATGATCGCGAGCGAGCTCGACAAGCGTTAATGTTCCTTTAAAGGCCTTTACCAGCTGTATTGTTTCTCGATTTGCCACATCCCGTAGTACACGTAGAAGTAGAATTCCGTGGAGAAGACAACGAAATTGGCCGGACCAACGGTGATCCGGTAATAAAATCCGTTTTCACTTCCCGGCATAGTAAACCGATTTTTATAATTCGTGAAGTTGCGGTATTCCTCATGGTTACCGACAACTGTCATATATGGAACATACGCTGCTACCGGTTCAATTAACTGTAAAAAGGCGTCTCCAACACGACCTACATCAAATAAAACAACAATAATCATGTATAGTTCTATACCTAATATCCTAATAACTGCAGCCAACGGATTAAGTGAGTAATGCTAATTTCCATAAGCTTCTCGTGAAGTACGATGTACGATAACCGCAATAATTTTGCGGCAATACCGGCACGTTATAACCATTAATTCTTTTGAATTTATAGTAGGAGTACTCGTATTTACCATCGTCATTCTGCATATCGTAAGCAAAATCACCAACATGGATAATCATGTCAATCTCGCCGTTGTTGACAATTTTCGTCAATCGGTCCAGTGACTGAGCGTTATCATAGCCGAAATCGCCATATATAGCAAAACGAGGACTCCAGTTTTCTCCAGATTGCAAGGCACGGAAATTAAAAATCTTACTCCACTGTTTTCCATCACCCACTCGATAATCTATCAAAGCAACCCATATTCCAATGTCCTGACAGTTCATCACGGCAGTGAGTTGCAGATATCGATTTAATTTACCAATAATTTACAAGAGCAAATCGCACAATTAATAAGAAATTATGATAATAACCGCCTTACAGTACACCGTTCCAGGGATCATGTCAACCAGGATTGCTCGGTGAATAAATTGTTCGCATTGATAATAATCGCCGGTGCGGAAACTGGTTTCGTGACCATGAACCTGCAGATTCAGACTGGATTTGTCCTGTCCATACTGAACGATGGTTGCGCAATTTTCCGGTGTACTCCATGTTGCTACCATATGCGTTGCATCGCCTGTTAAACACAGTTACGTATGTCTTGTCACAAGACACAATTATGTACACGCAAATCAGCCTAGACCGAAAATCGACAACATTTTCCATACCGTCCCAAGAAAGATGAACCTGGGTGGGAATAGTTCCGTTGTCCGAATGTAAATTATGATGCTTTATATTTTTGTTGTGAACATGATTTGGAACAACGGCGGAATGTACCGCAGAAATCACAAGAATTAATACCGGCAAGATAATCATTTTTGTTCAGGATAGCAGCATTTGAGCACTACAGCTGTGAAATAAGTCACCGCAACGCTATAAAATTTCCGGAGATTTTCGGCAATAATTTGGACTGACAGAAGTGAACAGCAAGATAATTATATCGCCAACGCTGTCGCACGTGCCTTTTCGCAAGATGACAACAAAACGTCGCCCTTTGCCCCATTGTAATCTACTTTCGCCACACCATCGCACCGCCATATCTGTGCTCTTTTCTTACTAAAAAGTAAACAAAATGGTGCCGATAGTGGGCTATCAGAGTATTTTCGAGTGTAGACACCCAAGGTCACTTTCACGGTTTCAAGCAGTAACAAACTGTGCAAAAGAACATCCCGAAAGTATAAAGTTTTCATGAACAAAACGTAGTCAAGATCTGTTTCAATTTTTATTCATGAATATTAGTATTTCTGCAATCATGAAAAGTTAGACTTGTGACTATATCACGGAATGCTGTAAAACTGCATCGAAAATATATCATGAATACAAGAAAAGGCAGCCAGGTAGAATTACGAAAAGTAAGATGTTTAAACTTCAAAAAAATTTCAATGGACGAAGTCGACTAAACAGAAATCTCCCACCACGATACGCCCCATATCCACATAACAACAGCGACGACACCATAACTATCCTGGAAGTATAAACTTGCAATCGGGACGGCTGCGGGATGGCCAAAAGATTTCTCAGTTCGTCGTGCGAAAGCAGTTCGTTGCTCCACGCTCTTTTAATTCCCGGGACATGGCCTATTCCCACGACGCCCACCGTCACACTGCCCTGTGGACCTTCCGTGGTCATGACCATCTTCGACACGGAATTCTTCAACACCTGCGCCAAAAATAAATCCCGCTCGTGTACCAGCACGCGATGCAACGTGGGAAACTCCGCGGATAATTTATCAATCAACTCCTCCAAAACATCGCTGCTTTTGCATTTTTCCACATCTTCCTGGCTGATATCCGTTCGCATTTCCCTCATAATTACCCAGAGAAACTGGATTTTTTGCCATAATGATAAGGCACCAAAGGCACGTTTCAGCGTAATGCTGATTGGTCGATCACCGAGCAATACCATGCAGTCGGGGTTTTTCACAGCTTCCCGATATGCAGAGCGCATTTCACCACCCGGAATCATCCCTAATTTCTTTGTGCAATGCGCTGATAATTTTAGCAAGAAAAATTGCATAACAGCTTGTGAAAAGCCGATCTGTTTGGCCATTAAATTCAAGTCTTCCATGGTCGGTTCACTTCGGGCTGCATCTTCATCTACAGTTAAAATGGCTTTCCGTTCTGCAAAAATATTCCAGGATAATTCCGTCTCACTGGTATGCAAAGAAAGGAAATACTGTAAAATTAAAATTTTACCTGGACACAGTTCCAGAATCACGAAATCCGGAGTGAGCGTCCGAATCGTCAGAGCGACGTCTTCCTGACTTTTTTCTCCGAAATGCGCGGTTCCCACCTATAAAGCATCTCAATAATTAACTTGTGCAATAAGAAATGCCCGATTTCATCTGAAAATCTAGCACTATTCCAAAACTATGTAGCGTGGCTCTGCAAAATTCGATATTGCAACTTAATTAATGCAGCGAAACTGGAACGATGAAACGATCACAAATATCCAAAAAACGATTAATAACGGACATAACAATCACTCTTATGGCAAGCGAAGAAAACAAAAAAAAATCCCATGAGACGCAACCTACAAGCAATTTAAAGGATTATAAAAAGGATTCAGATTTTAATGGCTGCAAACATGAAGGTACCGACTCGCAGATTCGGGCAGTGTTCTTGTCGGTAACTCAAGTTGGAAAAACGCTGCCCGAACTCGTGTGCTGTACTTACAATATAAACTCTACCACCGGAAGGAGCATGCTCGAGCATTGTCACGGTGTCTGGCAGGACGGGATTTACGGGACGGATCTTCGGTGGTCGCATATGATCGCTAATCCGCAGAACAGGAAACCCCTCGGGGTTGGCTTGTGGATTTTCAAAACTGTTGAAATCCGCGTCGCCATCCCCCTCTGCATCGTAGTCACCATCTGATCCCGGATCGCTGTTTTCATAGTATTCCTCTTCGAACATCTGATCGCCAGAACCTTCTTCCATTGTACTAGCAGACACCAGTCAGCAATCGGAAATCTCCGTCCCACGATGGCAACAGCTCTGTTCAATCTTTTTGGTTCCCTGCAGCTGTGCACGCAGCAAAATGTGATCAAGTTTAACCGTGGCAGATTATCAAGCAACCTGCCCTACCAGCAAAACTTAAAAAGATATCAAATCATTAACCTTCACTTCAGCTAGCAGTTTATTCGTACTGATTTTATATGAAAACGTAAAACCTGATGAATTTTGTAATTACAAAACCGAAAAACGAAAAAATATGTTGTTTTCTGATTTCCCGTTTCCGCTGTTTTCCACAAACAGTTGCAAACTGCTACGTAACAAAAATTTCGAAACCGGAAGTGACGTAAGTCTGACTCGACTTCGACTCCGAGTACGCAACGATTAGCTGTTATGTCATCGGATGAATCATTCTACATTCATCCAGAAAGCTAATGATTTCATTCATTTCCAGGCCCATGCTCCGCAAATCGGAAAATCAAAGCTTTTGATACACCGTTCATTAGTTTTCGAGTTTTACAAAGCTGGTTTTGCATGTCTGAAACTGTTTTAGCTTTTAAAGCTGTTTAGTTTTTAATTCAGACGTTTATTGTCTGAACTTTTGCTGTGTTTTGCTAGATACTGCACAATTTAACGCAAAGCGTTTTCGGTCGTTGTTATGCATTTTCCTATAATTTATCATAACTATAATGACTCACGCGAATGCAGCTATGGTTGCTGAGAAGTCCTCTGGATCACGGGACAATAATTCGAATGCCCTAAAAGCTGCTGAACGTAGACAGGGATTTCTGGAACGTCCGGTAAGCAACTGGACTGGATTGCATGCTCTGATAAACCATAGTCTTTTGCGTTTGCGTGGTGATCTGCCTTCTTTAAACTGCTGCATCATGGATGTGATTGATCAGTTTGAGCGTGATCATTGCAGAGTTGTTTGCTGGAACAGCTGTCCTAACCCTTAATTCTTATTTGGCCTTAATTCTTATTTGGTTTACTACGATTATCTTTAATAAATGTTTTGCTAAAATGCTTTAGAATGGTGCCGTTTTTTTGCAGTTTTGGCCCTACAACGAGAGGACTTCCAACAGTGTGAACGCCAGTATTGCAGCTGCTGTTTCCGGACGCACAAGCCGTTCGCATGCGGCTGTCTCCAGCACGCTGTATAGAGGAATGAAGCATCATGGCTCGCAGCCTAGCGCTCTGAAAAGTCTGGATGCCGTGCGCGTTGTCATCCAAAAGTATATCAATCAGGATTTTGACGCAATTCTGCAAAAATACGCCAAGGTAGAGTATCGTCTGTGCGAATATATTTTTCATAGTTAGCAGTGTTATGACGCAAGAGCTAAGTTTGTTTCGATTTTTCGTACACGCATTTATAGCAGAATTATTTGTCAATGCATATTATGTACTAACAATATTCGAATTGAATATAAATTTTTTTTATTGATTTTTTAATTACTCTGTATTACTGCTCATCATTTCTGATATTTCGCTTTTCTAAGAAAGCAATGCAGTTGAGCCGTATGAACGAGAGAATTGCACGGATCGATAAAGAATTCCAGCATCGTTTGCTTTGCAGGATTATTTGGAACCAGCTATAAAAAATTTGCGGAATGATAGCGGACATGAAGCCGTGAGCGATAACTTACTGAATTTGGCGCTGTGCAAAATTCTAGATGAAGCAAAGAAAATGTACGAACCGGCCCCACCGCCACCACCACCTGTTGTTATCACTCCGGCGGTTGTTCGTTCTACGAGTCCGTACAGCAACATTTCCGAAGCGGAAGTTCTGCAGGAGCCGTTTGCTCGTTACGGTAATCGGCGAGAGTCAGATGGGGGCGACTCGTATTCCAGTGGCGGATCGTCGGCCAAACGACTCAAAACAGAACAACCAAAGCGCCCTCGAGGGTAAGACATACTGCGTTCTTGTTCCACGGTGTTTCGTCGGTAGAGTTATCCAGCCTAAATAAGCAGTCGTGAAAGTGGCGTTGATTTTCCTCTTATATTACTTTAGCAAATTTTGAAAGTGCCTGCTTAATAATTCAACCATTTTGTTTTAATAATTGTTAATATCTGATTTTCTTTTAGTGCCCCGAGGAAAAATCCACAGCCGGAAGGGATTTTGAAAACCTTCAAAAGCACTGTCGACCTTTTCAACTTGCCCCAGGATACCAAATTTATGTTAGGATCTTCAGCTAACAAGTATGAAATGCGTTCGATACACAGAGATTTTCTACGGAGATGACCTTGTACTTGATTTAATTAGGGTGTTGGGATTTGAAAGCGCTCGTGGTCGAATATATGCCAAGCATCCTGATCTCTTTAAAGTACGTAATGGTTATTGGGCGAGTATAAATCGTTGCTTTTTACTACAGTTTTTTACATGTTCTTCTTTAGTACGCTGGTGATTCCGAAGATAAAGTATGGTTCTTTGAAAACAAAATCATGACAGCAGCTGGTGGGAAAGCTTTTTTGGTGATTGCGGAGGACATTCGGGAAATCCTCCGGCAAGATACGTCGGTGCCACGAGGAAAACTTGCCGGAGCGAAAGAATTTACCATTCCCGGTTTTATTTTGGACAAAGTCCGTGCCAAAGCCGAACGACATGCTACAGCTATCGCAGAAAATCGACCTCGAAGTGTATCAAGCTTATCTTCTGGTATCTCTGGGAGTTCACCTGCTCCAGTTTCCGAAAATGATCCGGAACCGGAAGAAGAGTCTATATCGCCTGTATCCATCAAAAGCGAAGGTTACGAACAGAACCCTGTAAGTCCGAGTGAAATCGATAAGTACTCCATGCATTCAGTCTTGCATTGAGAAGGCTGAAGACGTACTGGTATGTAGTATGCACATGTTACGACGCCCTTACATATATTTTTATTACAATAAGTATATTCCAGTGTTTCCGTGTTTTGGCCATTCTCGATGGTGAAATGAAATTCTGTGTTACCCCTCTGCAGTTTTACGTTTCATGATTCCTTTTTTGCAGTCTGTAATGCGCAACAGAAATTTCCCGACTCAGGAAAGCCCTTCGGATAACGTTTTCTACAGTCCAATTATGAGTGACGAAGTATTTTCTGATGGCAACGACGTATTTGTGGGGGATGGTCAAAGTTTTTCCGCTGGATCTTCACTGGATCCCAGTGCCGGCACGATGCCCGGTCATCATTTTAACGGACTTGCGCCGATGGGTTTTTAATTCTTTTAACCACAACTGCTTTGGTTTTTAAACCTTTTTTACGTTTGAATCTGTATTTTACATTAGTTACCTTTTTACTACATGTTTGATTGCCTACGTTGCGGTGCGTTGGTCGCTATTTCGTTGTAAACTCTTGCATACCGGTAGGTTGATGTCGATATTTCTTCAAGTTTAGCAAAGTTTATAGTTGCCAGTATATTTTTTTATTACGTTGCGTTGCAGTCTGTTTTTGAGTACGGTGACTACTGTCCAATAGACGTTTTATGGTTATTTTGTCACTGGTCTCTTATAAATGGATTTTATTTGAAAATGTTGTGCTGTACGGTGGAGAAAAACGAACTAGTAAAAAGTTGTTTGTTTTACCACGAATATTGGCACGAGGAGATGAGATTTCTGCAATACCGTAATACCGTGACGAGATTTTTTATCGTAATACCGACGATATACTAAGTATAATTATGGTAAAGGCATGTGAAATACATATATTTTTGTTGTAAGCTGCCATACTCGTAGATATTAGTGCTGCATAACGTCGTACGAGAGCAGACATCTTGCTCTCGTCGTACTACAGAAAAAGTATCCAACAGAAAAATATATTGTTTAACTGTTCATCAGAAATACAATAGCTATAACACAGGTGTAGGCATATGCTTTATTTCATTACCAGCAGTGTTTGATTATATTGTAAATTTGTAGCTACAGAAATACCGGAAGACATTTTGATCCATTCACTGGTTAACATGCGGATAAGGTCATGCAGAGCACAAAATACACATTAGAACACCAAAAAACGTCATTAACATTATATGCAACAAAAATTCAAAAACTCCCATCCAGTTGCAGAATTTTGATCTGTGATGTTCCATTCCGTTTGCATTTGCTCGGCTCTCATCCACTGGCCTGACCGGTATAATCGTAACCAGATTAACCTCAGCCATATATATAAGGAACGCAGAGATCAGTTATTTGACCGTTCATTATGCAAAAACAACAATTTTCTTGGACACGGATGATGGACAAATGGATTGCATGAAGTTTACGCACGACAGAGAAACTCAAGAGTAGAAGGCCAAAACGAGGAATAGTGGAAAATTTCAGGGAGGATCCATCCTCGGCAGAAATTCACGAGTAATGATGCATCCATAAGCAGATCATAGTTAATTCAGGCAGCATTAGGCCATGGCATCCTCCCATCCAGTTGACAATTATTTCGCTTTTCCGGTTCACATTGTGTGGTTGATAATTCCAAAATCATGGAAGATGGTTATGGAAATTAAATAATACAAAACAACAGGAACTAAAAACTTTTGAGAGACTTCTGTTAAAGCTGCATTTTGGCAGTTGGTAGCCACAACGTATAACAAAAAACACAGCTTCTCTGTGTAATAATTGTGATGTGTGTAATCAATACCAAATGAAAAAATTTTAACACCGTTCTGCCTTGAAAAGAGACGGACTTCCGGTTCGAGCCGTTGGTTGGTAATAATACGATGGATCTGCAATTTAAAACTTTTGTTTCATAACTGCGATTACTATCAAACTGACGCTACTGAAAAAAATCAGCATAATTACGTTAGCAAATTTAACTAGTTAATTTGAAAAGGTCACGTTAACTAGCATAGCGTTTCGTACTCAAAATGCCAGTGGACGCTGCCGCATATCGTGCCCATGGGTTATCAGCCGGCGGATATCCTGCGGGTGAATACTGTGTGTATGCGGAAGCCGGGCCATACGAATACTCTGCAAACATTACAACCATGATGTCAGAATATTTGATTAAAAATGTAATCAGAATTAGTATAACAAATAAAAAAGGACCTGTAGGGTAAACAGCGGGAACAGCTCCGTAAGGTGCATGTGCATGTGCAACTGAAGGTGTGCAATAAGCATTCTGGACAGGTTGTAATAAAGTCAGGGTAGCCGCACTGCTTATCGGCATGCTATCCGATAAGCTGGATGTGGCGTTAATTGAGGAATGGGTGGAAAGGTTATGTGTGTAGGAAGAATTAGGATTAAGGTTGCCTAAACATGCAAGCAATCAAACTTAAAACATTTAACATAAAACCTTGCAAACGTAACTGCAGTTCAAATAATATAACAGCATGCAGCATTAAAGTACGGACAGGTGAAAGACACAAGCAAAGACGGGACAGTAACGTAACAACATCCATGACCTTTACGTAGCGGCACTCACCTTGTTGGTAGGCGAGACTTCCGGCCGTGTGGCCATCGAGAAGACCACCTCCTGGTGAAATCACAGACTTCATTTCACCCGCCATGCCGCCTAATGAGCCTAGCGAGCCGCCGCCAAGTGCCGAAAATACGGTTGGTCCGTGATGATGCGAGGACGATGTGTGGGAATACAGTGCTGGATCGGCAGTTGAGGCGCTGTATGCCGGATGCAGAGCGTAACCAACCGATGTTCCATTCACCAGGTTTTCATTTGCTGATTTATGCATATCAGTCGAACATTTATCCGAATACCACAGCTGAAATACACACGAATTTATTATAATTTCATTACTTCACTTGAAAAGATCTACTTTGCTTAAAGTTTTATATATATTCCTTTGGAAATATAAATAAATGCGTTTTAAATCGATAGAAAAATACTGTTAGGCGGATACGAATGGCACATCCGTGGTTGAAGTGGTGATTTACCTGCTGTTGAACGTCCGAAAAGCCGTGTTCACCATTAAACATCGGCCTTTGCTGTCGTTTGGATGTCTCTTCCGCACCGGGTGATGCAGTGGATCCGTTATCCGTAATATCTGCAACATGCTCTTTTATTAATTATGAGAATAAGAGAATTAGTTGCAAAAGTGGACTGGCATACACGAAACGACATGATCTATTTGATGATAAGGAATGGACGTCAATCATAGCGCTATGATATGCGTTTGAAGCATTGACACACCGAACTCAGCGGCGGCCAATTAAATCTTGATCACAGTTAATTTACTAGCGGCATTGCATAGAACCAGATCATATTTCACAGCTGTACTACTATCGGCACAACCAGATCGCAGCCGATAAATGTAAATTCGATCATTTTTCAAAAGTGACCGCTATTTTTCATATTTTAAATTTTGTTCGGCTAACGATCGCGCTGCTACAACCGCAACAAGCAAGCTAAAAGGAAAGCAAATGCTACTGTACAGATGGTTGTTGCGGACCGCGGTACAAAAAGCATACACTTAATATTAATTCCGTTAATACTTTATTCCTGCATGCGTTGAAAAATCGTTAGTGATCTGGTTTATTAGTAGCACGTACCAAAACTTAATAAATTTTTTAAAACTTAAACATTTGATTTAATTACTTAGGTTTAGAGTTTTCACTCAAAAGTCAAGACGACACTGTTTACAAAATTTATGCCATGCAATAGTTATACAAGATGCGGCGTCGCTGTGCAAAAAACATATCAATGTAAATCAATTGTAAAATATGATGCTTCCGAAAGAACATTTGAGTTTACTGGCTTTGTGGCGCGTAGCTGTCGTTGATAATTAGTGTTCCTGTGAATCCTTCTGGGAATTAGTTGACAGCGAATTGTCATGATAATTTTATGACAAAAGATAACGATCATTATTATTTACGATAGTTAAAAGCAGTCATGACTAATATGATTAGCTTTAACGAAAGTTGGGAGTACATATATTTCACTCTATTTCAACATTCATTAGGGTGTCCAGTGGTCACTCTGCTCATCTACAGTATTGACATGGTCAACAACATATTTGCTACTACAATTGAAAAATGTACTCTGTAGTGCCACTTTGGTGGAGTAAGTGGCGTCAGCCACACTGGCACTTGTCGTACTGTTATAACTATTTTTACTGAGTAAGAATTACAGTCAACGTTTTGAAATTGCTTATTTTTTCCATTGGAGGGCTGTATTTCCTTCTTGCTTGTTCCTTTAATAAATTGTTGCTCTTAATGCACTGCAACAAAAAAGTTTTCGCTTTTTGAAGCATTATGCTTTAAGTGTTATGCAGCAGTACAGCAAGTGAAATTTCTCTTAGCTAGTACGAAAAATTATGCAATTTTCTAGATTGGCAATTAAAAAGCTTAAGCATCTGTTTTTATGCGGTGTACATAATAGTACCGATTCGAAGTATTCAAAGCGAAGTCAGATGTTTTAAAAGCCTGATATGACAGACGCGTGCATATCGCAGTCTGTACATGCATTTCCCTGTGGTATACTTTTATCTGTATGATTGTATTTTTGTTTGAGGATATTTGAATTTGTCCGCTCGTCAAAGAGATTGATGGATGCTGCGATTAAAAAGGAAAACAGCGCTGGGGCTGGACGGCAGCAGTTTAAAATCGCTCGATAATCCTTTTAACTGCCCTAGCAAATCTCCTTTCATCAAGGATTGAGCGCCACTGATGACCACATCGAAGCCTGATCGCTTTGTAATACAGTGTTTGCTGTCTATATTTCTGACTCTAATCCGACCTCAGCCGTCAAAGGCATAAGTTACCAACGTTTACACAATCTCATGTCGCGATATGCTTAACCATTTCAAATCTGGAAAATTAATTCAAAAATTGACCCTAATTGCAGACACTCTATATTAGTAAACGACTGAAATGCCACAAAATGCAGATTTCCGCTATACTTAGAAAACTCATTCAAGTAAATCATATGCAGTTTGTAAAAAAATAAAAATAAACCCTGATACAAGTAATGAGTTGATACTGACAAGATATAAATTAACTACGATTTTATAAATTATCTACGATTTTTATTTTTTACGAACTACAAAGCACGTGGAAACGCTAACTTACCATCATTGCGTTTGGAGCGCTTCATACTGGATGGATCCATTCCCAGAATGCCGTTAATCGAATAAGCGGCATTAGCATTTTGCGTTGGCTGATTTCCGCCGAGTGGATTGCCCGAGATTCCCGTGCCCGCCGACTGGGAATGTGCCGTCAGGCCCGGAGTTCCTTGTGGACTTGGCGTACTTAGGTTGGTGTGATGAGATCCGGAATGGAAACCCAAACCACTTCCTTTGGCTTTCTCGGCTGCTTTATTGCGCACGATTCTAAATTTATAAAAAAATCAGATATCGATTTTGAGTAAAATGTCGTAACTCTCACTGGCAAATCCATAAAATAGGCGTTCTATTTTATTTGAAGTGGATTCAATAGAATATAAATCCCTTTGACCGATTTCAAGCGCGCATTAGTATTTTGTGTGACCTTTGCATATATAACGTAATGCCGAAGCATGCACCGGAATATTCTTGGCAGATTTTATCTAGCTTTTGAAACATATATTCCTTTTTTAAACTCTAGATATGAGAGCTAAAAAATTCGTTTTTGCAGATTTAGTTTTCAAAGCTTATGGTCTTATTGCGGATCCACTTTGCGTTTGGTAAGGTATCAGATCAGATTTTCGGCTGGCGACTGTCCTGTGCTAACACATTCACAGTCGGTCACCCGCTGGGTGTTACTGTTTATTCACAAAATCTGTTTATTCAGATCTCGGTGGCGTTTGCCGGGTAAAATGTCCAGTGCGTATATACAAATACACTGCAAAGCATCGTCAGATATGCAGATTTGAGAGGCCGAACGTTGGTTGATCCAATTGAGTTGGGCATTATTTCCGTGCCAGTGCTTCCATTGCACATTAAACCCAACTGATTGATCTTTTTATATAAGCTTCAAGCTGAATTAAAATGAATGATGCGAAAACATAGTGCAAACCGTGAAAAGTCCCGTAAAATCTCAGCCAAAACTGTCACATTCCCTTTTACCCGGACGTCACTCTTTTAGTGTGTAGATAACGCACAGTGCAGTGTGTTTGTATGAAGAAGTGTACAATGCTTGACTAGTACATATTATGACCATTTGTCTCTTTGATTACAGGCTCAATATAACCGATAAACCAACCGTTACGACTTAGAGCTTTTATTATTCACCATCGCCATTAAAAATTTTCAATCTTTGCGTTATGGTTTTTAATGTGAGATTGTACAGTTTTGATATGATAGTGTTTTCTCGCTATCAAGATGGACATTTTCTTTATGATCCGAGCAGTTATAAGAAAATCGCCTATCGACTTTGTTCGTCAAGCATGTACAACACCGCTCAAAAGCGTGTATTTTTTTCGAAAAGTCACGTTGCACTAGTTGGCCTGCTCCTTTTTGACGGTAAGCTCTTCCGTCATTACGGATGCTTTTTTTGCTTTTTTACAATCTCACACAAACATTCCACTGAACAATGCAGCTTGTATTTCTGAATGGGGTTTTATACGTGGGAAAATGAACGGGACGCAGCTCATAAAATAATCACGAGCCAGCATTTGATGTGATGGTTATATTATGTACAGAGCAATACGAGCAATATAACACAGATTGACCTTTGGGGGCGACATTGCGCATACTTCTTTGCAACATTTTCCATACGCTGGTGACACATTTCAAGGTCTGTGCGTATGATTAATTTCGCGGGGTTTGTCAGTTTAATGTGATTAATGAAAAGATATGAAAGGCTAATGAAAGCGTACTGAACCGTCGTCGCGGCTACAATTAAGTGTAGCTGCCGCGTTCAGCACTATGGCATATATACGAGTATATGTATCGATATCAGTTTCTTTGATTTTGCAGCCCAATTGATTAGATACACATACCGATTAATGGAGCTAACGCTGGGAATATTATCTTGATCGCATATCCCATCTGCAAGTAGACGATCCCGAATTTCCCATGCGAACATGGTCGGATTCTGACGTTTATAGTTGGCGATATGTTCCACTACTTTGGGCGTAGCCACTTTCGGCTTTGATCCGCCGATGACACCCGGTCGGATAGATCCCGTTTCATAATATCTGCGCACATACAAATACATATAATACAGAAGCATCAAAAGAAGTATGTTGTCTCTATGATTGACTTCCACTCTATGACATACGCATCAGCATACTATAATGGAAAAAATTTCCCTGTCTTTTACGAACACATTATGACAAAAGCCGGCTAAAGTGTTGACCGACAGAGTCAGCGTCGTCTTCCATTGTTCAATGATACCGGTCGGCATTAGAAAGCAGTTGACTGTTAATTTCCACTGTGTACAAATATCGGAATAGTGCGAATGAGTATATCAATCAACTTATAGGAGAATGCCCTGCCATTATCCCTCTGGGCGATAATTGAATGTCGTATCTTTTTGGAGAATATTTCTCCGGGCATATGTATGTACTGCTCGACACCTTTTCATAAGCGACGAAGTGCGGGTAAAGAAAGTGGTTTTCTTATTTAATGGAGAAAGGGACACCGGATGACTAAATGACTTCCATTCAATCCAGGAGGACGGAATGAAGATGCTTTTCATTTTTCATATAGAAAGGGCAAAATGTTCCGGCATTGTGAAGCGTATAAGACAGATGATGATGTCGTGGTGACAGAGAGAGGCGGCAAAAGTCATACCTGTGGTATTTTATTTCGGGTGTGTAAAGGATGGGCGGAAACAACCGGTGCGCATGTGTTTCCCTTAACGCGTTTCTGCTCAATAGATCTGTGATAATATTCCGCTATCTCTGCCCTAGCCGAAAATTAAGTCCGAAAAATATTTTCCGGTTATTGTTTTGGGTAAAGGAGCATTCATTTACCGGCCCGGCTACTGTGTGTATACAGAAGCGTTTTCGCATTTTATTGTAACAGCGGGGCGCCGCAAGGACAAAGTGCAGTCACTGACGTGTGTGTGTGAATAAATGACTTATAATTCCAAACTGGCACTGGGAGCTAATCGCAATGTTTGTAAATCATATCAAAAACGGATTTACCCGATTATCATCAAAGGCGGACTGCCTTCAAAGCAAATATTATAGACTATGCCTAATCCAGTTAGATGCAATCGCGATATGATCAATTTCACCAACAATGTTGGTGCGGCGCGGTGCTCATGTGTGTTATAGAAATTGCCGCTCGCGACAGTCAATTAAATACAAAAAAGAGAAAAATTATGTCAAATATTTCAAATTGTAATACGACCGCTGCACAGATGTCAGATATACGTTTCTAAAATAAATAAATCGTAAGTTAAGTAAATAAGCAAATAAACAATTACATGCCGATATGCGTTCATCAGTTATTCTTATTATAATAAAAACAAATATTTCTGGCGTTTGAGCCAATTGGTGGAAATTAATTTGGTTGCAAATGAAGAATGTTTTGATACGGTCAAAAACAGAAGCCGCTTAAAGAGATAAAGTATAGTATATTATAAGCAGGCTGCTCTGATCTGCTTGCGTATGTATATGCCAGTATGCAAAAGTTTTGTTCTGTCATGCAGCACGGCATGTGTCCATATCTTGTGCTCTTTTGAGCATCAAACGCCGCACTGTCATCTTCCTTGACAGACAATCTATTCACAGAGCAAGAAAACACATGCAGATATATATTCCCCTCTCTATTCACGCTTTTTACAATTCAATAACAGGCCCGACAACTCCGCTGCCGCTGCAATCTGTCTCTTATATATGTTGCACTACTGTGGCTAAATTTATAAGCGTGTGTCTTATTTAAAAATCAAAAGACTTTTCTGAAGAAGATACCGCGTTGTATTCGGCCGGGCAAAATAGACCTCACTGGCAAATTATCTGACCTTAAATACTGTGCTTATCACACACGCAAACCGACATCACAAAACAAGAGCGTCTTTCATAAGTTTTGACAAATGACCATTGCTTGTTTGCGTGTGATCGTTTCGGATGACAACGTTGCAGAGGGCCAGATATCGGAAGCAAAATGTCAGTTTTAAAACTGGCAAACATAGTGCCTTCAAAACTTATACTCATAGAATAGCGCTTATTTGATAAAGCTAATTAGACTTCGCTGTACACAAACTTACAATTTTGGTACAAGGAAATAACTATCAGCTCAATATATCGCACAACATTAGTTTATCAAATTATTTGTTACTTGATTTGATATTTGTAGAAATATTAACAACGACTTCCTTTACGCATATTTACCGGTTTTTTCGCTACATACCTTCCGAGTATCTTGCTGACGCATCCATGGCTAACCCGCAGTTGACGGGAAATGTCACACGGGCGCACTCCATTATGAGCCAGTTCCACGATCTTTTGCCGCACTCCATCAGGAAGTGGACGTCCATTAACGAACATGCCCCCCAGCTGATTGACTCCGCCATGACCTTAAAGAAATTGATTTGTGTAATACAGTTTTTTTTTTATTTTCCCAATTGAGGATGGCAAACAATCTAAATTTTATTTACTACAGCGACTCTTACAATGAGCTTCAAAAATGAAAATGAAGGCATGCTGCTACTTGTAATTTTCTGTAGACGAAGCAGCGTTGATTGTACGTTACATAACTACGGTTAATCGTTTTTGGATCAACAGCTTGGTGTTCGTATACATATATCGCACTACATGCGACACTTTGGCTTGATAGCAGTTACCTATTTAAAAAGAGAGAATGCAGCTATGTGATTCGGAAATTGCTAGTGTTGTACCCAATAATTAGATAATATTATATTGAGATTAATGTAGGCAAATTGGACAATGCTTTGGCGAAGTAACACCCGTCACACTAGTACTGACCATACGGCAGCCGTTATTCCCATCATGCGCATGCATGCAAGCCATATTGTTCCAGAGCTAAGAACAATCTGTGCGAAAGTGTGAAATCGGTGCGAAAATGACAGTTTGCCACACTGTATGATTTGACACGTTACCTAGTTATTACAGATCGGATGAACTGCGGGAAGCGCATTAAATAACCGACAAGAGTAACTCATGCATAATTGCTTCGCTTCGTAATTACATGGATAATAGCACATCTCCCGAATCAGTACTACTTGCTCCGCATACCGTGTAATCATTAGCTCGAATTAACACACACCAAGGAAATTTTTAAACTTTTCTTTCTTGGTTGGTAGTGCTGCCATTGAGTCACATATTGATTCTTGCAGAATAACCTTTAAACTTTATTGCTTAATTTTATATAAAATAGTTTAAAATTTACAGTGATTGGTGAAAAAAAACTTGTTAAGGTGACTCCAGTCAACAGCATTTCGATTATCATATAAATTTTTCATCTTACTCTGATAAACTAAATATGCATAAAAAGGCATTTATGCTTCTATAATGTTACCAATCCCTAAACAAATCACCATTTTGCATGATGTGTCTATTGTGTGATAATTACCGGTCATAAACATACAATAACTCTTTGTGTGTGACACTTGCGTGGATACATGCTAATGCATATTCTATGTCACATCATATTCAACAGCTATAGGTTGGTGAGGACTTATCTAATAAATTTGGATCAACTTTTAACTGCTTTCACTTACATAAGATCGCAGTTTTAAACATTAAGCCCCACCCGAATGGAACCTCACTTTTGTAAAATACTAACATGTATAAAATTTTATCAAAGCAAGATAATTGCGTATGAGATTAACTATTTGGCATCGGTCATTATGCGTAAATTGAGTTACTGGGTTATATTATGCTGTACGTGACAAATGTCCATAAACCTGGTCAAGGCGGCACAGCAATTGATATGCTACAAATTGTCGTTCAACGCGGAAGCCTTTGTACACAAAGAATCCATAAATAAATAAACACAAATCATCCGACACGTCAACATTTCTTTAGGCTGAGTACACCGGCCCGCCGACCAGGAATACCACGTAAAATCTGTTCATAAAAGTAATATTGCAGATATGGATGTATGTTGGGCATGTCAGCCTTATTAGTCAAATATTATTAACAAAAAAATTCTGTTTGATAATTTTGTTTTACGTTTGCTTAATAATTCTGCAAATTATTAGTCGCGTACGTCTGGACGTCGTCAAATAAATGAAGTGTCAGCATTCGTTAATTACGTTGCCACAATTTCGCATAATACAATTTTTTGGCAAAACATTGTGCAGTTCAACTACTACTTGGCGTGAGTTTTGACTGACCGTTAAGTGCTTAAGCACCAACACTTGCTTCGCGTACGCTGACAATTCTACTGATGCGCACAGCGCACTGTAATTAACGTAAACCACCGGGAAAATACGGGCTCGGTTACAGTGTTGTAGGTTCGTTTAACAAAGCATAACAGGAAAATTGGTTGCCGTCATGTCATGCATCCGCTACGGTTCCTAGGTGCTCTCTTCCAGAACCTTACTTCATAAGCCCCACTCGGTAGGGGAGCCCACATTAGTCGTGGAGCACGCTTCGTACATTAAATGGCCAACACATATACACATATACAGAGACCGGTCATTTGCCCAGCGCAGCGCGTCGTCATGTCCCAGCGCATGTTTAAATACCCATCCTTCACGGCGAAAAAGCCGGCGCTGTCGGCGGATAATTACTCGTGCACACCATACTTATCACATATCATCCCTAACAAAACGCACTGCACTGGAGAGTGTCCACATATGTAATGTCAAATGGTAAAAAGTACCGGAACGGTGAATCTCGGCCGCGGGAGAAAACCACAGAAAACCAGCGCCGAACCGCGCGACCGGCCGCGGAAATCGCTGTCACTGTTCCGCAACCGTAATCCTGTAAAAAGCCCTCTACTATGCGCCCAGTAGCGCAAAGAATAGCGTAGCGCGCGCCACCGCCGCCGACTGCCGAAAGCTAACTAGCCGGACAAAATTATATGCAGAAAATTAATGGACACCACTAAACTGCGCCATGCTGCAACACCTTTCGGGTATTTTCGATACAAGTTAAAATTAACAGATTGGATGCACATGACTTGGCCGCATTATATATAGAGTCTTTTTACCAACTAACAACGGCGCATACGCCAGAAGATCGCGCATAGTGGAGAATTAGGCATGTTTTTCTCCGCAACGCGACAGTGAAGCTGATGATGCATGAAAACTTAACATAATCTGACTTCCCGCTGGTTTAATGCTAACTAAACGGTAGTGGAAAAGCGCCAGCTCTATATTTGCAGCACTTTTGCACTTACTACTTACTCTTACAAGAATAGTATTCCATAACATTGCGATTGTAGCGGTAAGCAGCGGCAGCCGTGGATAAATCCATAAAGGACTGCGTCGCCGATGCTGGATGCGAATGGTAGTGGGAATTCACATTGCCATTGCGTACACCCGGACACAAACTCATGGTGCGCGATCTATTTAATGTTGAAGAGAAAAAAAGGAGAAAAAACCGGGTAGTGTTACGAAAACCTTCTCTGGCAGTAAAAAGAAATGTAGAGTCTTGAGTTGCCGGTTGATGTGCAAGTGGAAAAGTGAATGTGACGTCCGCGATCAATCGGTCAATTCCACAAATAAAAACGGAATAATTTACCGGATGAATCGTGTATGGTTAAGGCTCCCAGCAAGAAATCTCCATTCACCATATTCGAACGGAAAGTGCTTGCTGTGCGAGACGGATTGTTTTCCTGCTGCTATGCCAGCACACCCTATGCACTCGCTCGCTGGCTGTATGAGTAAAGGTCACCAACTTGTACTATGGGCTATTTATTTCAACCTGACGCTACAAATGCGCATATAAAACATTTTCACACAGTAAAACCCAACCGTGTTTCACAGGCACACTGCTCATTAATGGATGGAGATCGCCGTCAAGTCTACAGGGATCGCCGAACGCAGTGTGTACAGTGTGTACATTAAGAGCAGTCTCTCTGACTGACGACTGATTTTTGATATTATTGGCATTTGGGACTTGCTTCTGATTGGCTGTGCACGCTAAACAAGATATCGCCGTCACTCTCTGCATTTATACGCCGGTATGTGTGCAGTGTGTATGTATGCCTGACAGAAATGAAGTCAGGATACACTTATAATACAAGCGTGGGTAAGATTTGGTTAGCGTACTAATAAATCATTTCATTCATCCCTACCATTAATATCAAAGATAAACCACTCCAATTTTCTCTGGCCGGCCAAATGCGGACAATTTTAAAACTATATCTGTGCAAATAAGTTATGACTTTCCTTACTACATACAGACGTAATAAGCAGTGTTTAAGGATTGGATCATAAATCAAGTGGAA
This sequence comes from Paramacrobiotus metropolitanus, assembly GCF_019649055.1. Classification (NCBI taxonomy): domain Eukaryota; kingdom Metazoa; phylum Tardigrada; class Eutardigrada; order Parachela; family Macrobiotidae; genus Paramacrobiotus; species Paramacrobiotus metropolitanus. The sequence continues at coordinate 543,366 of NW_026570267.1, read as the reverse complement.
CCGAAATGGTTGCCTTGATGATAAATTATTATCGGTCAGTAGAATCCAAACTAAACTCTGTACGTTGTACCCCGAATAACCCGATTGTGGTTAGCATTAAGTCTGCATATTATCCAAACGACTTTAATTGTATACACTATACAATAACTACTAATGGAATATTTTTTTGCAGTATGCAGCATTAATAGTCATTAATAGTATGATCAATCGTATAATAACCCAGGAGTACGAGCAAAAATTAACGGCAAAGAAGATAGTTTTGTCTGCAAATTTAATATGTGCAATTACACACACTTCACGGTTATGGATATTTACAGTTGTACAAGTTGTAAGCAATGGCGGCTGCAATGTTAAGCGCTGCGGTAGTGCGCTTCAGCTTGCGGTGTATTGAAGTTCAGCATGTGGTGTGTTTGGGAACGGTCGTATGCGCTGCCGGCCCGCGTCGTTCCTCTATTCCGACTGGTTACGGAAGAACATTGCTCAACTTCCGATTACGCCCAACTGTGCTTCCGATTACAAATCGCTCTCTACATCCATATTTTAGTGGAGACCGCTGGGATAGTAATTAAAACCTCCTCAACACATTATTCCAATACAGTAATCCGCATCATCGTTCGGAAATATGTTTGATCCCATGGGATGCACTAGCATTTCCTTCATACAACTCATTCTACATTGTACTTCGTATATGTTCGCTTTTGTCAGGGTCGCGTGGATGGTGTGGCGTTTATGCTTTATCGGAAATTGTTCATAATTAGATCTGTGATCGAGCTCACAATCGCATAATACAGGACTGACATTTTACGAGGGCCATTGTTTTGATTTATATGTATAACTGTGTAAGTATAGCAGATTTGCTTTTGTTATTATTCTCATAGTTATCTAATTTACCTTCACTATTCTGATTCTTTAAAGTTTGTTCGCTGACTGGACAACTCTTGACTCTCGGGTAAACTCGAACATCACAATTTCGTTGGTCATTAGAACCATTCGTTGATGTCGCAAGCTGCAGCACAGAAGCCAGTTGCTATTTTTGTCGGTGTAGACAGATGTCTGTTCGCAAATGAACTCAACACCATTAAAAAGAAGTGGATAAACTGCTGAATGGCTGTTCTTTGTCTCGCGCGCTGAGGTTCATTATCGCAATCACTAATGATCACAAATGGTCTTCCCATTCATTTTCTTATGCCATGAGTCTTACGTAGGGCAAATGAGGACAAGTTGTTAATAGGATACCAATACCATGTTCATAATATGTGAATTTAATCATGTAGCCATACACATGCCGCTCGGCTCAGGTTACCGTACCAGCCGACACAGGTTATCACTTGTCAATGGAAGAAATCTCAGTTTCCCTTTGCTACCGTTGCACCATACCGCCTGTGATTCACACTGTGCGGACATCCGGAAATTTTGTAAAGGTCTCCCAGAATTTTTGATTAAAAGTAAATTACTAACAATGTAATTATTAAATCATTGACAAAGCTGTAAATCCGCTCAGTTATTTCCTTGTTTCTTCATGGCATCATTACTATAAAATTCGAGAATATTGTCAAATAAATATTTCTTCAATTCTGGACTGTAGCATCTTATAATATAAAATCGCTAACCTTAACGCACCGGACAGGTGAAAGAAAGAAAACCGGCTTTTAGAAAGTACACATTGCATTTACAATGCCGCATTTGACCAGCGCGAAATCGATCGGCAGCATCGCATCCGTATCTTGTCAGATTGGTCAGTGGTAATAATGCTATTTACACAGCTTGGCTAAGAGCGGATATTGTTAATTTGCTACCAGTAAAACCAACAGAGCTGGTAGAAAACCGGTTTGTTTCTCCTTGAGGTTTTTTTCTCGCTCTGCGAGTGGCTGGTGCGACATGTTTATCTTGCACCACATCGTTCAACTCTCCGTTTCAGCTGGCTTAAATGCCGCTGCTAAATGAATATATGCGGTAGCTATGCTTTGAGTGTGTGTAACTGTTAAAGATATATTGTACGAACACCATCTTTCGCACCGGATCTCGGGAGGCAAAAAAATGTCAAATTAGCCGTTTGAAAACGTGTTCACATCGGTATGGCACTAAGAGTTTCTAATTCGTCTGCACAATTTGCAGAATACCGCGCTCGTCCTACGCAGTGAACGTATCTTCCGATCCCTGGTACACACGTGGACGGACATACCACGCCTAACGCCTGCGCTAAGAGAACATGGAAGTACTGAAAGCCTGGTTGACTATTTTTTGTAATTTACGGTCTGACCATTAAAACAGTAATAAGTTTTCTGCACAGGGCATACTTCGCTGATAATCATGTAAATGCTAAATATCAATAGCTGAAGTATATACTATACCGTGCTGCGAACCTTAATTAATGCATGCCGGTGCAACTTACATTAAATTTTCAATAGCGTAAAAATCTGAGATGAAGTTAATCAATTTCGTTGTAATGTTCAAATTATACTGACAGTAATGTAATATTATAAGGGAAAGTTTCGTAGTGGAATATATATTTCGAGATTCATGGCAGCTGCACCGCAAGCTGACCGGAAACACTTTGTCAAAATGTATGAAAGAACAAAGACGTTCCGCTGCATGAAACCTATACCGGCATCTCTGTGTAATGGCAGACTTGGCCACAAATCTTCTGTTCAGCTTCATTAATACCAAATATGAAACCGTGCATTTCTCTGTATTAGACCATTTTATTGGTTGTTATCAGATTCTGTCAGCAAAATATCTGCTAAATGGCGCCAACATTTCAGAATTTTTGGAGAAAATTTTGAATTTTTGAAGCTTTATTTCCGGAAAAGCAACGTAAAACAAATGTTATAATAATATATAATAATATAATAATAGTAAAAAGGTAATAATAATAATAAGGTAAAGTCTGAAAAATATGAAGCTCTAGAATATGTCGGTTTAACCTCGAATAAGTTTTTCCCACTTGTTGGCGGTCAGCGTATTGCTGAAAAATTAGCACGGGATTATTTGGCGACAAACAAAAGTAGCTGACTGGTAGAAGTGAGATCTGTGCCAAAGTATTATGCGCGATATTCCATCGGCGTTAACTTCTTGGTCAACAGAAACACGCAATAAAAACCTGTACGAACAAGACATAACTCTGCAAGTCACCTCACCTGCAACCGCAAAACAACTATGCTGTGCTGAGCGGATGAGATTCGTTGCAACCTTTCACAATAATAATTTTAACAAGGTTCCGTCAAGGCCGTTTGCCGACAATTTACCACCTTTTGCCGGGAGGGCAAACTAATTTCCCTGGTTCCTGACACCACATTCTCTTAAACACTATATCACAACATGTTTTCAAAAAATCGTATTCATATTTTCAGAACATTAAATAAAAAATCATTAACAAACTTTATAAACAAATTTTTTATTCAAATTAAGCCCAAATACCGGCTTACGCATTCTTCGAAATCCATGTTCTCGCAAACATATATTATTTATACTCACTCCATTTGCGACAACACATTGTTCACAATTCTAAAAGAGTGCATACCAACTGCAAACAATCTCTAATATAAACCTAGAACTCTGTAGCAAAATTAAAACTGGGCTGCTCATAACTTGAAAGAGAGGCATACAGAGGTACACTTCAATCCGCGCATATGAAACAGCTGATCAGTAACATCGTGCACCTAATAAAGGTCTTCAGGTAAGAATGCGAATAAATGCTTTATGTACTGTAATGGTACGTCATTCGACAATACGTCTACGATACCCTAGAAAAGCGGTGTCTAATTCGTATCGTTTCATATTGTTATCATTAATGGTATTTATTATACTGCGAAAGAATTTTGCCGGAGAACATTGATTAACACAATAAGGCGCCGAACGACATGAATACAAAACATTTTAAAATTTAAAAGGTACATGCTACGATTTAAATACGGCTGCAACTACACTGATCAAAGTATATCGCTAAACAATTTCTATTTAGTCATAGGTAGACCAAAGATGTTAACTCGCGCGAATCGGTGTAAAAAAAGAACACAATATACATGCTACTTCCGAAATCAGAAAAATAATTTCACTAAAATATGTAACATAGAAGCAAAAAATTCATTTTTAAGGCCTGCAGTAAGTTGCTCCCGCAGGCTTATAATTATATTCTACAAGATAAGTTTAATAAAAAGGGCTTTATTTTTACTGGCTGAGAATTCCAGATAATACACCCAACCCGAGCGGCACATACTGGATACGTTATGCAAAACCTATTCTAACCAGTTGTAGTGTAAAACCGGTATCAAAGGCAGCGAACAGTCAGCAGCGATTATGCCGACCTATCGACGCCGATCGCACGGCTTTCATTCTGACTTTGAATACTTAATACATATCGCACAGGGAGCGTAAACTTAATAAAATGTAATCGTTTCCTGTCTATTCAATGGATTATTATCGTCTGTAAACTTTAAAGCATCCCGTATAGTACTTAGTGGACTGCATCAAGATATAGGTACAGAGGGGATAGGTCTAATTAGGATGAGAAGTCAAGGTGAAATTGTACAAGTCACAATCATTCTCAACTGTTAGCCAGTGGATGCCACACTTTCTCGTATGAATTTTAAAATTTTCTCAATAACACACCCAAAAGTCGCTGGGCCAGTATCGGTCTAGTAGATCACATAATTTGTGATGTAGCGGACGGTTCCCATGAGAGAATCACACCCAAAAGTCACTCTGTGAGCGGAAGTGCCGAGTTAGAGGCAAATTTATTGTTCTCATCGTTACATTATTATGTAGAGTACGAAGATTAAACTACAATTCATTAAGTCTGTACAAGCAGTAATTTTATATCAAATACGCAATAAACCCTGTTTTGCTATACATGGCGCATATATTTCTCAGCATTGAGCAGAATATTGGAAAACCAGGTTAGACTACTCATAGTAATTCAAAAGTTGTAACAAAGTTTTCATCCGGTTTTTAAGATGCACAACATATGCGGCAAAATATCCATTGCGACAGGGTTTTTATATTCTGTTTCCGCGCCGACTTCGTTGCGCACTGCTGAACAAAATGATCATTTTCTGAAGGGCAATAACACAATGACGATCACGGAGGCCGTGTAAAAACATCTTGTTATGGTGAACAAATGGTGCAGAACTCTTGCAGCAAACAGCAAAGCGGTGTTTTATTTTCCCTGTGTGCTACGTCGGACCGCTGTACATAAGAGAGCGGGGTAGCTCTAACCAAATTTGAAACAGAGCTTCTTAACAACTGCACTACCCAATCACTATACACCGATGCCACGCTTCCACTTTTTTACGCATCGTTTTTGAAGGTGGCAAGCCATGCGAGTTGACGATCTTAGCTGAGACATGTTACTGTCTTGTTGTCAGCCCGGTCAGATGGTTTTTCCGACGCTTAAACGGCTCTTGCCAGTACCACGCACAAAAAGTTCGAAAACTTTTCGTTCCTGCGCAAGTTGATGACCTTACCAGAGCACCATGGCGAGACAATTAATCAAATCCTTGTAGGCATAATTTTCCGATCAAATTCATAACTTAATAAATATGAACATGTTCAAAACCGATAAAGACGCATTTCATTAAACGTATAATTTCACCGCGTAGGTGTAACATGCAGGTATCATCAAAACATTACGCCACAAATAATTTTTTGAAAACTACAGCAATCTACAAAGCAACCTGTTGATTCATAATAATTCAAAATTTATTAAACAAATTAGAATAATTCATCATTCACAATTCGATTCATAATAATTCAAATTTATTTCAAAATTTATTCGATTTTAATTTTGCCTTATCAACATGTAGTACAATACGGTATTTAAAAGTATTTATATGTATACGCTTTATGCGACACTTAAACAGTGTGTTCTGTTCGATCACAGAAAATAATACGCAAAGAAATTCTGCCAGTAGTTTTTATGTCAAAATCTAAAACGTTAAATGCGAACATGCACTTGACAAGTATTTTTATTGCACGCGATTTACAACGTTAGAATCATAAACCACATACGGGTAGCGTTTGCAAGAAACACCGATAGCTCTCGAGGTCATAGACCAATGGCTCAATCCACAACAGTAGTATAGCCGTTTAAGCATACAATGTGGTTACAAACATCCGATTTTTCTCAAGGAAATGCGACCAAGAAACAACAAATTTGTTTGTATCTACAGCTTTTAACATTCAACCGCCTAAATAACCTCCCGGTACTCTGAAAAAACTCAATATTCATTTAAGGTTAACGCCTCAACCGGTGCGAACGCCAAGCATACGAAATCTCGGGGAAACCACGTTAAGTGAACTTAAGTCACCCAACATTGCGCATGATTATGTACAGGTACAGTACACACCAACACTGATAGCTGCTGATTTGGCAATCAAATAAACCAGTGTGAATTAAATATATCAAACTCTATAGATTGACGTACTAACTACTAAACTAATGACAGGGTTTAGCCTGCTTACCCTAGGTATTCTGCCCAACAGCCCAAGTTAGAATCACTTGATTTAATGTGATAAATACTGTGATATCTAAATGTTGTAAATGAAGAAAGGCGCGGCTGCGGATAACGCGTTTTCATATACAGTAATTATGATTTCTAAATTTCTTTATTGCAGCTGATGCGCATGAAATAAATTAAGATGCGTAATGCGTACAAAGCGCCATAAGCTTTTCCGCTCATATCGTAGTTACAGAGTATAAACAATTTTAATTTGTCAAGTGCGAAACTGCACAGCATAGCGGCATACCGCAGTGGCTTCCTCGGAAGCCGCGAAAACTGTCAATCTAGCCTTCTGTGGAAACGTCACATTTGTTAAAGTAAATACTGATTATGACGACTTGAAAACTCAATTTGTATTCAGTACTTAGATAAATTGTACAAGGATCGGAAAACCAATACAACATCCACACCGGTTAATAATCGGCTATCGAAACCGGCCGGTTAAACCTGTTACCTGTCATGTCGTACTTTTTGATCAGAATGCCGCACGGTAAACGACTATACAGCCGCGACTGCATGGCGGGAAATCAATAATTCTAAAGGCCACATTCAACACCTTTTAAATTGATTTAATATCAAAATCCGTGTGACGGTAGATGTTGGGTGGTTGGATACGTTTACCTGGGACATTTTTATATGCGCTGCACCTAGCGCCTGCTGATCATGTCTCATGTCAATTTATAAATTGTCCAATAAGTGGATACCCGCCGTGTAGTAAATCTGTTACAATTTACAGTTTGCTTAAGCCTGCTGATGGAACGAAGCTGACCACAGTGTACAATATTTATCGCTAAAACCGGTATACGAGGCAGAATTGTGGGGGTCTGACATTTTCCTTCAAAATTATTTAGATTCAGGCATTTATGGCAATTTACACTTTTGACAAAAACGCCCCAGTAGGCATTCTAGAGATGGGGCAAGTGGAAAATTCATGAGAATATTATTTCGGCTGTAGACGATGGCATATATACGCTGACAATGCCTTATACACCGTCTTGCAATTATCTTCGAAAAGCTAATACCGCGCACAGCCTATACATCTCCGTGTGCCAGAAAATTTACAAATCTGAGGCTGGAACTCGTTGTGCAGTTTCCCCCGCGGCATTGCAGTGCAAACTGGCGATCGATTCCAAAAGAGAAATTTGTTGGGTATGGTGTTTAATAATCATCAAACTTTCAAATCAGCCATCTGGTCATCAGCCTTAAAAACTGATTCGAAAACGTATTAGCGGTGACAAGAGGTGCCGAGTAGAAAATGCAGAAAAAATCTTGGCTTTTGTCACAGATATCACGAGGTCCTATATGACTTGTAACGATTTAATATGGAAGTATATGAGCAGCAGTGCTAGAAAAGTATTCGTTTATTCTGTTTTTGCACCGGAGAAAACAATCTCACGAACACTGTGAACTCTTACGCAGAATTATCTACAACAAAATTACATAAACGAATCATGGCGCAATATATTCATGCACAGCTGTGCACACGCAATGTAACTGTACTAATCGAATCCAAATTAAAGACTGCAATGCATAATTAATCATGATATACATACAGTATAGGTACAATATATTAATTTCAAAAAAATATATCGGTAATATCAGCTGTTGTCCACACGTTAACTGTCAACACAATGATAAGACTTGACAGCTAAAGATTTTACGCTTTTTATTAAACGAGAAACAAAATAAGAGTATATGCAAAACTATGTATAAGTATACGTAGTTATGTTCATCGTAACTTACCTTACATGCAAATTGCATGCACATGGATATGCCGTGAGCGGGACGTAATCGCTTAACTATGTAACGGACACTGGTCGTTAAAAAATATGAAACATTAATCCCATATTTGTATGAAAAATTATGGCGTTATTGCGTTGCCTATTCCCCAACAGCTGAACTTTCTAAAACTTAGCTGAGACTTATGTCGAATAAGACAAACTTGCCTGCTAGCTCGACTGCCATTAAATGGTTAAAGAATTCTTGCGCTTGACTGCAAAACCTTAACTATATCGCTATGATAAATAACAATAACAAAACTTTTCCATGCCTAACGCTGATGATAAACTCGACTGGTGGAGCAAGGCAGCGCACCCGAAAGCTACTTGCTTCCATGAGAAACCACGCGAGAAATAATTTGTTTGTTTGAATTATTGAACATTCTGAAAAAGAAACCACGGCTCTATTCATCTACGGCTCATCACATATACCCCGAGCGAAACGTTATTTTTTCACAAACACAACAAATGCTTTTACAATTAGTATATCTATAACGCTCATAATGATCTTGTGCCAAAACGTATAATCTGTAGGTGAAACTTAACGGCTTTCGTATTAAACAGCAGACTTACGTTTCTTTTTCGAGCTTCCGCCGCCGCCATTTCCTCCCACATCTTCCTGCATATGCGGCTGCATCGGTCCAGCACTTAAATCCATTTGCACCATTAGTCAGCAGAATCTTTGTGGATAGCGGTATAACGTGGCTGACGCGATGATTAGCCCGAAAGGTCACGCTCTAATCACTTGGCTGCCCGTTCAATAAGGCACAATCTTCTTTTCCGTCAACCACAAAATGAGGTTATGCGTAGCCAATAGCTATTCGGAGATCTGTACGAAAAGAGTTATGGATAGATAAGCATAATCATCTGGCATGAAAAAGCACACGGAAGAATGGAGACTCGATTGACCAAAGGATTTGTGCAGCGCGCGCGGTGCTTAGCGTTGCGACATCACCGAACGCAGTGCGAACATCTTTCTGTTAACGGTGTCTTCGTGCTTACAGTCATAGAACTTTAAAAATCGGCCGAGTGAGTAAATGTAGATCAAAGTCTTAATGCAGGTATAGTGTGCGGTATGGCGTTTCCGTCGACTGACGATACTGGCTACAAGGTAAAAGGTAAATATGCAGCGTAAACGCCCCGGGCGCTGTTTTAAAAGTACAATATTCAATACCCGGCAATGACGAACCCCGAATCGTCTATCTTCGCCGTATATACCTGCGCATATGCGCCGAGTATGCCGGCACGTACACCACCAACAACCTGACAAGCCGTGAGATTGGCGGTAATTTTACAGGTTGACGAAGTTTTCAGTTCACGGCGTCGGAAATTGCTTGTCTATGTCTGTGGCTTGCAGATCAGCTTATAACCTGTTGCAATTCATACATTTATAATATCGTCCATGCGCCGTCTTCTCGTTACATCCTTTCTCTAACATCTCGCATATACATGTGTTAATATCAAGAATTATATCAAAGAGGTTATACTGGTACCTAAAGTGATCTTGAATGTGCCGGCAAGCGAATCGCCTGTTCTCACTCGATAACATTAGCCGTCGCAAGGAACAACTATTAAACCATAATGGTCCATTGAAAAATCGGGTCAGAACCTTTTACACCTATGCACTATATTGCCGCCATCGATCTACTTGTTGAATAATGTGCAAACTCGCACGACATGCTTTTTAAGTGTATACACACACATAGAAATATACCTGTATTATATTGTAAGCACGCACACAGCAAACTGGGTGCAACTTGTTGCCGGTAAGTAATATTAAGCCATAAAATTCTGCATTAATCTCGTACAGCGGCAAATTACCCATTCAAACGGCCAAAGAGATAAATGTCACCATAGAATTTTGCTTACAATGTGAATTTTACGTTCGCGGATTTTATAACCAACGAGACAAATGGGAAAATAGTTGTGTACATGACAAACACTTGCAAGTGTTTGCTTGTACTACTGTAGGAATTACTGTTGCCCTATATATGTAGGCAACTTTTGCAGTAAACAAAAATACCTCGAAGTACCTATAGCTACTCAGTAGGTATATTTTTATTATGTTTTTTTTACGGACGCAGCCAGTATACCTGTGTCAACACCAGAATGCCTAAATGGTACAAAGTACTACAAATAGCTCCATCGAAAGATTTTCATTATTTAGATGCAATTATTAAAAGTAATTTCTGGTACGGAGTTTGGTCGTCAACGTTTCGCGAATTGATTATAGAAACATGTTAATGTTTTTTAAGGTAAAAACATTGATTTGTTGTGTAGGTTTCCAGAACATGAAAGTGTTCATAGCACATGTACACGTGTAAAAGACACCGTTCTATGAGTAGGAGTAGACTATAAATAGACTTACAGATACATAAATATGCGTATTTTTTACTAATAAAGTAGTAACAATATATGCATATTTATATAATTTTGTTTTCCTACAAACTGTTACAAGGACGTAGGCTAACGGTTAACCACTTTCCTAGTTTGTAAATCGTTTTGTAAAATCTTGCGAAAAGAATTATATGGTTATCATTTAACCCTGAGAACAAAGAGATCAGCACCAGCACAACGCCTCAGCGCACAAACTGGAATTTTAAAGCTGGAGGGTGATAGCCGCCTGTATAACAACCATGGCTGGATAATATTGTGCGAACATTTGTGAACAGTGCCGCGATGTACCACCTCCTTCATAATTATCTGTTGAACTTAACATTTGCAAAACTGTTTCTCAAGACGACCAAGCACCGGGCATAGCAATACACACCGGCCAATGCGTTTCTCAAGGTGGCATTATATGAAAAGAATAATAGATACCTCATCATAATCTCTACGTCTCTAGATGCACCACAGACAAGACTCATGTCAGATTTGTAGCCCACTTTGCTTACGACCGTGAATAGAGTGTGGCTCGCATCTTTGCAGTACAGTACAATATACTTTATTATCAAAGATGAGAGTGTAGTGCACATTAATTATAAACTTGGCTTGAAGCATCTTGTACATGCCGTGCGACTCATGAAATACAGATATTGTAAAAAGTGTCAGAAACGGCATAGACAAAGCATCGGTGCCGTTCTGTACCTGGTCTGATGATGAGCCAGTGCATCCTACACAGCATTACAGACACATACATGTATCGCGGTTAAACCCGGTGTGACCCTTGCACAATGATGCCCATTCTTATTCACATGTACGACAATAGAGTATTGTTAATTCCATTTTGATAAAGCTAGAAGCTACTAAGAATGCGCTACATCTATACAATCTAAAATTCACAATCCACATTTGCACTTAAGATGGCTTCCCAGTGTGCTTGAATATCTCCTACATCGTACATGACAAATAAATTGTCAATGTTTTCAAGGACATCATTTGAGCTACAAGGAATGCGCGCGGACACTACAGGTAGATGCGCATTATATGCATAATACTATTCCTAATTATACAGGAAATGTTTATACGCGGTACGGAATTGTGTGGAATGTGTTCATTGAAGTCAAGATAAAAACAGTCAAACGATGCATATTCATTAAATCTAATAGTTTTCTAAGATGTAGATTTATAATTTCAACTCAATGATTATTTCGTTTTGTTGGAACTGGTGATTACTAATTAATACTGTACGCATAAAAAACCGGTAGTTTTTAGCATATTTAAATGTTACGCAGTTGTGCTTTCAAGGACGCGTTAAATTAACAATATGCTAATTATTTTAAAATTTCTTAAGTTCAATTAAGGAACAACGTCGACGTGCTACAGACATAATTCATAATGGAGCAAGATATATATATACGGGTATTATACACATGGCTTGATTCATGGATATCTTTAGCGTGGCTGTAATTTGTATTTTATTCACCGCATAAAGCGCTACAATCAAGCGAGACTAAATATACCTTAATTGAGCATGGCACACAGCGTCAATCATACTGTGAAATATGACCATACACAGTAATTATTCGCCACTTCGTCCACCTTAACAAGCCAATAAGTCATCGGACACATCTAACATAAGACTGATTACAGTGTAATAATGCTGTAGCGATTGCAGCATCATGCAAACAATAATCTTACTATCGTGGGAAATTGTCGCGGAATATACTATCCAATAAAACTCGATAGTTTCGTTACCCCGCGCCGGTTACTGGTGCCGGAACCTTTTGTATCTGTATCAAGTATCTATCTGCAACTATCTTATTCACTGGTAGAGAGCTATTTTCGTAGTTCAAAATAGTAACGTTATAAAATCTGAAACACGTGCACTGCTTTGCAGTCCACAGAATCTATGATGCTTGCGTTTTTTGCGCAAGGACGAACATTTTTTCGTCTAAATTTTTTTAGTTTGATACCGGCAAACACATCCGGCAAACGCATACTTCGATGTCGATGTATTGTGTAGGTGCCCAAAATGCAAAAAACGTTAAAGAATATTTACTGTACCAAAATTCTGTTACGAATTGCTGATCCAGGCAGGAATAGACTTGACGACTTGGATATATGAAATGCCAATAAATTGCTTCTACCATTTTGATCAACCATCGGTTGTACGCGTACTGTGCGCACGCATATGTACGAATCAGATCATCACAATTGGATTCTCCAATCAGATCATCACAATTGGATTGGATCATCACAATTCTCCAGTTGATTGTTCTGTGGTGTAATTACAGGTTTCCATAAGATTAAAATTGTATAACTTGTACTTATTACTTCATAATCCCTGCCACTGTACAAGATCTTAGTATGGGAAACATATTTTGTTTATTTTTGTTTGTTGTAACTGTCGTTAAACTTTGCTCTTTCTGAAACTGAAAGATGTGCGTTTTTGTGCAAACAAATAAACCAATAAACGCACCTTTCTCCGTTTACACCTGAACGGTTTTATTATCGCCTTATTCGTTAAAGGTGCTGCCAAGTATGGAAGAATCTTTTCTTGATCATATATGAAACTTGTTACGAGTCCAAACGCTTCCCTATAAAAATTGTTAGTGGCATGATAGCACGTTTTTTATATCTAGCTAAAAAAATTAAATTATCAATGCCCTAGGCACATATATCCGATTTTACCATAGCGCAAAATTAAAACAATGTGCATAGGAAATTAGGACGGATAATTGCGTTGGTAGTGGTACTGCAAAGATATATTAGCGCACTTTCTTTTTTGTAATAAGTTTTCGTAACTATGATTTTCTTTTGCCTAACAAAGAGGGCAAGAGGATATGCAAAATTGCACCAGACAGAAAAGCATAGTCATCTGTAAAAACTAGAATAAAAAGTTAATGTTTTCCAGAATTATTATCACAAATTCTGTTACATGCACATATATATATATAAGGAACACATGCTACAGGCCTACAGCAGGTTGAGAAAACCATCGTGTGTTCCCTATTTTACGTAATTGCGTGCCCTGGAAACTACCAATACTGTACGTCTAAAACAAGTTACCGTTGTGACAATTTTTCTGTGCGAGTGCATTTACCATTAGTGTAAACTGGAAATTAACATCGAAAAATCTACAATAATGTCTTTGTCACTCAAATACTTACTTAAACATTTGATGGTGTAAAAGTATAATGTCCGTTAGGATCTTCAATCTCTAAATCAATAGCGAGTCAGCGACTAACGAACAGCAGCTGACAGAAACGATATATAACAACTTATAAAGCGATAGGTGCGCCGACGTTGTGCAAATGCCACTTGTAAGGTAGATCAATTGTAATCATGGCCAGCATCAAATCTGCGGTGACCTTTATGTTACCGCTTAACGGGAACGAAATTATAACCGAATTTTTAGTAAAACGAGATTTTCACCAGAAATTCGTATAAAATTGGAGATTAATCGTATATGCATAGGCAGTAACTGGAAAAACGTTGGGGAGAACTGTGGAACAATAATCTTCACGGGTTCTACCGCGAGATGCAGCTGTACACAATACACAGTACTTCTACTCATACAATTGTACATATTGTAATATAAATGCTTTAATGATTCAAATTACATATCGGCCTCGCACACAGAGAAAACCAAACAAAATCGAACTGCTTAATACATAATAATGTTTAATTGCCACTACCTGCCGCTTTGATCTTTCTGTGAGTTATCCATTTTATGAGCATTTTGCGTTACACACAAACATACGTTGCCGGTTTACGGTTGTACGACATACAGTGGTAGGGACTAGGGATATGAAACTAATTGCTGTTGTAATAAGTGTGTCCTGTGTCACTGCCTGTTGTAATGCAACCAGATGTAAAGTGTAAACTGCACTGTTCTTCATTCCTATGTATTATTGGTATATTCTATATCTTAAGCTACAAGACTAACGTATCACGTAGTTTACGTTAGTATTCGTGCAGCGTATTTAAATGGTAGAAATATTATGATTTATTAGAAAGTGCTGTATTACAATACACACTCCTCTTACGTTGTGTACAAGTTCACTCAGCTTGAATTTTTATCGCCTGAATTTGTAAAATAATGGAGTCGCTCACATAGTAATAACTAACAGCTTCATGACGATATGTAGTCTGTTTAACTTGTCAAAGTAATCGGGCATGCAAAACTTATAATATTATTAGAAGCTAGGAGGAAACTTAGCGTGAGTTATAGCGGCTTGCAGCTGGAAGATAGAGACAAAAACCTAGTGTCCTTTACAAACCGCGGTTTATTCAAACCAAGTACGACTTACACAAAAAACTAAAAGACTTTTCCCCTTGTTCAACTCTAGCATGAAGCCCATTTCAGATCGAATAAAAAAACAATAACAACAGAAACAAGAGATAAAACAATATATACCATGAATGCAGCCTCCTGCAGATTAGTGTCGCTGTGCAAAACTATAGTACAAAATTCAAAAAAAAATGCACGCCACGTTCCTGTGGCCAATCTCATAGAACACTCACTACCTATACATACCACAATTCAAACCAAAAGTACGAGGAATAACACAAAAACCAGTCCTTCAATTAGCGTCGAACTTAATTCTCGCCTTCCTCGCCTGCTTCGACCTCTTCCATACCATCGCCATTGACATTGACTGCATCGTCGTGTTCGTCGACTTCGTCCATGTTTTGTTCCATGGTCGACTCTGGTTGCTGGCGCTTCGCCATTGACTTCAGGTTCCTGCAAGCAGCAACAGCTTCGATAAATGCACAGCGAACAACAAACAAACCAAAGCCGCTCGCCTGCTTACGCAAATTTGCGTCCGATCTCCTTATCTTCTGGAATCTTCACTTTTTTCGCCATGCAGTAGGTCTCCAGCAGTTCTGCAAAGAAAGAAGCACTGCCATACTTCACGGCAGGCGATGAACAACCTACTCTACCAGATTGCTTACCTTTTAACTTTTCCACACGCGTAACATCCAATTTCTGGCCCGCTTCGTTCTTGCGAGGACGCGCGAAATATCCGTTGATGATCTCGTCATTTGAGAAGAACCCCCGCAATCCAACACCGAACGCAACACCCCAGTTGTGCTGTTTCAGCATCTTCGTCTGTATAACATGGTTGAGATCATAACAAAATAATACATTTAAAACAGATAAACTATGCAGCAGTACCAGAACATCTCTCGGGTTGATAAATATTCCTTGGAAATCGTTCATCTGCCCATTGCTGGCTGGCTCAGCCACTTCTCTTTCCTCGACGTCCATCGCACTCTCAGCCGAGTTAGACATAGGCTTCGGCGCTTCATTAGCAAAGGCCACCGCACGCTTCTGTGAAATCCCCATTAAACATGCTTATAATACTAAAGTTCAAGTTACAACAAAGCAAAGTACCGCACACCAAAAAGCGGTACAAAATGTTGTTAAAGATTTCTTTTGTATCAAAATATTCGGCACCTTTTTCATCGCGCCTGATTTACGGCCACGGCCGCGTTTCCGTGCGGGCTGAGCGCCAGTGCCGTTCTTCAGTGCTGCAGCCGGACGACCCGGACCGCGTTTCACTTCCGGCACCGGCGCCGATCTGGCTTTAGTCACACCGGCACTCTTTTGACGTCGAGGAGCCTTCGGTTTCGTTGCTGAGTTTTTACCCGCTGCTTTGGCAACGTTAGCTGGCATTGATCTGCGTGAGAGATTTCGGCGTGCTGGAGGCGACGGTTCGGTCATGGCGCTGGCTGACACGGCATTTGCGGAAATGGCATTTGCTAGCTGTTCATCGGAAGCCGCTCCGTTCCCGCCATTTACGGCTGTTGGATTAGATTTGGGTGTCTTTGCGCGGCTTTTTTTCGGTGAGAACGTCTTCATCTGAAAACCACATTATTTATCAACGGGTTCATTTACGGATTCACCAGTTCGTCAGGGATTTTAACATTATATCAGCCCGGTTCAGCCGTTACGGTTACTGAACTTTCGGCTGCGAAAACTGAATGATGTCATTCTTCGAACACAACGCTAAAATGTGAAGACAAGAACATGCTGCTTTCCATAATTATGACGCAACAATTACACGGGTTGACCGTTGACGTTTCACATTCACTGTTTTTTTTCTTAAAATTATTTTTCTATTAATAGTTACACAAAGTACTTTTTGCAATGTCAAATTCACAAACGGTACAATTACTAGAAATATGAGTATTCACTATCCATCAACGGTTCCGTTTTGACTGCAGCAAAGAGAAATTATAATTAATAAATTAAGACAGACTTACAACTCAAATTATTTCTCGCAAAACAGAGAAAAGAAATGAGAGACCTATGTGAACTCCAAGTCTACTCAGACAACCGACAAAACGTCAGCACACGACGACGAACCTGTTGAACCTTGGATTCCTCCCAGTACTGACGGCCTTTGGTAATATAACGCTTCTCGAAGTGATTGTTCAGCAATTCCTGTTTCAACTGCTCTACGGTATCGTCTGCAAAAGCAGCCACCAATTAGAGTTATTTTTTCGAACGCAGCGGTATCTTCTGTCCTGTTAGTCGTTCGTGTGAAGTTCTACCTTCCGAGAGCCACACCAGTACGCAGGGTTCGTACTCCTGACCGCGAATCTTGGCACGGCACAAGGCTCGATCGGTCAACGTTCCATCTGCCGCTATGGGGGCCAGATCCGCGGTGCTCACGGCCGTAACGAACGGCGGATTGGGAGCATTTTCAGCGGGCCAGTAGATGATGGCGCTATTCGTGGAAGAACTCTCGGCTGGGTCTGGCTGCATGGTGGGGCCTATGATGAGGGTGTTAATGCTCTCGCTTTTTAACTCTGGAAGACTGTTCAAACTGAGAACTCAAACAACAAAAAACTAGCATCAAAACAAAGAAATCGGTGGCAGGTTGCACTACTGTTGTTGTTTCTTTTCTTTCAACCCTGGCAAATAAAGAATCAAGAGCAAACGCGAAAGACGAAACTCGTTACAGCGCGAAGAGTGCAGTGCCGACTTTTGTTAAAATGAAAAAGAACACCGATCCTAAAAGACACTTGCTGTGCTAGTTCAGCCGCTATTAGCGCCCTCTACGCACAGCAATTTTGCCAGAGCTTTGCCGCAATACCAGCCTGCTAACGCACGACCATTACTTGAGTTGTGACAAGTGTTCGTGAATCCTGCGGTAGATTTTTTTTGAATTTTTTCTGTTTTCACTTTTAGTCGTTACTCGTATTTGATTTTCCTAAACATCCAAACTTATTTAGGTCTGGAACATATTTGTATTGACTTCAAATGGCTCGGAAGCGAAAGGTAATGCTCCTGCTAAGTTTGGGGTATATCTTGCGATAACTCGAAATGTTATTTTCAGGGACGTGCGGCTAAGAACGCCAAAGCCAAAGCAGCCCAGGAACCCGACGAGCTGAGCAGAGCACCGCATACTTTCGTTATCAAACGCGGCGTAGTAGGGAGGAGTGTTAATCATCTCATGCTGGATACGAGGAAAGTGATGGAGCCGTTCACCGCCTCAGATTTGAAGGTTCGTGCAAGGGAAAATTGGAATCTAATTTTGAAGGGGTTGTTTGGCTTTGCGTATTTGCGAAAACTTCAGTGCGAGTTACCTCGCTCGCACTTTCTTGACACTCGCACTTACCGCTTACGCACGACAGTATTCTACCCATGTTTCTTTTCTTTAGATTGGTAAAAACAATGTCCTGAAGGATTTTGTCTCGGTTGCGGGCCCGTTGCACGTGTCGCATATGATTTCGTTCAGTCGTTCCGAAGCATCACCAAATCTGCGAATTATGCGTCTTCCGCGCGGACCTACCCTCACGTTTCGCATTGAGAATTTCAGCCTTATGCGCGATGTGGTGTCAAGTTTGAAAAAGGCTCAGAATCATCCCAAGCAGTATGATCATCCTCCGCTGTTGGTGTTAAACAATTTCACCACCGAGCAAATGCAGGATCGTCTGACCACGACCATGCTCCAGAGCATGTTTCCCAGCATAAACGTCACTAAGGTTTGATAATGCTTTTTCTAATTTTCCTGATAGTATGTTTCAATTTTTTTTCAGTGCGTCCATTTTTGAAACACTCGTTTGTCTGCCGGAGTAGCGAGTCGAGTTGCTGCCGACGTTCGCATTTAATTGTTTCGTTTTTTTAAAACAATTTGTGCGATTTGATATCTAATTCTTTATAGTTTATATGCTTATTTAACTATTCAATGTATTTTATACATTTTATATGTATTTCATATCCTGAAGTACGTATGAAAGATTGTTTTACATTTGCTGTTTGATTGCCTAATCCATTATGATACGTTTTTTTGCTTTTTTTGCAGGTAAAGTTGAATCAAGTCAGAAGATGTGTGTTGTTCAACCAAGATCCAGAATCGGGAAAAATTCAGTTTCGCCATTAGTAAGTTATGGACCTTTTACACTTTCTGATGTGTGTGCAACCATTTTCTTATTGCTTTCTTATTGCAGTAATGTGAAAGCGGTGCCGCATGGAATATCGAAAGTGATTAAAAAAATCATTCGTGGACGCATACCGGACATGAGCCGACATCAAGATATCTCTGACTTCATGGAACAGTAAGAGACACTAATTTGATATAATATGGAGCAGGTAGCTGCAGTGACTTTGTTGTCTTGTTTTTCAGAGGAGATAACATGTCCGAAAGCGAAGCTGAAGACAATGATCCCGAAAACAAAATTGCTCTGCCACAAGCCATCAGTTCTCGCGGCAATGCGCCAAATCAGACCAGTGCCATTCGGTTGACCGAACTAGGTCCGAGAATGAGCCTGGATTTGATCAAAATTGAAGATGGCATCTGCGACGGAGAAATCCTATACCATAAGTACATTCAGAAATCGGAGGATGAAGTCAAGGATCAACGAAGAGATCGGATTCTTCGACAGTAAGCCGTTAAAAAAATTACAGCAGTGTTGTTTCAATTCAGAATTCTGGAGTTGTTTATTCTGTTGTTTCGAATTAGCAAATTTTGCATGTACTATCGCAAACTGTAGCAAGCATTTACATTTATGTTTGGAATTTTTCGTGCAGTACTTAACGCGACTTGATTATCTTGTCCTTTTAGAACTAAAAAAAGAGACGCTCGTATGGAGCAAGAAAAAAATGTAGAACGGAAGAGGCAGGAAAAAGAGGAACACAAGGAGGAATGCCGTCGTGGAATTAAAAGAAAATTCCAAGACACTCCTCGAGAAGATTATGACGCTGATGGTTATAGAGACGAAGAAATGCCTTCGGATGATGATGACGAAGCGTGGTATGAAGAAGAGGTGGGCGAGAAACCGGAAGCCGGCACTCTTGGACGGCGAAATATCCGACCGAGAGGTGGTTTCGGCGTCCGCGGGGGACGTGGTGGTAGAGGTGGCTTTCGAAATCAGGGAGACCGCAGAGAGAATACTGGACGGGGATATCCTGGTGCAAGGGGCAGAGGATTCCACGGAGCACCAAGAGGAGGCAGTCGAGGAAGAGGTGGAAGGGGACGTCCACCGGGAGATCGGCCACCCATGGATGAAGGACGGAAACCGTCATACAAAGCAGTTGCTTTCCGAAAGAAATCTTCTTTCAGGAGATGATATGTTCGATTTTTGCGTTTGCTTTATGGTGAACCAGGGAAATAATGTTGCGCTTCCGGTTCAAGTAGTAATCGGCTTTATTGCACTTCATAAACGATTTGCGAAAATGCGAAGATAAGAGATACGATACTTAAATGATGTAAACAACCAAATCGATAAGTTTGGTAGTCTAGACACGTGTGCAGTAGTAACGCCTTTAGCCTTCTAACATTTTCCAACGAACCCTCTTGCAAATACAGTGGCTCGGACAAATTTCCACTTTGTTTGCTCATTGTACATATCGTGGACCAGTGGTTGAGGCTGTAGATAAGATAGGTCAAAATGGTGCGAGTACAACATTATTGCTGTTTAATTAGCATTACACAGGCTTCTTTTAACGTTACAAACTTACAAGTTACATGTAACTAACGACGACGACTACAGATAGGACTTTAAAACGCTTATCGATTTTAAAATTGTTTCGTCGTGCAGTCACTTTTCATCGGATGTGACAAAATATGATCATCTATGCACACTGAATTTCTGTTTCTGTAAAAACTAGCGAGTAGTATCAGATCACTCGTCGAATGGTTAATTAAAGTGACCGGATGATTCTTAAGTTATAGCGGACGAGGGAATACTGCAAAATCTTAACATGCTTTTTTGGAATCGGGGAAATTGTTGGATTATTCTGCGGATTGGTAAATATATTGAATATATCTATAGATAAAACTATCACTCGTGACGTAAGTTTTTCGTAATACTTTGTATATATTGAGTTAATGCCGACTACACGTATTTTAATTCAATTCTTCTATGCAGGAATTCTTCTGCTCTTGGCCAGCAGCTGGACTGCTGCGCATGCCCAAGAAAGTGTACCGGAACTTTCATCCGCATTCACAATACAGAGTTCATCGGCTTCAACTTCATCCCCTTCCACACCGTCTGTTCCAAACACCCAGAACAACACCACTAACACATCGGTATCCGCAGTGCCACTAGAGCCTCCTTCGAGCCCGGCAACCGATGGATCAACCACTCCTGCAACAGCCGAACCGACCCCGACCCTTTCCGGAAATAGTACTGCTATAAACAACACGGCCACTAGCGATGGCGTTGTTTCGCTTTCGTCTACTGAGGTTATAACAACAGAAGCCGCCAGTTTAGCTTCAAGCGAAGGCACGAGCACAGTCGTTCCAACATCACCGGCTACGAGTGCAACAAGTCCTCTGACCCGTAATTACTCCAATACAGTGGCCGTGCCCACAACAAGTTACGAGCAACGCCTGGAGGATCAGGATAGAAGGCTCAAAATTGCCCTTGGTTAGCCTAATTAATTATTGTAAAAAGCCGCATATTTTCGCAAGCCTAAAATACGTACTGTAACGCTGCACAATTCTTCCTGCAGAAGTAGAAATACTTCCAAGTTCGCGAATCTACTCGCATGAGTTTGCGTAAAATTAATTTCTTATAATAATTATTCTTGTGTGTGTGTACTGCTGCAAGGAAAAATTGAAAAAACCGGTGCACCGTAAAAGTCTGTAATTTGTAAAACTGTTTTGTTGATTAGGTGTCATAACGCCGGTAACGTTACTTCTGATTGTCGGAGGATGTTTTGCGTACTGCCGAAAGTAAGTCTTACTTGCATTTATTTCAGCAGTATCAACAGAAAAACTTATTGTACGTGAAGCAGCATATAGGCATTCCGTTAATACGCAAATTTGCAATACGGAAAATTTGCAAATACGTAAACACATTTACATGGAATTTACCAGTGTGGCAAAACAAGTACTAAATTCTTTTGCGTATCTAACCATTTGTCGGTCTTTATCAGCTTTCAATCTTGCCGATCGGCTATCGCCTATCGGTAATATGCATAATACAGTAATTGAAAATTATGTTTTGTTTAGCAAACGGGAGCGCGCAGGTCTGATCCTCTTGGATGACGATGATCTCAATATCACATGGAGAAGAAATTCCGGAAGTCAACACGGAGACTAAACACATGCAGAAACCACCGATCATCATGATGCAAACGCTTTCTATCAACACAGTCTTTATCAGGAATATCATTCATTTTTCCGTGACACTAATTGATAAAGCTTGTAAATCTCCTTCGAAACCAAAATCATATCGCCGCGTCCATGTCGAAGTATTGTTATCATTTATCAATGATACAAACAAAACCTGCTGCACTGGAAGTATAAAAATTAAAAATACCGACGGATTCGCAGTAGGATCAGAATGCTTGATCACAGTGCATCGTCACAAAGGAGCACAGAACCGCATTCAACGGAATGTCTCGGGATGAGGAATCGTAAATTTCCTTCAGACTGTCGTCTTTCGTACAACATTAATCGGTCCCACATTGTCACCGGTCTCCCTGTTGTACTGCTTGTGTGCTCCGTCGCAGTATGGGAACTACAAATATCAAACGTAAACTATAAAGAAAAATAAAAATATAATTGTGAAACTAAAAAAGAGAAAAACAGAAGTACAGCAATACACACACTACTCTGTACTGTTGCTGGAAGTGAGCAAAAATGCATTTTCATATTTTGCAAATTATATTCAAATGAAGCCTTGCAGCCAAAAGTGATGTTTTTCAACGAGATTACTTTGTACTATTCAGTTAATCACCAAAGTGCATTGCCAACGTTATACACTTGCTAATTATATAATACTTATCCCTAAAAATATTGCAAGTTGAAGAACTTATTTGTTAATGCATGTATTTAAGTATTTTGCTGCGCAGTGTCACCTAAACAAACTTTAAATAAATAAGAATTTACTACAATTATTACGTAATTTTCTGCAATAAGGCAGCTTCATAAAAACGGAAATTATGTAAATTCTGGCACTACCTTTGCGGATCTCCAGCAGCGGCACAACGACGCTTTCTTGCCAATATCTTCAATATCAATAACATGGTTGCATTTTGGTCGTTCTTTCTCAATACATTTATTCATCCAGCGATATTTTCCGCGGGTTAGCCGGCATGGGAGTTTGCTCAGAAAATCCTCCGGTAGCAATGTAAAGACTCCTCGAACAGCTACGAATCCAGCAAAACCTACAGCGCCAGTAAACGCTGCAAGACGCACCCATTCGCCAACTGAAATAAGAAAACCACGAACATTTTATCCATTCGTCTGCATCATAATATCCGCAAATACGCATTATGGTTAGAGTAGTCAGCTGCGGAATGCAGTGTGAAACCAAGCGGCCAAGCTATACGTTGCGACATCGCAGTGAGAATAACGCTTACGTTTAAGCTCCGCAAAACCCCCAAATGATTTTGGAACTGGTAATTCTTTCAAATAAGACGAAGTCCTGTCCGTAATAAGTCGGTTGACGGAGTCCATTTCTCACAAGAGTCTACGCAGATCAAACAATTTGAGTCCGTAACCACGGTTAACGATATAAAATACCAAGTTTTAAAAGCAAAGTGCAAGCCGTAAAAATATACAAGTAACGAGTAAGTACTGTACGTATACTTCATCAGTACTCATCAGTAGTCATTTCAAGACACAGAACATTTGTGTCTTCGGTAGCTTGAAGCTTCTTGCCTTCTTCCGTAATCCGAAAAATCTTCCAAGCAATACCCAGAAACACGATAAAAATACGTATAATTTATTATATAGATATGAAAGCTCAAAACGCAAATAACTTTAAAACCAGTTTTCCAATAAACTCACGAAAAATTCCTTACTGGATGTTGTAATTGTTGCAACCGTCCGCGGTGACGGTTGGTTAAAATTTATATACTATGTGTACATAATTTATCAGCAGCCAGGAAAGTTTAATAGCGTAGCAAGTCCTGTACTTGCACATGTGCAAAGCGATATCTGTAACCTGACCATATCACACAAAGACGACGGGTGGCCACTAAGATTTTATGGTATGTCTAAAAATAGGGTGAAAATAAAAAATCGTTTTTATATCTAAATCTTTAATAATGATAGTTCAACTCCCATGATATAATAGCTGACACCGAGTCACCGACCGCGTATTACGTACTCGGTTTCTCTGCAGAGTAAAGCCTGCAGATGCAACACCTGAACGGGAATGTGCGCTACATCTTTAGAACATGTCCGTAAACTTTATTTATATCTCATAAAACACTGTAGCAGAAAGCAACTTTCCTTCACATCGGTAAACAAGAATTTTTGGCAAACATAAGTAGCGGTAAGCCAAATCTTTCCATGTAAATCAATCTAACATAAACGTCAACTTTCCGACGATGAACCAGATGAAAGAACATCTGGATGAAATCTATTAACATGTCTGAGATATCTTCCTTTTATAACAAATCCGACTTCGCAGTGCGGGCACTTGAACGGAAATTCCTCCAGCAGCATCCGCTTTCGTGGCCCTACGTAATCTTTGCCTTGACGCTCCTTCGCACGCCTTTTTTGTGATTCAATTATTTTATTCCGTCGCGCAGTAGTATGTTTGTAGGCAACATGATGCTGGAGAGTGGAAGCTTTTCGAAATTTCATACCGCATACCTCGCACTCGAAAGAAAACCGGCAGGCGTAATTATGACGACTCTGCATGTGCCGAAACAGTGTTTCCTTATTTTTGCACATTTCCCCGCATACTTTACACATGGTAATACTGCGGATATCATGCCGCCTGCGGTGATGATTGGTCAGCCGTCGGAACGTAGCGGCAACAAAGTCGCAATTGCGACAGTGGAAACCATCGCCTTCTTTATGAATCAAATGATGTTTGCCCAACTCAACCCAGCTATCGAAGATTTCCGCACAAATCAGGCACTTGCGGACTTTATGCATCTGTCAAAAATTGAATAAAAAATTAGAAAGAGAACTCATAACAATGGCAAATAAAATTGTAAAAGATACCACAAACCTGAACATGTGCTCGATGCTTCATTTCAGATGAAAAGACTTTGCCGCATACGTCACACTTGAATTCTTCGGTACCGGTTTCCTCAGTGGGGGGATGATTTCCTTTAATGTGGCGATCCATGATATGTGCAGCAATGAATTTTTGGCAAATCTGACAGCGCTCTTTACCGAAATAATTCACTCCATGATTCTCAACGTGCTGATACAAAGTGGTTAAACTGTCGCACTCCTCTCCACATTCTGGGCAAATTTTCTCGCACTGATCGTTCTCTTCGATAGATACATTCGACGATTCATGGAACTCAGTATGCAGTTTCCACAGCGCTTCCGATTTGAAGTGAATTTTGCAGATTGTGCAAGGATACTTAACAGTTATTGCAGGATCGACAAAAAATTTTGACTTCGACGGTTTCTTCTCAGATGATCTCTTCTTTTCCTTGGCAGAAGCGGGGCGAATTTCATCTTCAGATTTGGGGGAGGCTTTCCTCTTGCGTTGTTTCGGTACTGTAGGAATATATCTGTAGCTTGAGCGATTCTGCGTAGCCGTCTGACTATCATGAGTATCCAGATCACTGCAGGAAGATGATAGCTCGGTTCCCGTTAACCAATCACACTGTGCGTCTGCTGTTTTGTCAGTACCGGTCAAGTTCATTAACTCATGCATCAAGCCTACGTACTGCCGGACAATATCACATGAAGATGGATACTGCTGCTCCAGTTTTTTCGCATCCACTTCCAAGCGTCGCCTAGCAAACTTCTGCAAATCGTGGGCTGTCTTCTCCAAATTATTTCCAGAGTATATTTCTTCCCCCAAAAATTCTAAAGCAACTTTCCGCCAGGCTTTTTGGTGATCATCAGTGTCCGAAGGAAATTGATATGGATTAACTTTTATTATGGCCTGCAGCTTATTAATCGTATCAGGCGGCACCCGCATTAACACCTTTTCTCGATTCGTTAGTCCGTTTTGGGCGATCTGGATGTACTTCTCCATAACAGAATAGAATTTACGAGATACGTTATCATCATTATCCGGATGAACACCAGTAAAGCAGTACGGAAACAACTTCGAATATTTTTGAAGCATATTCCGAAGGAGTACGGCTTTCTTTTCTACATCCGGCTGCGGCAAACCCTTACCAGAAATCTGGCACACCGCTATTTGAAATGCTTTCATTCGTCTTGGACCCAAGGGATACTGGAACGGATTAACAGACAACACAGCTTCTATTCGTCGAATTGCTTTACGTACGACCCGTCGGCCAACTTCAGGAAAATCCTCTTCATCTGAAAGAAGTCTTTATCGATCACAAAGTATTTGAAAATGACATGCTGAAAATTTACCGCTGATGACTTGCAAAACTGTACTGTCAGTAATTACAGCAAAGGGATCATTCTGAGAAATTTTGAGATCTTCGGTGTTTTCATCACAACATGTCTCCACCACCGAAGCAGCACCTAACGCCACCGAATCTTCACCAATGGATATCGGCGAAGGCAAAGCCGATTCCGCTTCCGTAGTAACATCAGAGTCCTGCCTTTCGCGGATTTCATCGCTCTGCTCAACTGCATAACATAACGGAACTATAGTAAGTATGTTTGAATTTCGAAATTCGTTTTCGAAGATTATTTTTTCACGTGCAACGTACAAGGCATGTCCCCTGGAGGAAAGAGAAGTTTGGCATAGCTTGGGGAATACCAGACCTTCAGTTCTGCATCAGCTGCAATTTCTCTGGTTGTAGCGAAATACACTTCTCCATCCGAGATGTAAGACATTAGGTTTTGCTCCAGATCGTCGCCTGCCAACTGAACGAATTTCATCCAGTTGCAGCCATGGATTGATTCCAAGTGAAAACATTTAAAACCGTTGGCAGAACAGGGATGTGGAATCCCGTACAGTCCCGGTTGCTCTTTCACGAGGGAGCAGACTGAGCCTTGCATTGGTCCAAATACAGTTCCGGTGGGAACAGACTCTCGGGTGCACACTCCGATCGGTAATTCTGTGAGCAGAGGAAAAAGTGTTACAGTACAGTAATTTAAATTTTCAATTTACCGTGCAGTACGATACGAGTGCAGCACAATACAATACAATACGACTAGAAGTATACGAGTACAGCCAAGATGCAATTTAGTACAGTAATTTACAGAATGATAATAATTTACGTATCAAGCAAACAGTGACAGCACAATCGAAAACGCATACATCTAAATACCCTGCAGAATAACAGAACTGAAAGAACAAAAACGCCCGAGCTTCATCGACCGAAGTTAAATCAAAGTTACCATTAGCTAACAAGTAAGGTCCAAGGAGTAATTCTAATGCATAAGTTTAATAAGCAAGAAAAGTTTATGATTACGATGCGACAAAAGGCCAAGTAACTTTTCAGGCAGTACCTAGCCGAGTTCATTATCTCCGCAAAAACACTGTTACTAACTTACTACGCAATTATAAGTAACCTTAAAGTTTAAGCACAAAAACCATAAGCTACGCTATTTTCATCTCGCCTTAATGCATTTTTCAAAATTTACCACAGCAGGCGGTTATATGTATCGTTGCACGCACTAATAAATATGCAATAATAAATAATCACTCTGTATAAAATCTTTATGGCACTCTTTTTCGTAATATTCGTTATCAGACTACTTTTTGGCTTTGGATGAAAACAAACATAACATTAAAAAGATACTAATCCTTTACAAAGCAATGCAAAAACTGTGGAACAAAATTTGTTGAGAATCCCTCACCCTCAGGATTCCGACGCAGAAAATACAACGAACAGGGTAAGGTAGCTAACGCGAACGGAAAAGCCTCCGTATCCTGGATGCGATGGGAATGCAGCGGACAAGGCTCTCCTGGAGCAGCACCTGCACACCGAATGCAAGCCTCAGCCACTTTCACGTTCTCCTTGTTCAAGACGATAGATACGTAGTCTCCGGCAGCCACATGATCCACTAAAACGCAGTAGCGAATCAAACATGTATTCGCGCGCGCTACTTGAGATTTAAATAATGATAGTCCTTGATAATACTATGCTGCAGAGACACCCCACTGATTCAAGTAGTGAAGAGAAAAAAATGCCTACAGCTCTAGAATTTCAGTCAGTTCCTTCGAGCAAGTAAGACGAAACAGCTGTTCGTACACTGAGGAAATAATCTACAGGCTAATCCAGAACATACCTGCATCTTCGGATCGCGGTCGCACATCTGCCTTCGACGATCGGTTTGCGTTGATGTAGCGCGGAACCGAAGAGCTTATAATCGTATACCGATCGGGTGAACGAGATACTCTGTGCTCAACTGCCTGACGTCGTGCTTCTTTAATGAACAACGGGTTTTGGCTAACGATGCCCGTGGCAGGAGCAATCTTCCTAAACTGTCGCATCCCTCCCCTTGCGCAAACAGGATCTGGACTTGGAGTGATGGGTACCGGTGGACGAGATCCATCCTGCTGGGCGCTTACGGGCGCCAACACTAGGTAGAACGATGATTGTGCAGCTTCCGGACTAGAAGTACTCATCGTACAACTCTCACAGTCCTCTGTGATATTTTAACAGGCATTCGAGAAACTCCGCTCCACTGTGAAATATTGTCGCTTTAATAACCACCCATGACGGCATCGGACTGTTTCAGTGCAAGCCAGCAAAAAGTGAACATGGAAATGTTTTGGAATGAAAATAGTCATTCATAAAATAAGTTCAAACGAAAACACGAGTGTATTAATAAAGCTGTAGCATAGTGTAAAGATATACCGTACAGATATAGTGTAAAGATATACCGTACCGAACTTACCGTACGTAGTACGTACGTTAAGTACTGTACATAAATTGGCTGGACAAGGCTCAAATAGACGTTTCTCGTTCTATTACATCGTAAGACAGCGATCCGGTTATGTTCCACGCTGGGTGAGCCATCGTACAATGTACATTGATACCACACCAAAGTTTTTGTACGAATTAGTGCGATAACTTCCATTCGAATTTTAATATGCCGGCGTTGTTTCAGATCAAATACAAAATAAATAAATTTACATAAAAGTTGGTGGTTGATGTTATCTCGCCAGCGATGCACATTACGATGCCCAGCCCGCACTCGTTGGTGCGTGGCGGTGACTGCGTGCTATAAACCACGAAATTACTGCGCTTTTCTGTGAATCGGAAAAAGCTCTGGATTTCGAAAAGGCGGTCTCAGTTGCCACTTCACGCCGAGAAAAGTTACACAACTGCGCAGGATCATATCTAATGTCGTATTAATTTTATCGAACACTTTTTTTATTTTTTTCGAACTTAGTAGATCTTAATCCAGAACATAGCATTCGCATTTTTAGGCTCCTATCCGGTATTCCTGAGAATTCGTAACGTTCGAACGTTACTATCTGAACTAAAAAGCGTGCCGTGATGTCATTCACATTTTTTTATGAAACATTACTTTATTTTTCGCAGATATCCCGGAAATCGCGTAAGTTTACTGCCATTCTTGAACTATTCATCGCTTCGGTAAATCGTGCATAAAAAATCTATTCTTCATCTTCATCGTGAATGCCATTTAATTCCTGAGCAGATTTATCACAGTTTATGTTCCGACTTCGAAATAACTCATCCAAAATCTCGGGAATTTTCGTGATAGCATTTTCCGCCCCGGCTGTCTTGATAGCCATCAAAGGCTTCATGGCGATTTTGAGGGAATCATATAGACCAGGATACAAAAGCTCCTGTGCGGCCAGCAATTGCTTCACTCTAAATCGTTCCTTCGGGACTTCAAAACATGCAGGACAATTTTCCGCCACAACCGGTAAATGTCGACTCTCGGCGAAGTGTCGTGTATCTTTTTCTCTGACGAACACTAACGGCCGGATCATCCGAAGATCGCCTTCTATCTGTAATGCATTCGTAGAAACTAGGATGCATAACTACTTATACGCACCGGAAAATAAGCCAGCTGGACTCAACTTACCACAGTATAAGCGGCCTTCATTGTTCGTAACCGGCCGTTGTGAAAAACCGACATGAAAAAGCTACAAACAAAATTAATACTGCATAAATACCGAACTACAAAATGAAGTATCGCCTGAAATACCTTTCGGCCAGATCATCAAGATGTTGTCCGAAGGCTAATACATTGTAGCCTTCTCGACGAGCGCAGCTGTAAAGTCTGCCACGTTTCATGCGACTGCAAGGTAACAAAAAGGACTTCAGTCTTAAAGAACTTTAGTACGAATTCATTAAACGACTCCATGGACATTCGAGAATTATTTGACCAACCTGCAAAAACTGCATATGGAATTACATTCTTCCAAGGCGGCAGCTTGGTCCATAATTCCTGTAAAAGTTAGGCTATAAGTATGCTTTTTTACAGTTACGCCACGCAATTTAATTTACTGTACCTTGTCGTTCGTAAAAATAAGGGACATCAAGCGCCTTTAAATACGGAATAAGGGAGCTCGGATCATAAGAGGAAGTAAGCGGATCAACAGTTACGGCACCCACTTCGATTCTCAAACCCTATCAACGGAAATGTAACACAAATAAATACAAGCAAATACAACTCATACAGTAATACTTTTTGTATTTATTGTTAACGTTAACTCAGCCCGTCCTGTAAGTATAAACTCTTACGCGGACATTTTTCACATTCAGCGCGTCAAGTACGTACTTGTGATTTTCCATAAAATTTGAACTGCCGCATTGCGTGAAGTAAACTGAGAGAATCCTTTCCTCCTGTTTCAATGTGCAGTTGTAATGAGTTTGTTAACAAGTATCCGCAATATATCTAGTTCTATACCAATGACATACCTACAGCTTACTCATGCGGTCATACCTGATAAACAAACCAAAACCTTGTCGCCGTCCTTAAGCATACCGAATTCGTTAATAGCCTAGAATACATTACATTCATAAATTAATCGGCCGATCATGATTACTTCCTGCTCTTCCATATTTTAAATATGGGAGGTTCAAAAACTCACCGTCAACATCGGCTTCCATATGGCTTTCGTGGGGCTGTGCCATTTTGCAGTAACGGAATTCGATAAATAACTGTTATCTGTTTTAATTTGTTCATTTGTCTTCGGTCGAATCACACAACAACGATCTCGTTTGGCATCAACGGATGCGCATTCAAGAGATTGATCACAGCAGGAAGATGATCCAAGTTCGCCAGACCGACGAGGCATAAACGGCATTTGTGCACGCTGCGGCAGTGGCATTATGTTGCACAATAATCGGCGCGCTTCGCTAGGTAAAAGAAACCATCGCAAACTGGACGCTTTAGGATCAAATGCAACGTCCTGATCGACCAAATGTGTGCGGTAAGCCAATTTAACTGCGTTCTCCAATATCTCTCGCGCTGCAGCCAACACGGCGGCATAATTTTCAGGAGGATCGGGTTTGTATGTGAAGTTTGGATAGGACAATCCGTCAGCGGTAAACTGTATACTACTGAGCCATTTGCGATCTTGGAAGAGAGTGTTGTCTTGGTGCCGCCATTCTCCTGTTTCGGGATTGAATCTATACAGAGGCAACAGTTTCCAGCCCACTTGGGCGACCATTTTCACGGCCTCGCAGACAAAATCGATTTCCTCGTCGGTAAAAAAATACGGCAGGTTAATGCGTACAAATCCTGGACGCAGTACTTCTCGCTGTGAAAATTCCACTTCCCATCGGTGCATTTCTAGCCGAGGATCTTCCAGCAATGTTCTTTCAATCTCTTTGGAAAGCTCGTTGACGATGCCAAGAAGAGACTGCGCGTAAGGTCCAGCGCAAGCCTAAAACAGGAAAAAATTTACGACTCATACGAGTACAAAGAAATAAGATATCTGTTATTTATGTATTAAACCATTCACCTCCTTTCATTTAGGTAAGAATCACAATAACAGTGGTTATTTTCAGAGTTCGGAAATTTACGTTGACAAATTTTGGTTTAACATAAAAAACCGATCACACGACATACACAGCCTGATCGGGATTGTAGCCCAAAAAGATCGTTTAGGACAGCGCTGACGAAATTATGATGTAACAAACGATTCGTACTGGCATCCTGGATAACAAACGAGAATATCGGTAGTCTAGGCGCTCGCATATTTCCCAAAAGAATCAAATTCTCAACACCGCTCCAAGCTTTGAAAGCGCGCTCCACAATTTCAGAAT
This sequence comes from Paramacrobiotus metropolitanus, assembly GCF_019649055.1. Lineage (NCBI taxonomy): Eukaryota > Metazoa > Tardigrada > Eutardigrada > Parachela > Macrobiotidae > Paramacrobiotus > Paramacrobiotus metropolitanus. The sequence goes on along the minus strand of NW_026570267.1, from coordinate 511,135 downwards.
CTCGCTTCATAATTACAGAAGCAGTAATAGCATCCTTCAGACGAAATACCAAGCCGGCTCGAATCGATTCCACTATCGCGGCAGTGCCACCTTCTTCACGATTTTCGATCTCCTTCAGATAGCGATGATTCTCAGAATCCACGAAGAACACCGTGCCACCGCCATGGTGCTCCGGGACAGGATTTTTAAAGAGGTGCTTCTTAGCGATCAAAACTCCAGGTGTGCTTACTCCTCCGATAAATTTGTGAACGGAAAAAACAATGGCATCTTTATGGGCATATCGCTTTGGATCATCCGGAACAAGCGGATTCATGTCGATTTCGTTGTAAGGAGCAGCTGCTGCATAATCCCTTTAAAGATATATAACGTCTGCCACAGGAAGACGACCGCCACGAAATTAACGAAGAAAAAGCACAACAGAAAAGTACCGCGAAGATCTTATAATCTGAGCATTTTTAATAAAATTACAAAAGCGATAAAGAATTTTGCTTTAACAGGGTCGGATCAAACAAACTGATGTTCGTTAAGCTTAAATTTTGAATCAGTTTTACTGTATTATAGTCTGTATATACAAGAATGAAGGAAACAATACGTACTCGTATAGCCGTATATCGACGCAAAACTATATCTTGTTGCCGTCTGAACAACAAAGTATTAAATAAAAATACAAAGAATCAACAGGTGCTTACCAAATAGCTAGCGCACTATAACGATGGAGCAAAACGGTTATCAGCGTGGTATCCGACATAATTCCAGTAATATTGGAAGCCGCGGAAAAGCAACCAATTAACTGACGCTTGCTTCCCGAATGCTTTTTCAATGCATCCTCCAGGAATACTGTATCAATCGTTCCTTCCTCATTTTCCGGAATTAAAATAACTTCGCTGCCGCTCTCCCGCCACGGAAGTAAAACAGAATGGTGCTCAAATGGGCCTGGAATAAAAATACTTAAACCGATCGGATCCACTCCATAACGACTACAAAATTCCGAAGCCGAGACAAAATGCTCACCTACAAAAACAACCGCTGGCTCTTTTAAATTCATCGCTCGTATGAGCTTATGCATGGCGCCCGTGCATCCCGAGCCCACAAACAGGACGGCATCGCTTTCCGCAGCATTCACGGAATTGCGTATGATGGAGCGCGCTTCTTCCCGAAACAGTGTGGTTTGAAGGGATGTCACCGAAATGGTAGTATGAGTGTTTCCATAATGCGGCTGACGTAAAAATCAATTACAGAGCATCACAACAAAAATAAAAACGGTAATAACTGACTCGTAGCGGATACCATTATAAGAAGTGCGTCTACTCACCAGTATTTGATCACGGATATAGTCCTCTATGAAAGAAAGTGATCTGCCCGACGCAGTGTAATCGCAGTATACAACACGACGATTTCCGAACGGAGAACGGAATACCAATTGGGTTCCAATTACGCTCTTGCTGATCACGGGGAACAGGTCCGAACCTTCGCAGCGCTGAGATTTTTGTCCACTTTTTGAATCTAGGTCCTTCTCCGGCTTTTCAAGGGAAGGACTTCCATGAAGTTTTGGAATATCATACAACTTCCGGTGCCCAAACGATCTTTCCGGTTCTGGAGCAGTCAGAATAGCGAGATTATCCATAATCAAGTTCAGAATGCTGAACGGATTGCCGATCATCTAAAGCCTGAGACAAGTTCGCTCAATCAAAAGGCTCAAGAGCCAAACATTGTCATCGATATAGGTAAAAGCGGGTGGAACGGAAATGGATCTACTAACTTTTATTTGACAGAAAAAATCCAAACCTCTGCCAGTTAAATTGCTGAAACCAACCAGACAGTCAAAATTTCACAGAGAACTGTAAAAAATTTGTAAACGTTTGCGACCACAAACCGCGGATCGTGACTAACCGGGCGGAAGCAATTTCGGCACCTCATGAATGGATGCCAGACGGCTCCAGGGGCCAGACTCATTCATTACGAAAATGGCAGCTCTAGTGTACTCCACGTTGACACCATTCTGATTGAAGTTTGCCGCCTAATCGCTCGCTCGTTCATTTGACTTTCTTATCAGAATCAGAGATCTGTTTACATTTTAACTTTACCACAGATGTTTCGTTTGAAACTTCCGTACGAATACAGAGCAAGCGTTCGGTCCTCATGGCACGTCAACGGTAGATATGCATGAATTATGGCTCCATAAAAAGGTTAATGGATCTTGTCTGGTTTGACATGTGTGCAGCTTCTTTGTTAGCCGTGAAATTCCTGATCGTAAAACTTCTATGATCACTTTGATGATTTGTCTGTTGCTTCTGATAAACGCTTACGTTGACGCTTTTTATCCTACGTGAAATCCTCTACGAATTTGGCATTGAACCGGAGTGAGAGCGTATTCACCTTAGTGATGGATGCCAAATATGGCTACGATAGGCTGGATGCAGATTTTGGATCAGGTGATCAGCAGCAGCATTTCGACTATTGGGATCTTAATTTGAATCAGCTTTCCGAAGGCCGAGTGAGCGATGTTGCGGACAAAAACTACCCGGGCATGAAATCTGGAGATCTTCTTGCGTTGGGATCGTTTGGTGACGAAGAATTCCGCGATGCAGCGGAGGTCCTTCAAAATCATAGTCTGCAGGATCTGTTGAAAGCGGACGTCGATCTGGAGAATTCGGGCGTTCACACGAGTTTCAGAGTTCCGCGGACATCCTCCATGTCAACGGATAGTTCAGGCAGTATATCGGCTAACAGTTATTTTTTCCGTCGATCACAGCTGCGAGTGGATGGGTTGGAATTATTTTCCGCAGAGAAACTCCAGTTTCAGGTATGATCGATGTTTATAAAGTTAACGGTGTCATCCGCTTCGGCCTTCTGATCTCACTGGACACTTGTTTCTTCAGCGATTTTTACTTTGCGTTGCTGTTGTACTGTAACTTGTTGTACATTCTCTCAGTACTTTCTTTCGTAATAGTATTTTGAAATAGTTCTTAAATTGGGTTTAAAAATTCAAATTTTTCGGAGATTTTGCTGATCGAGTCGGAAAAATTATGAAAAATCAAAATTGTGAAGTTGAGACAGGACTGCTAAGTTAACGAAATTATTCAAAAGGTTGGAGAAAACGAGTACTGGCACAGACTGGCACTTATAATATATTTTGTATGTGTTATTTGGACCCTAATCGGAAAGTACACCATAATCGCCGCACTGTGATGAGGATGTTTCTGCAAATTTCAGGTATTCCATGCGATCTGACGGTGTAACAAACGACTTTTGCTGCTTGTAGGTTGGCGGATTACACGAATCGGAAGAAGAACTGCACGAAAGCGATTCTCGCCGATCAACGCTGACGAAGAACACTTTTCCGGTCCATGAACCACTTATACAGCTTCACCAAAAAAATGCTCTCGGTAAAACAGTTTCCTGATATTTGCAACCATAGCTTGTAAGTTTCCTTGCAGGCTCAGTATTCGTTTGTTTTATGTTTACTTACAGAGGGGGATCGTGTTTTGAAAAGTCGACCGTCATCTGCGTCGAGCTCTTCTTCGCGACGAAGCAGTATCAGCACTCATGCTGCGCTGGAAGAACTCAATCGCATCGTGGCAGAATTCTCCGACGATGAGAGTGAGGACGCTTCTTTCCGCGGGAGTAGGGGTTATAAACCACAAGTGCAAATTAAACCGTCGAACGAAGCTGATGTCTCCGCACAGCAGATTCTGCGAGATATCGAAAATAACGCGCGGCGAACTTTGATTCGTGAGTTTTCCCCGGAAAAGCCGGCAGTTTTCCCCTCACAGTCTTTGTTGACGCCCGTCTCATTGCCGCACACCAAAGAGAATTCCGTTTTGAGGGAGACTTCTTGTGATAGTATGGGTGGTCGTCCGTCCCGAAAAACTCATCTGATTAACACTGCTGCCATGGAACGTCGCAAAGAAGTGCTGATCGACAAAGCCCGAAAGCATGATACTGCAGTGGACATGCAAGTGAAACGGTTGCATGACAGCGAAATGAAAGCCAGTCACAGTCAAGCGGTGATGCAGAAAGCTGATGCCATTCTTGCCCGCCTACGTCAGAAACACATTCAAACACAAAACGTTAATCCCGTACAAATGCAAAAACGCGCTGATCCAGCTCCCCGCATGCAACGCAGTCAACCTGTTGTCCAAGCCGAACTCGAGGATGATATCTTTGATCCACGCTTTTCCTTTACGTCTCAGCAGATGATTCATGAGCCCCGCTTCCATCCGATCCCTCTTTCCGAAAATAATGCTGACAAGTCAATTCAGACGGATAATGTACCATCAACGGGGACGAACAAACTGGAAGAGTCGCTGCTTGAACAGTCAATGTATCCAGTTGGAAATTCCGAACCGCCGCGGGATATTGTTTTGGCTACGCATCAGATTTTCTTCCCCCCAACTGAACTAGGAGAATCATCTACGGCAAAACTGCAGATCAAAAACTACACTCCCATTACACATCAGGTAGGAAATTTGCGAAAACTGTTACTGTTGGTTCGCGGATGTTGTTTCTTCCATGCCATAGTTTTTGTCAGTGGCTTCTGTAAACTGCTCATGTTCCGCAACATTACTTTTTGCAACTAGAATGCGTAGTGATAGTATTTGACTGCGGCTTTAATTTTTGTGTGTTGTATCGGGGTTGTATCGTGTGGGTGTTTTGTGTGTTGTATCGCAGTTGACCTTTTCGCCGCTGACCTTGCCCTTTCAAAAGAGATACGAAACTTTGAACGTCCAGCCGCGCCGGTATGTGAACATTCCTTTGCGGTTTTTGCCTCGTGCTACGGGATACTTTCAAGCAGAAATGTCTGTTACGGCTGGATATAACGGGAAATCCTATCGAGTACACCTAGTTGGAGAAGGCATTCCAAAACTGAGCGGCTGATAGGCATGTTGTCCACTTCCGCAAAAGGGACCAGATATCCTTGGCGATGCTATTGCATGATAATTAAAATCTTTTGGTGGACTGAAATTTGTTTAAAGTATTGCTGTTATTATGCCCTGCAATAGTTTTTTTTCGCTGCTCTGTTTTCGAAATGGTTAATGGGGCTTTTAGAAATTAGTATAATGCAGTGTAAAATATGGTTTAGAATGCTGAATGGGTATCAATTTGTTTACATTAAATTTGTGTTTTTCTTTTTTTCATGTTTTGAATGTTTCGAATTTGTTTTAGCTAGAAATCGCTGATTCAATGAAAGGGAAAAAAATCATATCTGGGAATTTGTAACGTTGTTTTAAACGTATTTTTGTATGGTTATCTTGTACGTACTGTATGCGGGCGCAGTTTTACTCATACGGTACTAACCATACGTAAAGTAGTATCTGCCCAAAACACACCTGCAGTGATGCAATCGTCTTTTACCGTCTGTTTGAAACACTCGCTGTTTTGACTGATCGACAAGGAAACAATTTTAACTTGCATCCTTGGTTAATTGTCCACCGCTTTTGGTTATCTTTTATCTCTGTGTTTATTATTAGTGAGAGTGTTAACCATTTTGCGTAATTTTCATTTGACCATGTTGCCAATCTCACCACAGCAGCAGTCCAAGAATTTTCACATTCGCTGGCAGAGCCGCGAGTATGATCACGGACAGCGCCCTTGCTTTCCGAAATCCCCGGTTGATGTCAGTTATCTTCTGGACAAACAACGCATTGTCTGCTTAGAATCTCTAAAATGCCCACCAGAATTCGGATACTGTACGGGAGCGGCGTTTGTCCATGACAATCACAACATGGTGGTGATGAAAACGGCCACGGGCCATTTGGTGTCCGCCAGTGTCAATCGCGTTGGCAGGTCCAGAGTAAGAATCGAGATTCTCTGTTACGCTATCAGTTCTTTGCCAACCTTTGCACTGTTGTTTAATTTGGCAATGACGTTTTATAATATTAATGTTACCCTCGTTTTAATTGAATTCACACTGGATCGCGAACGTTTTGTAGATTTTACATTCCCAGTGCTTTACCAATTTCAACTGTCGTGATACCAATCTGCAAGCACTGCCAACGAATTCCCACCGTGTGCTGTCCTCGTGCCTGGGTTGTTCATCCAGTTTATATGCTACCCGGTATGACAAGCATCGCGCCAGAATCTGGAATGTGTTGCCGAATGGCCAGTTTGAGGCATTGGTGGTGGTCAATAATTTCACGCTGGCCCAAGCCGCCAATGTGCATGAAAATCTCCTGCTGGGCTGCACCAATGTTCAGCATTTGGTCAACCGATACTCTGTAAGTGCAAGGTTTATAATTTTCTATCGGATAAATACTGGTGGTGATTGGTGAGCATTACTTAAATACTGCATAATTATATAGACGTAGCTCAACTGACTAATACTTAATTGCATTACAACTAATTTTGCCTATTCAGTTTTAGAGACAAAAATTAGTTGTTAGAAACTGGAGCATTTCTTAAACACAATAAAAATTATGATGAATATTGACGAAGGAACAGCGGAAATGACATCTTGTGGACAAAACTGAACAGACATTCTGTAGAGTTTGTGCATCTTGTTTTTGTACAAAAAAGTCAAGCAACGGAAAATAATGGAGTTCTTGTATTTTCATTGGCAGATCATGGATTATGTGAGCGGTCAAGAAGTCATTAATTTTGGAAATATCCCTGCGAGTATCGACTGGCCCGGTTTGCCTGCTTGGAGTCCACTGGACACCACGGTGGCGTTATTAGGCGGTTTGTGGGACACTCGCAGCGGTAAACTCGCGCATCAGCTGGTCATGGTGGACTCTATGCTGTCAGCACGAGCACCGACTGGTTTGGTTCATGACGCCAAAATCGGGGACTGCCATTTTTTCCATCCCGGTGGGACGACGGTTGTTGTTGGGCCAAAAATTGTAATTATTTTCAAGCATTAATGATGCTTACATTTTCATCACTCGCTTCTTTTTTTCAATCCTGTCGATGCATTTGTCTGTAATTACTAGTAGTAATTAAAGACAAAGGTAAGAAAAAGAAGCTACACAAAAAAAACACTATAAAAAATTATCGCGTTACTGGTTAGTTATAACACGGACGCAGTTCTCACTGTACTGTACCATGCTCAGTCTGATTCTAAATCTTTTTGGAGTCTCGTATAGCGTCCTTCTTTATTTAGTGTACGCATTCTCCCTATGAGAACATTCAGAGAGTATTCTGCGTGAGATATTAGGCACTGTTGAAAGAGTTTTTAACAGATTTGTCCGTTTTTAACAGATTTAACATTTAAATTATTTTGCAGTTTGATATTCGGACATGCAGACTGCTTGCCACTTGTCCCGGGTTTGCCGATGCATTTATACAGTTCACGGAAATGGGCAACATCGTGTACAGTTTCGACATGATTGAACCGGCTCCCTTGCTGATGTATAACGCTAAAGATTTCACCAAACTTGGTATTACAGGAACCTTTCTGGCAATTGTACGATAGTTAATTAATTAACAGCTGAAATAAATCCATGGCTGTTATTTGCAGGGGCATTTACAGATTTCATGTTGCATGTGGCGGTTGTTGACAAGCATGATGACCGTATCCTTGCCCAGCCTAGCAATGTGAAGTCTCCTGTGTTTTTGGGTCTGCGGTCCGTCGACAATCCAGCACCTCAACGCGAACCATGTAAATTGTTCTTCCGTTATAATACCGGCATTAGTCAAGTGAGACTAGTTAAAAGGTTTTATTTTCTGTCGTAGCGTCCGGTAATAGTTCAGTTCGATGTCAGTGGTCACACCTGCCAAATTCCGTACCGCAACAACCGCCTGTCGTCTTGGCGCACGATAGCGAAGACGAGGACGACACTGATCTTTCCGTTAATTTTGACATGCTGGTCGATGAGAGCAGTTCGGCGGAATCGCACGATAGTTGCTTTGATGCGGACACCGACGAACTTGACGATTGATTTTTGCCAAGCCTCCTTTCGGTTTTGTTGCGGTGAATTTGAGCGTTTACACGTCTGATTTATTCAAGAGTTTTGCGTTGTGGTAAACCCAGTTTCCATTAAATCCAGATTTCTGTTCGTGATAGTAGGCAAGCCGCAAGCCTGATGATGCTTTCGCCCTTTTAGAGTTTTCACAATATATGCCTGCCGAGTTTTAAGAGAGTTTTTAAATTTATTTCTCGCTGTATCGAGTTTTGCCGTTATTATGGTCAATACGACGTTGCATGCGTTTTTTAGCCGCGCGTTATCTATGTCATCCAAAGAAGGAAGTTCCAGAATTGGCGAATGTTTACCTAGTTCTGATCAGTTACTGGGATAAACAAACAACGTTCGTAAACAACGTTTATAACATACCACAAAATACAAAGTGCACAAACGGTAAAGCAAACAACCCTTCGTAGCACACCATCATTTTGTACAATCGATAGATATCTGCAGTAGAAAACGGAAAATATTTCAAGTCAGCTCGGATAAAATAATGTACTGTAAGTATTTCACCGGATGCATCAACGGCGGGAGAAAACTAAAAAATAGTCGGATGGCCGAATTTTTCTACAAAATAAATTACAGATACAATTAAACTCTAAAAGCACCGGAATACAAGCAGCAAATAATGTATCATGATCATGGAAACTGCTGAGTGCCCATGCTATGCATCACTTGGCGGAATATCGTCGAAGCAGCAGAATGTGACAATTATCGCACACCCGCACTGGTTTAGGCAAGGACGGCGCAAGACAAAATATGCAACATTTGTTCTGGATTGCAGCGTTATGGCTTCTATCACCTGTTTCCGCTTCAGAACGCTGACGGGCGTCGTTCTGCACAGGGAGCATACGAGTACTCATCGTCGACTTCGTAGTTCCAACAGGCATTCTTGAAACGCTGCTAGACTGCAACATAGCATAAATATGACTAACCAGTTTAAATTAAAAACTTCGAAAAATAGGTATATCCTTTTTGTACAGTTTTACGTTTTTATTAATTAACAAATTAATTTGAAATTTTCAGTCATAAAATGTCTAAAGTGATAAAAGCTCTTACGGATCACTCCTATTCGCAAATCGCAAGTGCTCAGATTAAACTGCACATAAACCATGGTTTATCTACAATATGTATTCAATCTACATAATGATGTATTCCAGTTTTTTTCTTCAATATAAGTACTATATATTCCAATCTGGCTATTCTATCCCAGTCTAGGCATGTATTCCAACCTGCGCCAACTCCACAAGTTTACAAGAGTGTCTCGTATAGCTACGCCGCTTTGTTTCCTATCTGATACCGAATTAATAGCATTTCCAGCCGTATGAATGACTTTCGTTTTCTGATCTGAAAGATCACCTTAACGTTTGTAACTTCCATTATTGTTTCTCGATCCAAATATTCTAACATTTGTGCACATTCACGTTTCAAAAACGTTTCAAAAAAGCGAGTTTGCAGATTTGTGTGGACCATCTGAAACAGTTTGCCCATTTGAATCCGGCATATGCGCGTATGTGGTGCATTATTACTTACAATATAATTATGTTACTGACTAAACACTGATTAAAATATTACTGCATAAAAACAGCTTCTCTACGACCGATGCCGTCTTCCCCAAGAAGATGCCATCGGTCTACGCGCATCGTGATTTGGAAGCCTGTGATGCGTAACTGCTCACAATCAGGTCTTTAATGAGAAAACGTTTGTTCCTACATTAATATTTGTTAGGCTTGCAGTCTACCTTGATCGTGAGCAACGAGGGTGAACTGCGATGTTTTGTTTCAACGTTTAAGTTTGGAGATTATGCGTGGTAATGCTATGAGTGTATTGTGCACAGTCCCTTCTCATGTAATTTGGGACAAATTCTTCATTTGAATATAATTGTTGAGCGAAGCTCGCTTTGTACATATTGAGAAATAAAATCATATCTCAGTTCAAAAAAACTGCGATTATGCTACAAGGTTTTTTGCATGCCGTACGTAAATACTCGTACAGTAGTAGTACTTATCGTTAATTAACAATAATCACTACTTGTGCAGTCACTACGACCGCTGCTATCACGTAGTGTAGTGTAATGCCTTGCTAGTACCTAAACCAGCGTCCCAATTTTTTATTTTATTAATTTCCCGTTTATAAAAACTGTGCACTGTGCACGCATCCGTCAATTTGTACAAGCAGAAGCCATTTACATTTATTAAACTATAAAAACCCCACAATTAGAACAAGTACTAGTAAAATAACTCCTCTAACTTTCGAGAACATCCAACCGTGCCCAGTACAGAAGCTGCGTTTCCGCGCTGAATTTCCACGCTTATTCGCTGCCACAAAATTCAGTAGCGCGCGCTTCTCCTGTTTCATGTTTGCTCTTTGATACACCGGCCGACATCACAGATGAACTAGTACTTAAATATTTTTTACTTATTGGCGTAAAGAATTTGTATGTACTAGTACTTGTACGTTACAATACTGTACTGTACTAGGGCGTGCTATCCTCGCTTTTTGCAGTCATATCTACATACGATATAGAATATTCTAAATTTTTATAGAAGATTTGGAAACCAATTCAGTAATGGAGGGTAGGAAAAATGAAGATAATCCACTGACTCACGCCCATTGCGCAAAAACTAGGAAAAGAACCCGCAGTCCAGGTGCAAGCAGCTCACCGTCAGATCTTAAAGCGAAAACGATGCCGACAAAGCTTTCGAATTCTCCGCGACTCGTGTCCAAGTTTCTTAAAGTCTACAAGGGTGTGGATGATTGGCATATCCCGATTTTCCGAGCGGTCCAGTCTGCCGTAAACGCCCGCAAAGTCTTCTACCCTGGCTGCGACAAACACATCACCGCATCTTTAATTTTTCCTGATGTAACGTACCTGGACATTTCTCGTGATATCGCGCCGTAATTCGCCGATCCGGGTATGCTCGACTGGGTGGAGCAGCATAAAGAATACACCAACGAAACCACAGTGAAGTTTTTGTGTGATAATTTCCAGTCGGATTTTGGCGTAAGTTGCAATTCTTTCGACCTGATGATATCGGCATGTGCCGGTATCGTATCCAAATCCTGCTCCAAGTATATAAAAGTGGGTGGTCATCTCCTCGTTAGCGATGCGCATTACGATGCCCGGCAGGCATTCGTCGATCCCTGTTTCAATTTAATTGCGGTTTATGAAGAACCGAAAAAGGCTCTGGACTTCTCGGAAGACGGCCTCAGTGGCCACTTCACGACGACAAAAGGCCACACGATTACGCAGGATCATGTTCAGGAAAGCATCGAAAGAGCCAAAAACAAACGCTCGTTCAAACTTATTAAAGAGGCCATGTTTTACCTGTTTGAAAAAATCATTTGATAACCACTGGCCAGTGCTTACCGACATTTTGTCTGCGTAGCAAAACTATTTGGCGCTATGTCGCTTTCATTTTTCTATGACTATGTTGCTTTCATTTTTCTTTGTGCATACTCGTATAATATGTAATGTTATTTATGAACAATTGTACCCAGTACTTTCTATAATGTGTAGAAATAGTGTCTATATATAGCATACTCGTATAGAAAATGCCTAAGTGCATACTTTGATACCGGTTAATAAAGTTTAATTAATGCAATAAAGTTTAGCGTATGTCCTAGCAATGTGAAGTCTCCTGTGTTTTGGGTCTGCGGTACGTCGGCAATCGAGCACCTCTACGCGAACCATGTAAAATTGTTCTTCGGTTGTAATACCGCTTAATTAATGAGCCTGTCGTCTTGGCGCACGATAGCGAAGAAGAGGGCGACACTTGACCTTTCTGTTAATTGTGAAATGATGGAATGACGAGAGCAGTTCGGTGGAATCGGACATAGTTGCTTTGATGCGGATATTTTTGCCAACCCTCCTTTCGGTTTTGTTGCGGTGAATTTGAGCGTTTACACGTTTGATTTATTCAAGAGTTTTGCGTTGTGGTAAACCCAGTTTTCATTAAATCCAGATTTGAGATTTCGGCTCGTGATAGTAGGCAAGCCTGATGCTTTCGCCCTTTTAGAGTTTTCACAATATATGCTTGCAGAGTTTTAAGACAGTTTTTAAATTTATTTCTCGCTTGTATAGAGTTTTGCCGTTATTACGGTCAATACGAGATTTCATGCGTTTTTTAGCCGCGCGTTATCTATGTCATCCAAAGAAGGAAGTTCCAGAATTCGTGAATGTTTACCTAGTTCAGATATACGGAAATAAATTTGTAAACGACGTTTATAACATACCACCCACAAAATACAAAGTGCACAAACGGTGAAACAGACAACGCTTCGTAGCACACCATAATTTTGTACAATCGAAACATATCTGCAGTAGAAAACGGAAAATATTTCAAGTCAGCTCGGATAAAATAATGTAAGTATTTCACCGGATGCATCAACGGCGGGAGAAAACTAAAAAATAGTCGCATGGCCAAATTTCTCTACAAAATAAATTACAGATACAAATAAACTCTAAAAGCACCGGAATACAAGCAACAAATAATATAGCAAGATCATGGAAACTGCTGAGTGCCCACGCTATGCATCACTTGGCGGAATATCGTCGAAGCAGCAGAATGTGACAATTATCGCACACCCGCACTGGTTTAGGCGAGGACGGCAGTGACATTTTATTGTCCGAGCAGGGATTACAAAAAGTCCCTCCGCAATGACGACAGTGGTGCTGTTAAAAAACCGAGTTGCAAAACATACAATAATCGTGACCAAACGTATTTCCGAAATACGTATCATTTTGATATTCCATTCTATAATAAAACGCACCTTTCTTCTGGCAACCGTGAATGCTGCAAAAAAGTAAAACCATTAGCAAAGAGCAACCAATTAGAATAACGTACATAATGATGCAGGGGTGCATTTTGAACATAATTCGAAACTTACGCTTTTCGCATAATTTGCAGCTGGTAGCGTCCTTCTCCCATTGTGATGCTGTCGGGTCCAGCTGCGACGTGACCTCTTTCATTTCGGCAACTTTCACTTTTTGCCTGCAAAAGTATTCGGGTCATTAAAGCAAATCCACCGCGTTGTTCTACGACAATTTTTGGAACGCTTCCTGACAAAAGTAGTATCATACTCGCTCAAATGTGTGCTAAGTTCCGCTAAAGTTTCCTCTTGCTCGTGGCTCATCTGCTGCAGCACGTCATGTTCATTGCGAAGTTTTTCATAACTCTGACTGATATTCCGAATGCTTTGAATTTCGCCCTGCAGTTTTTGCAGTTCATTCTGCTGTTCAGTTAAGGAACCCCATCAAGTTGGCTTTTTGTTCCTGTTCCATGCGAAGATCTGTTTCTAAAACCGATCTGCAGAAACCAAAGCATAACAACTGCACTGCTTGTTCATACGCATCGAACGATCTTCATACCTAGTCACATCCGTTTCCGCCAGTTGCATACTGAGCTTCCTGGCTGTTTCTTCCGCCGCTCGCCGCTCACTGTCTAGGATCTGTATACGATTTCCGAGCTGCAACATTGTATCTCCCATCTGCTGCATTTTCTGCTCCATTCTTGCCACTAAATCGGACTGAAAAATTCGAAAGTCTCCACATTATGCTAGGCATGGTAATCACAAAACTCACGAAATTACCTTATGCTTAAGAGCATTCTCAGCGGTTTGTAATTTCTGGTACATTTCTAGATTAACAAGCTTCAGGTCATCCAACTGCTTTCTCCACACAGAAAGCAATTCCTCTTTCTCCTGGATATCTCTTTCCATTAACTTCATAGCCGCCTCCGTTTCCATACGGATATTTGTCTGAAGTTTTAGCTCGCGCTCCAAATCTTGCTTCAAAGCTAACTCGCGTTCCAGTTTCAGCTGTACACCGGACGAATTCGAAGGATCGAAACCCGCACGCGATGCTTCGCCTGAATTATCATCCCGCCCAGTCTAAAAGCAATAATGTAAAACAAACTGTTGAAATAATAGTGCTAGGGTAGTACTGTGGCAGAAAATGGAAACGCGCTGCAAACAGGATTCCTGATTACTTTTTTGTTTAAATTTTATCAGTACCACTACCACCATACCTTTTGAATCCGTTCATTTACTAATTTGAGATCCTGATTTTCCAGCTGCGCGGTATTAGCTAACTTTCTCGCATCCTCCAACTCTGTGCTCAGTTTTGTATTCGAAGTAGTTAAAGTTTCACATTTACTTTCCAGATTATCCAGCTGGTATCTGCAATGCAGTGATTGTGCATTGAGCAGGCACAGACATTATTTCTGCTGCACAAACGGCATTTTGCTGATTTCTACAAATCTAACAACAAAATATAAAAAATCCTCATCTATATAGAATGTAAAGTGGAAACAGCATTCCTTATCCAAAGAAATTGCAGCTAGTAAACGTTAGAACAGTAACGAAAGAAAAAAATTCGAGATGTAGGTGCTAATATTAATTTTTCGTAATTCATCGCAAAAATCTGCTGTTGTAAGACTACATTGTATATATACTAGTAACAGCAATTAGGAAATTAGTTTTTTCGCGTTTGCAAATGGTCATCAATGCTTCGAAACATTTCAATAAATTCTTAAACTCTCAATCCTAAAATTCAAACATTAAAAGTTCGCAACAAAAGAGTTCTGATCTTACTTTAAATGAGCATTCAATTCCTCCAGATAATTTTTCTGATCCAAAATCGCTTTCAGTCCCATTTCACCATCGCTGGCCGGTGGCTCCTGCGCAGGTTGACTGCGTGTCTTCAAATACGGCAACAAACAAATCATCTGAAAATCCCGATCCAAATCCTCATCCTTCACGCACAGATTATAGTCAATGAAATTCAGTCCAACCAACAATCCCGCCACCACACTGCTCTCGTCGTTCATCAGCATGGCGCCGTTCTCGTAGCAGTCAGCCAGCAGACTGTCCCGATGATCCACCAATACTTTGAAGTAATCCGGGAGTTTCTTCTGCATCAAACTCAACCGAATCCATGCGCGCACCTTCCCCATGGGTGTCTCAATGTGCGATAGATTCCGACAGGATTCCGTGACTTCTTTCGATTGTGGACAGACGGTCTCGAGACTCTCCAGAATATTCCAGATATCTTTCGTGCGCGATGACAGCAGTCCTTTCGGTTTGGGTCTGAAGCCATGTTTTAAAATCTGTTCGAGAATGCTGAAGAGATGCTGTAGTGGTTGGAACTGGCCGGTGACGGTACGATCCAGTGGCATGGATGTTTCGATAACATCCTTGACGATCAGCTGCGTTAAGCCCAGCATGTTTTTACGCTCGATCTCCATGGTTTTGTCGCCTGCAAGACAAAATATGCAACATTGTTTTGGACGGCTGCGTGATGGCTTCTGTCACCTGCTTCCGCTTCAGAACGTTGACGAGCGTCGTTCTGCACAGGGAGCATGAAATCGGGGAGGATGTCCAGAGAGAATCCGCGCGGAACATGCACCAGATGCTTGCGCTGCTCGGCGAATGTCTTCGTTATCGGACTGGTGAGGGCAGCGTAGAGCGATGGGCTAACAGACTGCCCCTGGTCGCTCATGGTGATAGGCTTGACAGATAAACGCAAACCGATAAGCAATCAAATGAGATATCTCGACGATATAGTGGAATATTATGACGTAACGAACCTCAGGCCCTAAATTTACAGTGGTTCAATATCAGATTGTACATAATTTTTAAAAATTAAAAATATCTCTGACGTTCGCGAAGCTTATCACTTACGTTTTGCAAGATTCAATAATAAAAGAGCTAATTTTAATATGCATCATCAAATGTGCGCATAGTCATACCACTGGGATTATAGCACAGCTCTGCGTCACACGGTCTCAGCCTCATCGCCACAAATTATTTATGTTACCGTTGTTACGATTAGTATGCAGCTGTTTAGGACATTTGCATCCAATGTTTTTCACCAAAATGCGCACGAAGTCAAAAATTGGTTGCAAAATACTTGTTGTTATTGACCACCCAAGTGCGAAAAACAAGACGACTTAAAAATTTTTATGCATATATTGAAATGTAATGAACATTTATAAAGTCAGAATAATACCTCTAACAACAAACTAACAAAGCTAAAATAATTAGTAAGCTAATTGTACAGTCCTTAATATGAATTTTGACATTAAGAAGCTGTACAGAATTTTTTAACAAATTTCCTGATGGGTAAACATCAAATCTGCTTTTTCAATAAAATAATAACACAACAGAAGCCCGTTCATAAAATTAATGTAAGACAAAAACAGAATGATCGGCATTAATTTGTATTTTTGTGATCAGTCTGCTCCAAATCAGCCTAATTTACTTCGCACTGGATGTGTGCGTTACTGCATTGTGTAGCAAAATATAAATGGCTATAGCAGCAATTGCACATTTTACATTTTACTGGTGACATGTTCATAGAAAACTGGCTCAGAATTTGTAAATGCATTGTTCTGTGTGCAAGCTTTACGATTTCTTACGATCAAATGGCAGGATTATTCTCAGCTACAGTACGAGTTCAAGCTTTGCCGGTACATGATCAATCTGCAGCCGCTGGCTCATTGCCTACACGCATATCTGTGGCTGTACGTATCGAACATTCGGACTTACACTTAAATTATTATAAAAATTTAATATTACTGGCGTGTGTAACAACGGCCGCCATTTAGGAGAAAATAAATTTTTAAAATTTTTATTTACGCTGTCTTAGGAGTTTCAGAAACGCTAGAGCCTAATTGTAGATATTTGCCGATTCGAGAGCAGATTTTGATTACTCGTAGTGCCGATATTCTTAGCGCAACTGAAAAACGGTGCACAAAAAGCGTGCGAAATTAAGCAGGGGCGATCCAAGCTTTAAGGTGATACAGCAATCTAAACGGTGACCTTTAATCTGTATAAGTAATTAATTAGCACTCTGTACGAAAGCACATTTTTCGAAATCTTGGCAGCAGTTGTTAGTCGCGCGGCAACTTGTGGTGAAGCGGTGACTTTTTGGCGATGACCGGAAGTGCTTTTCCTTGCAGGTAGGGATTCTCCTTGGCGAAGGGTTTTGGATGGATGTGTTCGTTGGCAAAGCTCACGGAACGCGGGTGACGTTCATTATAACTATGAGACGCTCCGTCGCCTGACTTCTTCTCGTGAAATTTCTTTCCGCGAACAGTCTGATGAGCTCCATCGATCGAGACGCTATTCATTCCTGTGCCGGAGTTAACTGAGCAGTCGAACATATGTTCCGGATCACAGGGACAGTTCTGCTGGCTTTGATATTCCCGAGAAAATTCCGCGGTGTTCGGAACATCTTCAAAGCATCCGTCCGCAGAAGTGTACCTGGAACATTCTGTATTATTATTGCAATACTCAGTATAATGCACAAGAAGGGCATTTAAAAGTTTGAATCCACGAAACGCTACGGGATTTGCGCATAAAATAATTGGAAATAACCATCTTTGCAAAACTGCAAAAAGCTGTTAGTTATACATGTCTACAACACGTTTGACTGCTTACGGATAATTTAATTTTGTTGTAAGGTGTATACAAACTGTACAGTACAAAAACCTTCCTTAGTTCAACAATTGTCAGTAGCGTAACTGTTTTTATATCCGTGCATTTATTTGTCTTACTTCGCATAATCTGTAAAACTTCGCTTGCATGCTAAAATGTTTGCGCTCACATTACGAAGTATCAAGCAACCCAAATCACATAATTTCTTGTATACTAATTTACATTACACACACATGACCTTTAGGACGATTTGATTAGCCGTGTGCGCTGTTAACGTTTTCGATCGATGCGCTAAAATAACCTTGACTTACCCTTCAGGACACGGGTTCGGTGGATCACAATACGCGGGCAGTACGGAATCCGTCTTGACCTGATGGATGTTGGGGATGGTGCCTTCCGGTGAGAGAAACTGTCGACCTTCGCCCGCACCACCGGACAGGTACTGATGACCCCACAACGGATTATACGGAAGGTGTTCTTCGTCGCGGAGAACGGTGGAGGGAATAATAATGTCGTCCTGCACAGGCGCTCGCATCGCACCTAGTAATTCTTCCTCCGGTGTTTCCTGGTAGTAGTGACCCACTAGTTGGTTGAGGACATCCTGGAGCTTATTAATATTCTCCCCGTAGACCAGTGGGGAGAATGCGATGGTCAAATAAGAAAAGAAAAGGACAGACAGCATTTTTCGGTGTAAGCAGATGGTGTTGATGTGTTTTTAAATTCGCGAGTCCTGTAAATGGTTTTCTCCGCTGAGGTGGATCGACATGCCACAGTCGATGCATAGGCTTCTAGAAGCTGGCTCCATATGGGTATCATGGATGCCCGTGAATGGCGTCCCGGATACCATGTGATGACGCACAAGGAAAAATCGATATTGTTTTGAGCGGTCCGCGCGATGAATGTACGATAATGCCGGGACTGGCAGCGTTGTACCATAGAAAAGGAAAATACAGTATTTTCCTTTTCTGTGGTTGTACCGTGCAGCTGTACGGTGCCCGTCCTTTAAACAGGGGTATCCGTTGATCCTGGGTTCCGGGTATATCTACGGATACCACGGTTGTAATTCATTGTGCATAAGGATTTATACAGTACCATTCGCGGTGATACCGGTCTGCTTCGAAATTTACTCATCCTGAAAACATGTAAACGGCGCAACGCATGACAGTTACGTAGTGCTTGGAGTCCAGTGCACTAATGACTGCTGCTGGTGGTTTTGTCAGCCGTCGTTTCTTACATTTTGTTTTTTTTTTGCTCAAATTTGATTACGAAATAACAGAGTAGCTAATGCACCTTAAAAGTTAATCATAATTACATTGAATGAGATCCGTACCAGCTAAAATACCACACTTGAAAAAATTTATGTTGCCGTATCGCACTTTGCTTCGTTGGTTTATGTACGTATGCGGGACTCAAAAGCCGGCATTTTGACATGTTTAATTATTTTTACTTTTTTAACGCTTCTAGGCGTGGAAGTCGTGCGCATACTGGCACGAAGTACAAGTATCATCGCCCTGCTTAATCTTTCAAAACAAGTGTCATTTTCGCGATGCGTATAATCACATACCTCGTAAGTAGTTCGTACAAGCGTCGAAAGCCGAAATTTCCAGCAAAATAATTACGCTCAGTCGATCGTAAAATACAGATATAGTGGCAAAAGTGTTTAAACGCGTTTAAATTTAAATTAAAGAAGCGTTTAAATTTTAAACGCTCTTTACATTTGGCTGCCCGCTTTTCTAAAATAGAAATACTTCAGTACAGATATTTCAATACTATGAGTATAGTACTCTACCGCGTTTTATGCTAACAGTAAGAGAATTACGTATTTCATCGATCGCATCCAAAGCTGAAAATTTTACTCGTGCATTTTGCAGGCTCCGTAGAGCACACACATTACTTTCTAGTTTCTACTGATCGTCATTTATTTTGGGTGGTGAAATTTTATCTACAGAAATGTATCAGCAGGTTTCTTGTCGCATTCGTAAATTTCATAACACAGTTTTCGTATTTTCTAAACGCTTTACCCTGGGACGACCCTTCCATGCATGTTAAATTAATCGTGTTCAATTTATACGCGTCGCATCTATGTGTACTACAAACTTAACGATTCGCTGTCTTTAAGTACAAAGGACGCTCCAAAAGTAAGTTTCGCTATTTTGCCTCCCCGCCATCTGAAGTAATATACATCTGATATGTTTTTTGGTAGATAAGCAATTATGTAAACAAACCAGGAAAATAAGAATCAAATGGTTTGATGAAAAACGCGAGAAAGGGGAAATAAAATGGCTCGTACCGCTTTTTCAGTTTGTCCACGGTCTTTTTAAAACCCGATTCATTTTTGCATCCCTTCCGCCCCAGTCAAGTTTTCGACGGTGAATTAAAAGTGTTAATAGCAAATAGTATGCTTAATATTTCCCTAGTCGCAAATCATCTTGGAGAGTTCAGGAGTTTGAGTAAAAATTTTTATACTCGAGACACCAAATTTTGCCTTATTCAGCCTTCTCGCTCCTATGAATTCAAGATTCTTTTCATCAATAAATAGAACATTTTATGCGCAGTTATGCGCATCTAAGATACCAATGGACTTTTAAGTTACAGCGAGGGCAATAAATTTTTTCATGAAATTTGGATTTTTTCATCGTCTGGAAGTAGGGCAGCTTTGTGGGTTTTGCTCCTAGTCATCGATAGTTTCTATTTTCCCAGAAAAACAGTATGAGTAATTTCCTTTGTTTATTGATTGAGATTAGAAGAGAGAAGAATACTTAACTTGTGGACGCTTAGTGCGTTATAAAAAGTTTAGAGGATGTTTGAGAAAAATTGCAAAAACGGTCCTGGTAAAATCCGTGGCACAAGTGCGAAAAGTGGTCGAACGTTTTTTTGGCAATTCTTTTCCATTTGATTGTACTTAAACTGAGTTATATTTTTCTTAAGTTCCTTAGTAAATGGCATTTATATCTGTATTGATAGTAAGAGCTAAAGGCCTTTGTGCTGGGAGATACAAAATAGGGAAACTTACTTTTGGAGCGTCCTTTGTATTACCCACGACCTTTGTTTTCCACGTGTTACGCCGGACAGACTAAAGCATAAGCAAAGTCGTACGTACCTTCCATGGCCGAACAAGAAACCAGAGAAATGGTCACAATCGACACATCCGATGAAAAATGTATGCGGATTTCAGATACTCGTAATAATGTATTCGAACTATCATAAATAATTATTCATATGTTAAATACTGTTTGTATTTCTGGTAGTGTTGCCGGAAGTGCTCCAAATTGCATGTGAAAGAATTTCGATACCAATTCCGAATAATCGGAATTCAAATTCAGGTATTTCCAATTCCGAGCAATCTAAATATTTTTTATTAGATTTCCAAATACAGTACTCGAAATTTAAAAGACCGTAATTTGAATTCCGATTACTCGGAACTCGCACTGCCACATTTTGAATTCCGAGTAATCGGAATTCAAAATGTGGCAATGCGAATTCCGAATATTCGAAATTTAAACTACGGTAAAATAAAATCCAAATATTCAGAATTGAACGGGACTTTTCTGAATTTCGATTTCTTTGAAATTTATTTAACACTAACAGAATAGAGCAGAATCTTGAGATTCTTACAGTAGATGTACAAGTATTTTACTGTATACGTCTAACTGAGGGCGGTGTAAAAGGGAAACCGTTACTAGTATGTGCACACCTCGCGACCAGGTAATTATCATAGCCACATAGGCACCCTTTTCACCCTGTTTATTACTTACAGGCTCAGTATAGACAAGTTTTAAGAATACATTGATATACGAGTTTTGCATTATGCGAACTGTTGAAATCCGTTATATCTGTACTATAATTTTACTGACTAAATTCACATCTAAAGTGACTCAAGTAAAGCTTAAATATCATCCCGCATTCGTTTCTGGTTGGTACCCCGGCCGGCAGTTCTTATGAGGTCCTGGGTATATTATAAAACAAAAATAAATTACAATTATTTCCATATACGGTTTTGCTTTTATTGCTGCACTTTTTTAGAACTATTCTTTAGTACTCGTACTATAACTTTTCTCCCAAATCCAGGTCTATTAAAACGAAAACTTTTCGCACGCCTGTAAAGAGCTAAGGGCAATTAAATGGTGTGTTAGTGGTCATTTTAGGAGGCTTATATATATAGGAGGCATGCACTTTCCATAAATTCATCAGTCAATACTTTTGCGGACTTGGCAACCGTTAAATGAGCAAGAAGGTGTTTGTTACGACTTACGAGTAAGCAGACTAGCTAGGCAGAACATATTTGCGCGATCAGGGTAGAGATCAGTGGCACTGGTAACTCGAACCTCGCACAAAATCTAGAATTAATGAAGTGGGTCTGTCATGAGGGACCAGTGTGTCATTGGGATGTACATCCTGATGTATAAATAGGAGAAGCAATGCGGATGTGGTACAGCGATAGTGCATTTGTGTTTAATGTATTTAAGTTGCTGTTGTATCAGGTAAAGGTCATAATTCAATGTAACAAGTCGTTCTTCCCTACCGCACACACCCTTCTGTGAGGAGGGGAGACTCGGAATTTATGAAGAACAACGGCGCCAGTTACTCCGATGCCCTGTGTTCCGGTGCTAGTGTCATCACCCAATGCCCAAATAAAAGCTGGCCAAATCATTACTGTACACGTCGGCGCTGTAGTAGCCGCACCGGCCCGCAGGCAGCCGTAGACTGCGCTAACGCTGACCGATGAGTTTTGAGCCAACAACGCTAGATGAGCATGGATCAGTTCATTTGCGACGGTGAAAGCCAGAATAATGTCAATTTAAACGGAAACCTGTTTTTTGTTGTTATTTTTGCTATAGAAAGTTTATTGTACGCCGAACTGATAAAGGTACATCAACGTTTAATGACCACGCCCTAAAATTTTCCGAGCGCTCGAAATTAAATTCTGCTGTCATTTAATTAATAAAATTATTTCGGTCATAAATACGTAATCAGTATTACTACTTCTATGTAAGGTATCGCATCAAAACTTCCCGTTCCATAGTACGTAGTTTGATGATAAATTATAATCAAAATATTAAGTAAAATTTCTTTTAACAACGGATTACTTAAAATTCATATGATATGCATTGCAATTCCGAATATTCGAAATTACAACTGCGTCCTTTTAAATTGCGATTACTCGGAGTTGGAATGCCTGCAATTGCAATTCCGATTACTCGGAATTCAAACGGTAGTGTATTTGAATTTCGAATACTCGAAATTCATTTTAGATTGGAGCACTTCCGGCAACATTAATTTCTGGCTTTGTAGCTGAGGGCGATGACGACTATCCGGAACATGAAAAACTGGTTTATCGTAAAGTTCAGCCCATTTACCAGCACGTTTGGCTCAATTTCGTTCTTTCCACTTTCAAATTCCTCTTGGAAAGCGTACCTTCCGGATGGGCAACACACAAAAATTTGATAACAGACCATGCAACGCTGACTGCTTACGCCACTATAACAGTAAGAAATTAAATGTACCAGATTAGAATTTTACTTGTAAGTATGTTATAATATAAATATACGCGTAATGCTGGTACATATTCTGTTAATACTGCAGAAAAACGATACTCATACCGACACTACAGAGTCGGATACGGACCCCGTCGGCTCCAACTGGAAGCTGTGGTTTTTGTGGATAAATATGTGGATTGGACTCATTACGCTTTGGCTGTTTTCTGTATTGCAGTTGCATATACAAAAGGAGATTCCAAAAATAATTTTCCCTATTCTGTCTCCCTGCGATTTTAGGTTATACACAAATGGTATAATTTTTGCTGGATAACCCATTATGTAAACTATGTGAAGAAATAAGAATCAAAAGAATCGAAGAAGAACTTGCCAAACGAAAAACGAAATGGTGAATGCTGCTTTTGCACTTTTTTCAGCACCTTTTTTGAAAATTATTCTTTTTATTGCAACTTCTGACCTGGCAATGTTTTCAACAAAAAACTTAAAGTGTCAACTGCAAATTTAGTACTTAATATTATTGCGATGGCAGGACATTTTGAAAAGCTCAGGATTAAAAGTAAACATTTTTCTTTCGTAAGACACCGAAATTCCCTTATTCCAGCCGTTTCGCTTTTACAAATTCATGATACTTCCCATCGATAAAAAGCACATTTTATGGCCAGTCGTGCGCATCTCAGATACCAAGAAAGTTTGCATTCCACCGACAACAGCAAATGTTTTCATGAAATTTTCTGTTTTTTACCGTCTGGATGCTGCGATGCTTTCTGATTTTGACACCTAGTCCCAAGCAGTTCTTATTTTCTAGAAAAGTGGTTTGAATAGGACATTTTGTTCAAAACTTTATTTTGTAAGAGGAAAGAATTCTTAACCTAAATATATTTTATGCATCAAGGAAAATGAGCAGAAAGATTGCGAAAAGTAGCAAAAACTGTCCGGGAAAATCACGTGAAAATCTTTGAAAACCCTTTGGTGTTTCTTTTGGTATTTCTTCCCCATTTGATTGTAATTAAACAAAATAACTTCTTTATACAGTTTGCTAATGAAGGACGTTTGTAACAATATGGATGATATTAGCTGAATGCGTTAATGCCGGGAGATACAAAATAGGGAAAATTATTTTTGGAATGTCCTTTACTAATACAGATTCATAAGTGGCGTCCGGGCAAAGGAAAATCACAATTTCGCGAGGTCATCTTGTCACTAATTGCAGTCAAACGATCGCTTGAGGGTATAGCGGTTATGATGAACTGCTTCGGGCTGGTAATGGCCCTGGTATGGAGCGTCGCAACCTGGAAGGAGTTTTTGAACGGATGTCCGGCAGGGGCCATGCCGGCCGTCGAGCCAATTATTGGTCTGGTTATCACGCCATGGACCATCTTGGCCGTTACGATCGTCTGCAATGGACTCTCATGTCGCTCAAAAATTTCTGATTTAACAAAAAAATTTATAAGGCCAGCAGTGCCAGCACAACTATTGATATAATTAAGTTGTAATCCCACTTTGAGGAGTGAATTCGAACGATTTCCGGTCATAAGGCGATATCCATAAATTTCTTGCGCGGAAGTTTTTCCTTGATGGTCGGCACCTATCTACCTTCGAGGCACTAGTTATAAGTACAATGTAGGACTAAATGGTCGCATAGCCCCATACCCAGCATTCTGTACGCAAGCGATGCAGTGCACTTGTACGAAACGGATATTTTGAACTCAGTCGTACAGTGCACTGCGCTGCATTCGTACTGAATGTGGAGATGTTGGGTATGCGACCATTTTGTCCTAAGCTGTACCTTACAATTTTATCTACTGTATGTACAAGGGCATTGCCTTGATTGATATGCCTTCCGATAACCGATAATTATAAGGTGTACGTACGTTACGAATATTTCTTCTTTCTTCGAGCCATCCAGCGACCACTTTATTTAATAAATTTAATACTACATATAATTTTGTTCTGTTTTTGTTTAATTCAGCGTGGAAAGTCGGCATCGTTCTCACAGGTTAGCACAATGGAAATACTGCATAAAACAATAAATCTGGTTTTTGTCATAGACTAGATCTGGTTAACTGATGTTATAACTTTGTTCTACATCTTAAAATTTATTATGTGTCGTGTGGCCCATGGGCCCCACGACACACAATCCATCTCGATGGGACCGCCGACCAAGCTTGGGACGCTACAGTCAGCTTGCGCCTCGGCCCTCGTGGCTTTTCATAATAATATTTCAATGCCGTATGTGACATACTGTAATTACGTGCTAATTGACAGTAATTGTAATTAATACAGCGACATCAGCAAACATACCTAGGCTAACCTATTTAATAAAATTTTACTAATTAATTATAACTCCCCAACGCAATAACTCGAAATTCACTGAACAACAAAAATCGCAATACGATGGAAAACAGACTCCACTTTTTCTACGGTTTCAATAGAGCTCTTCGACAGAAATTTATCAACAATATCAGAAGTCTAATAATATCAACAATGGACGCGATTATCGCTATCCTCCCGACTTTTTTGTTCGATTTCTCGTATTTGTCACAGTAATAAAACCATCTTCATCCGGTTCGTTCCTCACATGTCTGCTTGTGGGAGAATGAGAATCATGCGACGCTTGATTTCCAGGAGCAGATGCAGAGGAATGTGCTGCCGCAGATTCTGCTGACGCGCCAATGCTCAGCTCGCCCATTTTATCTTCCAACATCTCGTCATCACCGTCCGACTCCATTCCGTCATCCTCCACCGGCGGAGCTCCCACACTGCCGTTCACTTGTGCGACGGCGGGCAACCGGTTCAGTTCATTACGGAAGGCAGTCTCGTCGCCGTTGCGTACGAGATGATAGAACATGAGTAATTTACGCGCGATCTCCTCAATGCTCCCGTCCTCCACCAGCGTGTTGAATTCATCGTTGAAGAAGTTCTCCAGACAACCCTCCACATCATCCACGCCGACATCAGTTCGGGCCGAGGCGAAAAACGCCACGGTGTCGTTTTCCAGCCAGTTCGCCTTTTCTTCGGCGTTCCCGCGGCCTTCGTAGTGCTCTACTGCCAAACGCAGTGCTGTCCAGCCTCCGTACAAACGATGCACGGCTTGCTGGAACACTTCGCTGTTTCCAAACATAGCCGCTCTAAATGATATGCGTAACAAGACAGCAGGACGAACTTAGATGGATGCTCTAATGAAGTGGCTTTAAAACTGCAACTAAACAACAAAAAACCCAAAACTTCAAACAAGTTTTTTTAATAATTTAAGGGCAACAAAACCTCCTGCTAACAGCTAACTGCTGGCACTCTCGTTACGTAAGGCGTATTAGAGCCCGGCACGAGCCGAGCAGCTCGGCTCGGCTCGCGAGCGCTCGGAGCTCGCGAACACTTCGAGCGAGCAGGCGCTGTTTTGTAAATTTATAAACGAGCCGAGCAACAAGAAAAAAATATGCGAGCGAGCCGAGCGAGCGGGATCGCCGGGTGCGAGCGATCACGAGCTTACAGGCTGACTTTATGCGAACTGAAAAAAATGCGTAAAAAATGCGTAATTCCTGCGTAAAAATTACCTTGACCAAGCTGAATAGGGTCGTAAATCACCGTCACCTTCGCGCTTCGCGCGAACTAGTTTACTGGGAGTCGGGAGTCTCGGGACTAGGTAACGATAATCCGTAAGCAACAAAGACATTATTGAACCGAGCTTGGTAAACAATTCAGACATTTTTATTGCATTTCAAAATACACAATAAAACGGGAATCAGTTCAAATTTCAGCGAAAAAACGAAGTTATAAAAAATGAACAGCCAATGTGGAAGAGAAGTTATTTTAGATATCCTTTTTTGACAAAGTTTTTGCTTTTTGGGGAGACTTAAATTTTGGAATACGTAAATAATTTGCGCAAAAAACTTGAAACGTTAAATTATCTCCGCTGACGAGCGAGCCGATTTGCAAAAATAAGAATACGAGCGAGTCGAGCGAGCGACAACAAAGTAAAATTGAAAAACGAGCGAGCCGAGCGAGCGGCGGTTCGGCCGCGAGCGAGCTGAACGAGCGGAAAGTTTAGGCAAATGAAAACGAGCGAGTCGAGCAGCACTTTTCCTGCTCGTGCCGGGCTCTGAGGCGTATTAACCAACGCGAGAAAAAACATTTTTCAAGTTACCAATCGCGAACACGTATGTAGCTCACGTAAGCAACGCCCGGCGAGTTAGACCAGCTAAAATTTTTGAAGTGTTGTTTACGTAAGAGCGGTAAGACGTACTGTAAGTATATTTCTAGTGCAGTTGTGATTTTCTGTTTTTCACGGCTGGTTTACCTAGTTTGGATATAAACCGTAAAAATGCCCACTGGAGTGTGTTCCTTTTTCATGAAGCACACTTTTGCTTCCATGATCACGTTATTTCATTGATCCATGTATTCAGTAACAATTAACAAAGCACTTAGCAGGTAAGCAGCACAACGCAATCACAACTTTCGCATCAATTTCTGGTTTTAAACTGATTAATTAACAAAGTACGAACGGAAAAAGTCAGAGAAAAAAAGCCAACAATGCAAATGCAATTCTTATAGAAGGCATACAAATCGAAAGAGAAGTAAAAAACCGGCAAGACAGGGTCGACAGAAAGACTTTTGGCACACCATGCCGCATCTAAACCATCAATGAATCACAGCAAGTAATCGGGCGCGTTTATCATTATTTTCAAAAAGGGCTCGGACCAGTTTCTTTAATTCATCCGACGCGAGGTGCTCCGCCAACGGGCCATTACCATCCGCCCATCGTTCCATAATCTGCGACATGGACGCGTCCAGCACAAATATGACTTCCAGACAGCGCAGCCATCCCGAAACGTATTTGAAGGAACCACATCCGCATCTTTTATCTATTAACATTTATGAGTTCTAAAACTCAACACAACCACCATTTCAAATCGAAATTTCCGCAGACCTACCTTGAGCAGTTTTTCAGATTCCGACATGATCCACTTAAAATGACCACACAACGTTGCCGAATCCGATGCATTGATATCCTCTACTGCTATAAGTTTATTAAACACGTCTGTCAATACGGCATCTATAACTTTCCGGTTGCTTGCAGGAAAACGATTCAAAGGAAGTATTTCACTCCAAACTGTTGATAACCGCTGCACAAGATCCAGTCCTCGCTTTACATGCGAGCGGTTCAAGATGTCATCAAATTTTCGGAACTGCAATTTTGGATAGCCCTAAATACGAAACGGAACTTCTGTTCAATATAGCATCCACATCACTTTCTACTTGTCATGATTTACGATTGTCCCAAAACCATTCTATAGCTTGGTTGCTTACATGCTGTCGGCCCGGCATTTATCGCTTCTTGAATATCTTTGCACGATTTCGCAACCGCAGCTTCTAAAACCTCGTACGCTTTGGCTCGGAATTTCAAAACCAAATCGGCAAATGCTGTGCAATGTTGATATTCCTTCGATCTATGGTCGATCGCTGGATCATCCTGTTAAGAATGTACAAATGCAAAGATCCATGAATGCAGCTGCTGAAATAAAGCGCTACAAAAAACAAAAAACACAATTAAATCACTTCCTTAAATAAATGCCACTTTTGAATTCTCACCACTAAGAACAGGTACGGTAATCAAGCGTTCCTGAAAATGGTAAGGCACAAGCTCCAGCCAAAGTGAAAATGCATCCTTATTGCCGGAAGGGACACTTTGGTTAAACCACAGGATTGAGCGGTTTGCAAAAGTTTTGCAGAGCTTTCCATGATTTCCGACAGCGATCGACTAAATACAGAGTCAACAAATACATATATCACGATCAAACAAACAGAAAACGTTCTGTTTGGAATGAGAACTTCGAAAAAATAACCACCTGATCGACATCGGCTGCAAAATCCGCAAAATATCTTCCTTTATGCGGTATTTTTTCGTCAACCATAACCGTCTATGGACTGCGTCAGTTTCCGCATCGAGTCGATGGTTCCGCATAAATCAGATTTCACCTCATTAAATTGTTCGAATTCAGTAGGTAATCGTAGAGCAACCGCATCATTGCGGATGGACTGCGTCAGTTTGCATCCAGTCTGGTTCCGGATCACGGAAATCATATCCTGATTCAGGGATGACCCCAATACAAAAAGATTCGTTTGTAAAAAGTCCAAGATCTGATATACTTCATCCAAAATTGAGGCGCTATCCATCTGTTCCGCAGAAGGACGCCACGGCACAATGAACAGGGTCTGCGTTTGCGCAGCGGCATCGCAGACCACTGAAAGTCAATATTCCACATTTTAAAAAAATCTCGCATACATTACAATAAAACATTATTCATTATTGTGATCTGTCACAAATGCACAGAACAGTAAAAACGTCATGCAACAGACACCAAAACAATGGATAAGTACTGTACAGTACAGCGTTAAATATCAGCAGTGTGAAATAATCGGTCCAATGAAAGCGATACGAATGCACGAATTTAACAAAAAATTTTGGCTTAAGGGAGTACCTCTTATTGTGGCACCATTGATTACTGGAAGGAAAACGTACTCCATCAGATTAGTGGCCATTTCCGATATAACACGGTCAAAAATCCTTAAAGTCTTCATTGATTGCAACAAGTCGGTAAGCAGCGTACCGAACGGTGTATCATCCAAAGCATACTGCAGTCGAATTCCCACAATATCTTTATCAACTTCTTCGACAGACTGCCCAGACCGTACATAAATCAGCCCTTCCAATGTTGCTCAATAGCCAGCGTCAGAGCGGAATTTAACTCAATACGACGTGCTTTTAATCCACTGATCATCTTCAATCCGTAGCGTTCTTCGCGGGCCAAATCGTTCAGCTGGCGTTTCAGTTCTACCAGCTCGTTCGCCGTCTCGGCGAATTTCTTCTTCGCTAGCACGTCCTGACATTTTTCCAGTCTGCGGCATACACTCTGGATTATGCGCAACACACGGCATGTTTCTTCGGCTTCTTGCAATGCTAGCACAGCTGTCTGCCACTCGCTTGTCGACTGCTCGGGTTGCGTCTGAAAATTAAAGATGGTAAAGAAAATAAGCGTTTTAAAATCAGTTGCACTGCAATAGTGCAAAATCATATGCTGTACTTTTTTCCGCAATATCCAGCAAGTCTTCCAGTTTACTTGTCGAACTGTACAGCTCGCTGCGGGCTTGATACCATGTCTTCGGATCGACTTTAGCTCCATCGTCAGCGCTGGGCTTCCGGAGCTCGGAAGTTGTTGGATTAGTTCTTGCTGCTTTTTTGATAACTCAGATATCTGGCTACGGATGCGCGCACGATCCAGCAGGCTGTCATCAGAAATCTTGCTGGCAGAAAACATGGCGCCGGGAAGATAAACTACTAAAACCGAATTGCACCAAATTTTCAATGAAAAGCGAAATACTAAAATGCTGAAAAAGTCAAAAGAAAATTTAAGAAATTGAAAAGACTATTTTACGTACTTTAGGTATATGAGAATACGAGCGAAGCGATTTCTACGACTTGTCGCTAATCACCACAACCCAGTGGTCCAGCCCGTAGAAGCACTGCAGGAAACCAAAATCAACTTTTGCTGCTTACCTGTGTACCTGTTTACCACAGACTTACCACTTTACTTGTATATCTGGGAGTTTTCGAGTGCTGTACTGTATATATTCACAGTTTCACACGTATTTTTGTTGACTTCCATTATGGTATAAATGAGCCAGTAGTCAAAACAGTACGATCTGATGTTTCCAAGTTTTGTATGATGTTCCTTTAAACTGGTTTTTCAGTTTTTGCTTGACGGCCTGAGAGCTATACTATTTGTCATAAGTGAAACATTCTCGATCATTTTAGTGGTCTGCCAGCAGTAATCTGTAATCATCACAGCGTAAAGTTTCGCGCATACTCTGCAAAGCCAGGTAAATCGTTTGCTTCTTCCTTCTGCTTCGGGGCGCTGAAAGTGTTAAGAATATAACGAATTGATTCCACCGAAAGAAAGAAGGAACAACCAGTCTCCTGGTTTTTGAATTGACGGTGTCATGGGACTGATAGGAAACCACTGATCGTAGCATTCTTCCTTTGGAATACTGCTGTTTTATTCGTGTCTGTGAATTTACGATCATCCAACGGAGAGAACGATGAAGTTTTGTGTCGTGCCTATAAACACACGGCTTGTTTATGTGATTATACATTGTTTCCTCTGCTTGTTAACCGATGGCAGGAAGCATCGTTTGATTCTCGAGGTTAGTGGCAAACCCTACAAAGTAAAGAGTAAACTCATTAAAGTTCAAAACTGGCACAAATCTCAATTAAGACTTTCTCCTACATGATACTTTATAGTTTATGTTCTTATCGCGACATAACAGTCGTAATTCATATCACTACGGCCAACAATACACAATTAAGAATTAAAAAAACAACCGAAATCAGTATTATCCATCAGTTTATTCTTGCCCGGTAAAGTTCCTAAAACGGCAGCCGCATTGCCTTTAATAATTGCGAGGCTAATACGCTGCTTTAAAAAAGCCGTGGATCTGCATTCCCCGGACCTCTCCTTCGTTTTCCGTCCAAGAAAACTGACCATTTCTCTGGCTCCTTCGCCGAGCACTCCCAGGGTTTCCACGGCAAAGGATAAAACCAGTATTCTTCGCCCAGCTGCCGATATACACTTCCGACATTCTGCTTGGTGTGCCGCTGCGCCTGCTGCTTTTGCTGACCGTTTAACGTACGACTGTGCTAGCGTGTCCGCAAAGTGGCGTCCCATAAGCTGCTTTCCGTCTCTGCACTGGCACCAATGTCAATCCGTCTGGACGCTTCCCGTTGTCCCTGAATATTCCTTTCGGTTCCAACTCGCAAGGTATACCCGCTACACATCCCCTTTCCAGTATACTGTTCAGTTCCAAATGCTGGCTCCATCTACCTTTGCTATACAGGCAGGACAATCCGTGGTGGCCATCTGAAGTTACCTGGAAGCCACAACCCGCGCATTCATGTGGTGCCACTACTGGCAAACCAAATCGTAATCCCACGGCAATTCTTTCTTGTTATCTTGTGGTCATAATGACAACCTCACAACGATGGTTGGCCGCTTCCAAGAAAGCATTTTGTCTAATATAGATATTATTATGTTAATATTATGGTAAAGTTATCTAGAGGCTAGAATTACTCAGTTATTTTTTAATGTTTTTTCGTGTACCTTAATGAAATGATCTGTTCTCAATCCAGAAAACCAGTTCTTCCTTTCGTTTGGTGGGTATCTAATCCGTTACGGTGTTACCGCATTTTATCTGCATTAATTTTTTCAAAGTTTCAGTGTAGAGAGTATATACGATATTGTAATGTTTATACAGTTCTGATCTTTGTGGTTGTTTTTCTAGAATGATGATCGACACTACATTCTGGCAAGTTCTTTTGGATTCCAACGTGGCGGACTGCTGACATTGACGGTTTCTGGATTTCATGCATTTAGCGCGAATTCACCTGAACAGTTCAATGGCACTACAAAGGGCAGAGTAAGCGGAAAACCGAAAATCAGAAAATAAACTGAATATGGACAGTGCAAAGGCTTTTGTAAAATGTGATAATAATGCGGTGGTGTTCTTACTAGTGCTGAATGGAAAAATACGAGGACAGTGATTAATGAGCATGATATACATATGTCAACGATAAGTAATTATAATTATTTTGCAAGTGCGAAATATAAAAAAGGTTTTCGTGGTGACTGAGATTTTTATGTTGACATTACATTATGGTAAAATTCTAATGTTTTGGCGAATAATCTACTGATTTCGGATTTTAATTTTCAGCATGGATTCACAATCGACAAAAGCCGTAACTTTGAAGTTGCGAATTATTTTGAGAAAAATCAGGAAGCATGTATATTTGGGGAGAACGATAAACCGCGCTTGGACAATTCCACAGCGATGATTTTGGTGGAAATTATACCTGATGGGCCCAATGAAATAGCTCGTGTTATTGTGAATAAACAACCCCAAGTGGAGGAAGTATCGATGGAGTAGACATATTCAGCTGCTCGCAAACTTTGGTAGAACTAAAACTCGTTGACCACTTGGTGGACGATGAAAAGGGCCAAAGCCTGTCCGTATCACAACAGGCTCGAGATGCCAGTTATCCTGAACTGCATAGCTGCTCTGCTCTGGAGAATGGCAACAAGGCTAAACTGATCAAACGCGATTTTAAGTATTACTTTAGCATTGCCATTTGGCTGGGCAACGTGGAGAACGAAGGAGCTTACAGTGTATTCTACCACAATTGTCCAAATTATGAGAACCGTAAAGCTACCCGGTCGTCATTGACGGTAAGTTTATTAATTTAACTAATATTGTAAGATACGAACGATAAACGCAGTGCTCAGTGCTCACTACCGAGAGAACCAATTTTTTTGTGGAGGTCATGTGAATGTTTCCCAGTTTTGTTTATAGATTGATATAGTCGAAAGAAATGGGAACGATTATCTTGCTGTTGGAGAACGTTTTTCTCCAACTGTGTATTTTATTATGGCGTTCCTGTTTTTGGCGACGGCTTTTGTATGGGGCTGGATCTTGCACACGGCGAAACGAGATGTTTATAAATTGCATTATGTGATGCTGATTCTCGTGTTTCTGAAAGCGGCTTCGCTGCTCTGCCACGGAGTAAGTTAACTTTATAGCGGTTTCATAAACATTCAGTTTGGTTTATCTGTTTCGGTTACGCAGTTGACGCCTTTGGTTTTTTTGTAGGTAAATTATCACTTCATTAGCGCTTTAGGAGCACCCCTTGAAGGATGGGCGATTTTATTCTACATAACACACTTGTGCGTATTTTATTCTACATAACACTATTGCATATGCGTAAAACTATCGATCCAGCGTGTTTCCGGTTGAGCACAAATACGACCGTGTGAATTACTTATTAATTGAACTTGGTTACAATGTTAGATTAAAGGGTGCGTTGCTGTTCATCACACTTGTTCTTATTGGGACCGGATGGGCTTTCATAAAAAATTTCCTAACCAGCAAGGAGAAGAAGATTTTTATCATCGTTATACCTTTTCAGGTTTGTGTTGAATCCTCCTGACCATTAGCACTGCATTATGTGTTACCTATTATCAAGTAATGAAAGCGTTAGGAAAATCCACAGAATTGTAAATTGTTTTAGACGGAAAAGTTGCACGATGGTTAAATGAGAAGACTGGCACGTGTATAAAAATTTTTCAATGTGTTAGGTTCTGGCAAATATTGCTTACATTATTTTGGAAGAGTCTGAGACGGGGGATTACCGGTATACCATGTGGGGATATATTTTTATGCTGGTGGATTTCTTTTGCTGCGGATGCATCCTGATTCCCATAGTATGGTCAATTCGGCATCTCAGCGAAGCGGCCAGCACGGATGGAAAAGCTGCATCGAATTTGCAAAGAATGCGACTTTTTCGAAGATTTTATATGCTGGTAGGCTACGCAAATGTTTTGAACTGAATTTGCGAAACCGTTTTACTTAACGTCTTACGTCTTACAGGTTGTCTGCTACATTTACTTCACAAGGATAGTGGTTATGATTTTCGACATGACCGTGCCCTTCCGTTATACATACCTGAACACAGTCTTTCGTGAAGGAGGAACATTTATTTTCTTCCTTCTCACTGGATACACTTTCCGCCCTACGTTGGAAAATCCGTACTTGCTACTTTCGCAAGAAGATGCTGACAATGATAATGATGACGTGGAAATGGATGATGTTGTGGTGTATGACCGCAAACACAATTCTGATCAGATCACACTCCGCAGCTCAGCAAAAGGTGACGATGCCGAATCCCGAGCGAATTTGATAGTATGAAATCAAGCATGTGGATTGTTTTAATTTTGTAGCACACTTTCTCATCGCCGTGAACGTTCTGTTAAAAATGACTTGTCTGAATGTCTTAAAGCATATAAACTCTTGAATAGTTTACGATAAAAATATCGTAATATGAACAGTTACAGTATATTACAGTTTTACACGTGCACCAGTGCCTAGTTTGAATGCGGTTCGTTCGTCGTTTTATCTGTGCGCTAGTTTTGTTTCAGCATCCGTGATGATAAACGGAAACGTACAGTAGCTTTCAGTCGTCAGGAATGTATTTTGGAGTAAATGTAACCATATCGTGTACGCTGTGGTTTCGCCGCATCTAAACACGAAGTTGCACATTCCCTTTGCAAAATTATGGCATTAATGCCGCTTATACTAGTGTGTGTGTGTGAAACTAGTCTGACAAGTGCTTGACCGCAAATCAAAAGGGCTTTTACTATAAATTAATCGTTTATACCTTTTTATGTCCATGAACTTATCACTTATGTCATAATCGGAATTAATGGCATCAGTATGGACATACTATAAGTTCCAAGCTGAACTGAAAAATTTTGATTTGTACTGCGTACTACCGAAAAGACACAGACCGAGGAGCGCGCGAGTACTTTCAAAGCAGTTACACAATTTGATAGGTTGAACCTAATCGTACCAGAGTATTTACAGACACGCTGGTATAGGCGTATTGCGAATTATTTTATCGATCGCATCCAGAGCAAATCTGCCGACTCCCGTTGACCGTACCCAGTCGTTCACTTCCGCGGCGAAATTGTGACTGCACATACAACTGTGTAGCAGGCCTAGGCTTTCTTGTCAGATTTACAGATTTCACTACATATACAATCTCTAAGGTTTCTGAAGTGTTGCATCCTAGATCGTCCATCCCATGTTAACTTATTGAGGTACAAACTGCACACATTTTACATTTTACTGGCACCATTAGTGCATTATCCAAGACGTGACCTTTGATTATTATTTCAGTGTGTCACCCGAGGAAAGTCAAAAGTAACAAAACCTCCTAACGTGCCATGGCTGAGCAGGAATCCAGTGAAATGATCACAGCTCCTGTGAAATGTAAGAAAAATAATAAGCACAGCCAACTACTTCATAATGATATCCGTCTGTCTGCAAATTTGTGCCTTTAATTTAATTGTAGCTGACATTGACACTTGCGACGACTATACGGAAAACGAGAAATATGTTTATCGCAAAATTCCGCCCATATATCGGCAGATGTGGGTGAATTGCGTTCTTTCCACTGTGCGATTCATCCTGGAAAGTGTTCCTCTTGCATGGACAGCTTACAAATGTTTGAGACTGATCCTGGAACGCTGACCACCGACACCAGTACAACGGTAAGCTTTTAAATTGTACCCAGGTAACCGGTACTTTTAAACTTGCAAAGGAATATAATCGTATAAGTACTAACGTGACAGTCTACATACAGATGTTTTATGGTTCTGCAGAAAAATGAGAGCAACAGTACGCACACTGTGCCCCCTGACTGGATGTTCTCGCATTCGTGGGTTTTTATATGGATAATGCTCGCCTTGTTTTGGCTGATTGCTGCAATCCAGGTTTTTACGCTACGAGAGATGCAACGATGGCGTCCGGGCGCAGGGCAAGAGCAGTTACGTGGCATTATACTGTCACTGATTCATGCCGGTCCCTCGCTTCCAGTGATAATGGCACTGAATTGCTTCGAGCTGCTGTTTGCTGTGCTATGGAGCGTCTTCACCTGGAAGGAATACTTGCACGGGTCGGGGTGTCCAACCAAGGCTGGCCTGGACGCCGATCCGATCATTGGTCTGCTGATCACACCATGGACCGTCTTAGTCGTTGCGATTCTTTTCACTGGACAGTCGTGCCGCTCGAAAATGTCTCGTTTGACCAAGAAATTTATAAAGCCAGCAGTCCCAGCGCAGTTGCTGATATAACTCCACGGTCCGCCTTGAGAAATTCGAACGGTTGCCGGTACTTCGCGTACGGAGACAATCATAAAATAAGTACACCCCACCAGTAATTGTCGGTAAAGTATTTTCCATATTGTTTAGTGGATCCTTTATTATTAGTTTATTATTAGTTCTTAAGACTCGAAACCCTTTCCACTTAATTGGTTCACCTTTGGTTGTCCCATATTTTGACCTTTCTTTCCCTCTCTCTCTCTGTGGTCCGCTCCTGTGTATGAAACTCAATTACGTATGAAGGTCTCTTTCTCTGAGATATTAAGCTAGAGCACTAAATTAAATACAGTACTCGTATTGATTCTTAATTGATTGATTGTTGATTGATTGTTTGTTTGTGTGCTCGTAAAATAAAGAACAAAATTATGTATGCCCACTGTTTACGAGGGGGCCAGAATGTGCGTACATCGCGAAAGGTTGAGTCATTAAATCATTGATCGACCAGACAGACGACCATCTTTCTAGTTATAAAAGTACTGTAAGTTAAAACAAATGGATATTACAAAATTAAAACGATTAAATTGTTTTAATATTCTGATTTTCATATCAATAGATTCATATATCCTTACGACCTTATTTTTTGGAAATTATCTCCTAAACGAACATTGATTTTTTCAAGAAGTTATTAATTTCATAAAATACAGGATCACACAAACGTTCCTACCATTATCTTTAAAAAAATCACAAGTTTTGGAGAAAGTCTAAATAAAATTTTTGAAAGTTGTAGTACTTAAGGGTTTTTAATACTTAAAAGTTGTTAGTTTTGGAAATTATCTCCTAAATCACCATTGACCTTTTCAAAAAGTTATTATTTTTATAAAATTGAGCATCACACAAACGTTCCTACCTTTATCTTTAAAAAAATTATCAGTTTTAAAGCAGTTCTTAAAAAAGTTTGAAATGTTGCAGTACAGTACTTAAAATGTCGTTAGTACTTAAAGGTACTGTACTACTAATTAAATTACTTATTTTGGCAATGCGTGAGTACTTTACAGTACTCAGTACGTAAGTTGTAGAAATTAAATGTAGTACTACTAGCACTTAATCGCCAGCGTATTAATACAATAATATTAAAAGCTGTATTACAGTACTGTATACTGTACAGTATTACAGTTGTAGTACTGTACTATACCGTTGTAGTACTGTTGTAGTCTGTTTCGCAGCTTAGCAACCTAAACTACAGATCTGTGTATGTTATTTAAATTGTCAATTCCATCAAAATTATAACTTTTTTAAATTTTGAAACCTCTAAGATGTTTTTAAAACATGTTCGAATACCTCAAAATAACTATTAATTTTTCCAAAGTCGGCTCTAAAGCTTTTACATTTCCAGAATTTCTAAACATTTCTAAATATTTCGACTTGCCCAGCAGCGGGCCGTTACCTCTAATTTTCTGAGCCTCCAGAGTTTCGAATTTTGAAAATGTCTAGAAATGTCTGAGTACTCGCGGTCTTAAGGGTTTGGCCCGGTACTTAGCACCAAATCTGAATGTGTATCCAGTGACTAACGAGATTCCATCGACCTCGGGACTTTTTTAGAGCAATCTGACCTCGGGATAATTTTCAGCGCATTTTTCTGATATTGAAACCATTTTTCAAATTTTTGAAAGAAATTCTTTGAGGCCCCTCTGATTGCATGATGCCACTAACAAAACTTATTTTGCATTTTGAACACTTTTTCTAGGTGAATCGATGTCGCTGATTCTAAATATGCTGTCAGAAAAATTGTATGAGTTATCTGAAGAAAGAATTTTTCTTTTAAAGTTTCAGGAAAATTTTGCAAAATTTTGTTTGTATAAAATTTTTCTTTCCTTTGGCTCAAACAATTTTTCTAACAACATATTCAGAATCAGCGACATCGATTCTCCTAAAAAAAGTGTTCAAAATGCAAAAATAAGAGTTTTGTTAGTGGCGTCATTGCAGCCGCCCAAGGTTGGGGCGTATGGGGCCTGGCAGTCAGAAATTTTTTCTTTCAAAAAAAAATTTGAAAAATGGTTTCAGTATCAGAAAAATGCGCTGAAAATTATCCCGAGGTCAGATTTGCTCAAAAAAGTCCCGAGGTCGATGGGGGTCTCTAAGTTTAGCCACTGTCCACGGCAACTTCCGCTGTCGCGCTCCCAAACCCTAATTCTCATAACGGTCCTCATACTCATAACCCTATTCCTAATTCAGAATTCATACTCAAAACGGCTTTCACAATCATAATCATACTTTGATCCTACCGGTTATCATATTTTTGTTCATAATCATAACTCAAACCTTTACCGCTACTCATACCAGTGCGGTACTGCGCTTATTGTTATTAGCAAAAGCATTATATTGTTTATTAATCGTAAAAACCGTATTATTGACGCTAAGTAGTAATTGCTGTTGCGCAAATTGTGCACCGTTCTTGAATTTTTTAAAAATTTTTTTAATATCTGCTTTTGTCCTGGCTAGCAACGATTAAACTGCGTTATTACTCTTCCTGTGTTCTATTGCTGCACAGTGTACACGATGCTTTTGTCGAAATTTAGTTTTATGGAAATGAAAAGTTAACAGCCCGTTCACTTTTTGTTTGGTGGAAGCTACGTAGTAAGCCCATTAACATTTCAGGTTTTTTCATCATTAGCACTACTTCAAGTAGTTTACAAAAGATGGACGAAAGTGGACAATGGTAGATTTTTTTGCTCAGGTTTTATATGCAGATTAAACTACTTAGCTTTCGTTACCCAGTTCAAGTTTGCTAAAGTCATTTTGTAATGAAGCCATTTTCGAATAAATATTTTTTCGCTACTAATTATGATGAAATAATTTTTACGAGTGGACGAAAGCGGGCGGTTGAGTAGACTTACATGAACACATAGTTGTAATTGAATATTACATTTTTGACACACCAGCATGAGTAATGGTTAAGATATGAGCTATAATTATGAATAAATTAATATGATGACCGGTAGGACCAAAGTATGATTATGATTATGAGGGCCGTTATGAGTATGGACTCGAAATTAGGAGTAGGGTTATGAGTATGAGTATGAGGGCCGTTATGAGTATGGATTCGGAATTAGGAGTAGGGTTATGAGTATGAGTATGAGAGCCGTTATGAATATTAGGTACATACCTAGCCATGCAAAAAAGTGTCTAGGATTGCGCGACAGCGAAAGTTCCCGTGTATGTACCCGAATTTGGTGCTATGTGCCGGGGCAAATCCCTTGATTGTCTAATTTATATGTAATTTCTAAATATTAGGCCTCGTCCCCAATCTGTAGCGAATCTAGCTACGGTACAGGACACCACCGTCCCATAATAGGAGTTACGCGATACGGTATGTCGGTTCTCGCTTCGCATATCTGGTTATCAGTGCAAAGATTCGGGACGGGGTGCTGCGTATCCGAATGCGTCCCGTTTCCACAACTCTCAGATACGGTATCCTGCGAACCGCATCTCAGAACCCGTACCAAACCCGCGTCTCACATCAACCAAAAATTTTACGAGCGCTTTTTACGCATACCCTGAAATACAAAGAAAAACGATACGGTACGCAAAGCCACCTCCAGAGGTGGCTTTCCCTGGTATTTTTTTGTTGATGAGCGAGCATTTTTTAGTATTGCCGTTGTGTGACGATTTCTTTTCGTGAGTTATTTACGTTTTATGAAATTCCTAATCATTTTAAAACCCAACTGAATGCACAAAAAACTGAAACAGGAAATGTGACCAGCTCAAAACAATAAAAATTCTACCAGATAACAACAATTAAGTACTACAACATCATGCGGCTACAGAGAAGCGGAATGGTTTCGAAAAACAATGGTTTCAAAAAACAATTATTAAGACCGAGTGTGTTTTGGAATACGAAATTGGTTTGTATTCTTTACCATATAAAATACTGAATAGGAGCGCTCGGACAATGAAGATCTAAATTTCAAATTTTGATCCGTATGTACTACTTATGTAGCTGCTCTAACGCTATTACTATACTGCAGCATGCTGGCCAAAATAAATAATTGCGCGGGTGGTGCGACTGATCTGACTCATCACCAGCTAAAAAGTAAGGACAATGATGCCAAAAACTTTCAATCCAGTGAACAACATCTAGCAATTCAGACTAGGAACTAACTAGAATGAGGGCATAAAAACAGCACAAGAATACGCAAATACGCAAATGCAGCGATACGGAACCAAAGCTGAAGGTTCGATACAGAAAACGGAGAGTGAGCCCAGTTTCGATATGCGTAGCCTGTGCTGCATCTTGGTGATGCGCACCAAATAGTGTCCCATTTTTGTACTGTAGCGAAACTAGATACGGTGCTGTATCGCAACGAGATACGCTTTAGAAAGGGGACAAAGCCTTTAAATATCTAAAAGCCGCGCCGACGCGGACGAAGCGCTTTAAATATCTACAAGTCACTTGGGGCAGTAACCGAACCGGTTTAAGTGACTCGTGCTTGGAACCGTTAGAAAGGAAGTGACTTCGATGTCAAGTCGAACCACATACGGAACCGAACCGGTCGAACCGTTGACATCTCTACTCACATGGCGGCTCGGTGATACTGGTGGTAGCTTGGGCATTCTCTAACCTCGAAATCTAATAAACATGTATTAATTTTATTTTAATAAATACTGAAGAGCTTGACTGATGGCTGAAAAAATCTTACAATTAGTATCTAAAGATGCAGCCTGCAAAGACACCTTGGGCGACCGTTAACTGTTCCCCGCAAGTTTCCATTAATTCTGCGCTAAAAAATGGTATTTTATGGGCATCGTGTGCAGATATATGACCCCACTCAATCCATTTTATCACCGTAAAAATATTTTCTGTGGTACCAAAAAAATCAAGTCTTCAGTTCGTTAGATCTGTAATATAAAGTTACATTAAAAACGCGATAAAGAACCATGAAAAAAGAAAAACTTACGGGGGCTTTCACAGTTTTCAGAAAATGCTCGAATTTAACCGGAAAGCTTGAAAAAATTCCGCATTTCCAAATGTTTAAAATATTTTCGTAGCTGGCCTCGCTGGGTTTCATATTTGAAATATTTCTCAAAATCTTTTTTAATGCTTTACGAAGTATATTTTGTATTTCTTTAATTCTTCCATACCTCAAACACAACTGGTCGCGCGCTAGCGCGACCGATACTTCAGCAGTGTTGTATTTACTATTGGTCCAGCGGCTTACTTACTTTTTACTTTTCGTCCTGTCGTCGATTTTACTATTTACTTTACTATTTACTTTTCGTAATCTTCCGGTATTACTATTACTTACTTTTTAATTTTCCGTCATAGCCTTACTTACTTTTTACTTACTTAGTAATTACTAGTAAAATAGTATTTACTATTCGTGTAAGGTTTTTACATGAACCGCGTGCGCAGCAATTTCTTTAACATATGCAATCTTGTTTTCACAGAGCGGCAGGTAAAAAATTTATTACTTGAACTACCATTTTACTATTATGCAGAAAATTTGGTACTTCGACTAGTGCATTTTTCCCTCGAAACGGTTTTGTTTTGCTTAAAGTTATCGTGTTTGACAAACCGACGTGCATATGTAAAATATTGCATGGTACCCCGATAGCAAACAAAATCAGCAACATTTCATTAATAAGCCAATGCTTACTATACGAGCATTATATTAGAGCCCATCTGACAGTCACGTAACTCGCGCATCAAGTGCTCGATAGCGTCTCCGCTGCAGCGAAAATTCAGCGCTGCAGAAGGAAACCTGTAGTGCCAAACGTAAATCTTACGAAAAATTGAGTTTGACAGAGTTTTGGTACTGTCGGCCGCGTTATATTTGTTGCTGACAAATAGTAAACTAAAATATTTACTAATTAAACTTTTTCCATTCGGTATCTCTTACTGTTACTTACTGTTTACTTTTTCCAACTCGGCTGCTCTTACTTTTACTTACTATTTACTTTTCTGTCTTGCAGTCTACTTACTTTTTACTTAATTACTAAAACACAAAAAAAGCTTACTAAGTAAGGTTTACTATTTACTTTTACTAAGTAAAGCAACACTGGATACTTGTACTATGTTTATTGTGCGGTCGGATTCCATGATTTGCCATGAAAACAACACCCGCAGCGGTTGCCCAAAACGTCACTTTAATGATTTTGAAAGAAAAGCCTTCCTAGGGGCACGCTACTGTCACTGGCACTGCCTTAAACCGTTTAAGTCAAACGGTCTCATTCTGTACCCTCTCATGGGCTGCAGCTACAGAGTACAGATTTTTACAGAGCTTTGTGGGGGCTTCCGCTTCATCAGTTCATGTGAATTCATTCTGATACACACTGTGACGGTAAAAAATGTGTAGTTTATACAATACTTTATAGTGTACACTGCAGTTCAACAATTTTTTGCTTGTTAAAATGTTACTTTAACTTGTTAGTTCGCATCTCTTATGCACTTTCGATCTGGATTTTTAGTTTGTTTACTCGCTTCCATCGTAATCGAAACATAACCTGTAACTGATTCCAAAACTCTGTTACTGCCGATACATTATCATCCCCGGACTGCATCGGCGCTGCAAAGAACGCCATGCCTCGCCAGAAGCAAAAGGAGCCTAAACTATCGAAAACACCACGCAAAGGCATCACCGTTCCTCCTCGTGTTATAGGAGGACGGCA
This sequence comes from Paramacrobiotus metropolitanus, assembly GCF_019649055.1. NCBI lineage: Eukaryota > Metazoa > Tardigrada > Eutardigrada > Parachela > Macrobiotidae > Paramacrobiotus > Paramacrobiotus metropolitanus. Next base: position 467,929 of record NW_026570267.1, on the reverse strand, counting down.
TAGCGCTCGCGTGCGACGCGAAGACACACCAGAGGCAGAGGAGTCTGCATCAGGCAGTGAGAGCGGCAGTCGTTCTGCGTCGCCATCCGAATCCCCCGTTGCCTCCACTCCGTCGCGTTCTCCATCACCTCCGCATCGTCGCGCTCCGCGTGTTCGTGGAGTTAATACCGTTAAGGCAGTCAAAACGGTACAGAAGCCCGAATCTAGCCGTCGACGACCACGTCCGGGACAGGGAGTCCAGCAGACCCAAGCCACTGGCAAGCGACAAGCACAGGTATGCCAATTGTGAGCCTTGTGTGTGTCGAACAGCGCTTGTGACGGCTTGTGACGCTTGTGACGGCTTGTCCTTAGTTTTTCTGGGGTGAAAATTCTCATGGAATAGAGTCATCACTCGCCTGTAATTTTGGAATGTAAAGTTTCATGGAAAGAAAAATTAGATTTGGAAAATTACGAGTGACGAATTGAAGGTGTCGAATGGACAATTTGAATCTTAGTTTGTTGGAAATTTCCACAATTTATTAGTTTAATAGCAGACTCACAGTACGTGATTATTGATGGATTTCTCATTTGTTTTCTGCATCATTTTATTTTACGAATGCTTTTAGGTGGCCAAAAAGCCGCGTCGTCGACCCGGAATTCTGGTGCTGCGAGATATCCGTTTTCTGCAGAACACCACGCACACACTCATTCCACGCTCATCCTTTGCCAGACTGGTGAGGGAAATCGCGCACAAACACACACCAGATCTGCGCTTTCAAGCTGTCGCCCTGCAGGCGTTGCAGGTTGGTAGTTTTCACTATTTTTAGCCTAGTTTCTTAAAACCTTGGTATATTTTTCGTCTGATCTAGAGGTATTGGGTTTTTGAAGCTGAGTAAGGCATTAATCAGTTCTTATTATAGGAGGCTTCCGAACATTTTCTGATTTCCCTCTTTGAGGATGTCAACCTGTGCGCTGTACACGGCCGCCGTGTAACCATCATGCCACGGGATATGACACTGGTTCTGCGATGTGAGTCCACGTCTTAGATGTCGTATTGTCCAGGTTGCAAAAGCCACGTATCGAAATCAGTGTTGTTGAAGCAGTTTTCTATTGTTAAGCGATTGTATGTGATTAGTAAAGTAGTAACGCCAGTCAGCTGAAAAGACCCACTACAAAGTGTGTCTTTTTAGTTGACTGGCGTTAATTGGGAACACGGATTGTTGTTGACCGATTTTGTTTTTGCAGTGCGTCGTGATGCCCGATATCGTTCATTGGAGGAGCAAGGCCGACATCGTGTGCGCATGTAAATTACACATTTCGGAACAAGTGCAGCATGAAAATGCAGTTGTGCTGATTGCTATGATGGCTTATTCCTTTTTCGGAAGACCGGGTCTTGTAAATTCAACTTGCATTTTTCCCTCTCACTGCTTGTAACTTGTACATAATTCGTGGCACATCCGTGCATTGTGGTTTACTTTCTCTTACGTTTCGGTATTTTGTATTATTCATGCCTGGTAGTTTCAGTTGAGCATGTTTATTTACTTTGTGCTCTGCTCCGTGAACCGCAAGGAGGTTTGGATTTATTGTTATCGGAAGTTTGCTATCCGGTCAGTATAGTTGCACGTTGATCTAACAATTTTTTTCGTTCTCTTTATATATAGATACTGTATTGTTACAGTTGGTATGTTATTTTTTTGCCTCGGTGCATGTTGGAATCGGTTAGCATTGCTTTGAATTTGTGTAGTACTCGTACAGTACCTCATTTATAGTTCTCTTATTTTGTTTCTGAATAAAGTTGTCGCATCAGTGAGCTTTTTGGGTGCATCCGATAGCGGCGATCATTGTCCGAAATATATGTATATATATAAATATATTTTTTGTTCATGTTCTTTATGTATTAACAGATTTCGATTTCATTAATAAGTGGGCTAAGCGTTCCAGAACATTTTATAAGCTGACTTCAATGTAGAGGCATTATGGAGTAATACATTGTTACGTTTGTCGATTACGAAACTAATGGTGAATTAGCGGAAAGATAACCCTGATTTCACGAAATGGGAGGCATATAAATCTAGCTGCACAAAAAATATGTCGGCATACTGTATAAGATATTCCTGCTCTGGTGTCCCGACAGGTTAATGTTTAACTACCCGCTCGTCTGTGCCCGTCTTCCGGTCTTTGGACGCGCACTTCCTTTATTCGGGGTTTTTGGGTTGAACTCTGACCAGCAGCGTTATCGTCCACCCACACCCATTTGCCGTGTTCCGTCGTGGTTGTGATCGGAGCTGGGGTGGTTGTCGTTGTTGGCGGGGGTCCTTGGTTAGGTGTGTCGAACAGGACTTCGCTGGTGTATAGCCGACGATTGGCAAAATATTCGTCTCGGATGAAACTGAAAATAGCCATTGTAAAATTTCAGTGCAATACTGGTCTCCATAAAAGGCCATAATGTGGTGACCTTTCTTACCCAACACAGTCCACGTTAAACCAGTGGTCGCACACCAACGTTATGGGATTGAACAACGTCCGGTTAACGCAGATATAGCTGGTCATGTTTCCATTAATGTCACAACGATGGAACGTCTGGCACTGAGTGGCTGGATCTGCAAAACGATAGTGCAAAAAAGAAATTTTGCGAGTACGCATATTTGGTCGAATTCAGCATATCCATGCGATCCCGAATTCCTGTTCACTCTAGAGTAGCTGGTAACAATTTTATATAAAATCCATATACATGTAAAAATGAACTGGATGAAAATTTTAAAAGTCCATGAAGACGCATTGTCAAACATAGACTAATTTTGAATAAAATGTTATAGAAACATTTATTTTGCCATGAGATTAAAAGGTACAGTACATTACGAAAATACTTTACCTGCCCACGAACAAGGCATTATTGTGGACAAAAATAAAATTTTACCGGGCTTTTAATGATTTCGCACCTGCGTAATAACCGGGAAATTCTTTTTCAGCGCAAGTGAAACCGGGTGCAGGAATGTCGTAGTCACCCCGCTCTGGCCACTGTCCGACCCGCTGTGCTAAGAGCGCGTAGATCTCTTGGTTAGTCAGCACCTTCATCCAATCAAAAACATACTGATGGGAAAACGTATTGGATGCGGCAAGTGTACCAACCAAAAAACACGAGAGAACTATAGCGATCTTCATCTTTAAAGAGCGATCGAGTGACCTATCCTTTCCAAAAATTGTATTAAGCCGAAAACATGTGAACCCGGTTCTTACTGTTAAAAAATATATGAGCGTTATATATATAGCCACTGTCTTCCTCCTGTCATTTTATGGTTATCGTAGCATTGCGCTACATCTGCCAAAAGCCAGTTCTCTGGCACATAAAGTTCAATTTTACTTACCGCAATTCAGGTGACTACATGTCATTTACTATATAACATACAGTCTCGAGATTTTACTGGGGCTGCCGATAATTGTATTAAATTTTATTGACCTTTACGATGTTATAAAACACTTTGGAGGCCAGTTTGGTAATGATGACTTTTTACAACTCTTTTTGTTTCGTTTGTCCGTTCCTAATGCAACATGCCTGTATAAATGATATAACTGGAGCATAATCCCGTCACGTCAAGTTCGAAGCCGATTTCCGTCTTGCGAATGCTAATTATGCACGAGACTACTTGTGGAGTATTTACTTAACGCGAACTTGAGATCATTTTTCTCTTGCGCGCTCAAGAGATATGTACCAGTTTGAAATTAAACACCAACGGTTGTGTCGCTTGTAGGTCCACTGTAGTACTGTGTCGATGACAAATTTATGGATTCTTGCAATATATGCTCATTGTTGACTGGTTTAGATCCTTTTGCTATCATGACACTGTAATTTCGTTCATAGTTCGAATAAAACGAGAAAATCCACATAAGATTTGATAAAGATCAAGGCAAAGCATTTTGTGACAAAACAGCCTTTGGTAATTATTTTCCTGCGTAATACTCACATGTGGTTTTTACCATTTTACTGGCTGATTTTCCAATATCTTTGGAGTAAGGGATTTTATTCAGGTACTAGTTCACAGTTGCATAAGTGTTATAATCAGTTCCATAAAAAATTATAACAGCGGAGATATTGTTTGCATACTCTGCATTTATTTAAAGTTTATCGATCGGCGCTTATCGTAAATGTTACAAACTAGTACCCTATAGATTCTATTGCTAAATAGCTATCGATACCAGTGATAAATAATTCATCCTGTACATGCTTGCAATGTTTTTGCAAGCTTTCATTTTGCCTTAAGAACTTCCAACCTAATTAAATTAACAAAAGTTCATTTTTTTATGTTGCACATGTTATAAAAAAAATCACTAGATTTTTTTACGTAGCACATGCTATAAGCTGCTACCAGTGTGCTACCGATCAGCTCCCATACGATGCCGACCGCTGCGGTGCTTCTCGGAAATTTCAACCGGAAGAGCACGCGTTGGTAGACTGTGGATCCGAGGACGCTGTTTCTCCTGGAGCTATGTGTCTGAAATATACGCAACTCAGCCCGCGAGCTTTTATATGTATGGGAAGCGGAAACACCTTTATATTTACTCATTTTATTTGTTTTACAATACATATTCGTTTGCAATTTGACTTGGATAAGCATTATTTTCATTGGTTCGTGCATAATCTCATTTGTATGTTTTAGTTAAAATCCTTAAACAAACGCTTTTGCTACGCTGCATCTCCGCATTTGTTTATAAAACAGATCCATACAGTATGTCTTATATCGCCTTTTTAGGGGATAAGCGATGGAAAAGCGTTATTCGACGATGTGCCCAAATCTCTGCGCATGGTCATATCCAAGGCTGCGAATGGGGTTTTGACTGTATGTTAAACCGGCGTGCATTGATAAATTTAACAAATAAATAATAATTCAGACGTCAATCGATATCACAGGTCAACTTTTGTATTTTGCTTCTAGCTCGCGGAACATATTGGGAGCAGGTAAGCTTGTGGTCCGGACGGCTATTTTACATTACTGTACTTCAATTCAATAACTGCTGCAGTCCACTGGTGTAAACGCGGCAGTTAAACTAAGTTCAAACTTTTGAAGTAGCAAGCACAATGATTAGTAATAATCATACAGTAAAAACTCACATGTTATCTTACCATGCCGAATTACATATATTACATTTTATCGGTGGCCAAAAAGTAGCGTCAATATCTATATTAACAAAAATACAACTGGTACTGCAACGGTAATGATTTCATTCGTTCCAGTGTTATTGTACGCGGGATGGATGTAATGCAGCAGCTGCTCCGGCCTGCTCCCGATTGAACTTATTTTGCGGTTTTTGTATTTATATTCTGTTTTTAATTTCAATGTAATGTTCAATGTGGTTAATCGGTTTATTCCACCCAGATCAACGGAAACATTAAACAGCAACCGAAAAATCAACACAACATACGTACATACATAGATTACATTTATATCGGAAAAAACCGTCTTTCGTTTTTCCGTTTACCCAACAGTTATAATCTAGCATCAAAATTATATTTTCATAAAAGCTGTCCGTAGATCTCTCCCGACAATTTTATCACAGATATTTATCTGGAGGGTCAAGGATTTGCTGCAATAGTATCTTCGATCCATTTCCGGTATCTGCCCACTACAATCATAATCTTGCTGTACTCTGTACTTTCGAAGATGTGAATGTTTTCAGAGACGGATCTGCTAATACTGTATACGTACCTCTGACATATACTCCAGGTAGCTTTGGTTGTGCACATCTAATTAAAGATGTAAAAATAAATATACTGCCATCGCAGTTTTTGTTTGCACTATAAAATCTAAGAGGTAACTGCAACGATTTACACATAATACGTAAGTGATTCACCGGCAAATCCATATTAGAAAATATTCAGTGCTTACCCGAATCCCCAACTAGTTACTCCCATCAAGTCGAACGAACCATCCACCATGAGACACACTAACGGACCTCCTAACAATATTGGACAACAGCATTTATCACTTTGTAATTTCGGTTGACACCCTGACTGCATCGCAGAATTTAGTTCCCTGATTACACGCATTATAAATATTCGTAAGTACCGGAATCTCCTTGGCAAGCATCGATGCCACCTTCGCGATATCCGGCACAAAACATGTTATCCGTAATCGCACCCGGGAACAAGTTGCGGCACATAACATCATCAATAATAGGCACGGTGGCCTGCCGCAACCGATCTCGGGGATTAGCAGGGATAAAGTTTCTCTGTTGTTTATCCTCGGTATTGGCATCGCCATTGCCACTTCCCATGCTGAGGGGTGCCGAAAAGTTCACGAAAGAAAACTTGAATCCGGCAAATCCTGAATGCATTGTAGTGTTAGAATATTATTACGTGCATAAGTATTATCAAATTTTTGGCTCGGACTGATGCATAAAATAACACTGGTATTCACCGTTTTTGCTTCCTTCAGTTGGGAATGTCTCTCCCCATCCAGTGATGTAACACATGGTTCCGGGAGGTAGGAAAGTATCTTTGGACAGGCAGGCAAATCGTTTAGTATCGTCGTTATTTAAGTTGGACACTGTCTACAAAAAATCCGTTCACAGAATCGTACTACCGCTTCGGACAACCTTTAGTTTGAGATTGTGACGGCAAACCTTGTCAATTTTTATCAAAGCTAAATCACTGTCGACTGTATCTGGACTAAATTTTTCGTGGATGATGATCTTCGTGATTCCGGTAATTAGCTCTGTTCCTTCTTTGACTGATAAGTCATGCTCACCAATTCTTACTTCATACTGGTGAGCGGAAGTTCTACAAAGTCGCATTTCATTTTAACTTCAAACGCATTTGTGCTGTCAACATCATTCGAAGAACAACGAATAACAAGACTTGTACTTACGCTAAAACTGGGTAGTAACAGTGTGCCGCCTGAAAAGCACAAATATTAAACCAATATGCACATTAAACTACAATTGTTCTATTAGCCAACGGCTAGTTAAATGCATACCGACAGCACCCAGTTCGGAGCCACCAATGTTCCTAAAAAGTGCAACATCCATTTAGTACCGTATAATTTTTATATAATTATATTTTTATATAATTTTTATATAATTAGCACGTGAACGTGCGTGCAAAGTATAATGAACAATTTTAACGGGTACGAAATTACTGCACACTATCAGTTGTTTCTAAACTGGACTAAGGGTAATCCCAATGACACTAGTGGTAATTTGTAACCTCGTCATCTGGCACCGGGACTACCGGCACACTAAGCAAAGGTATTATGACACTTCTACAGACTACAGTTTACTTATGGTTTGTTATCATACCTCCGCAAAATACTCGGTCCGAGCCACGGGTAAGAATAGCAACCTGCCAGGGCCAGGAAAATGGACGCGCTTCACTTCCCCCGACGATGCTAATTCAAAAATACATCGTAATAACTTATTAATAATATTACTCAGATTAGAAACATATTCGAGTTTTACGCAGTTACAGGCAGTGCACAGTGAGTACTGTACAAAAATATTTAACCAGACTAAATCAATTTACTCTGCACTCGATGACTCGACCAGAGCTTGTGCGGACTATTCAGCAATTCTACACATCTAAGTTGTCTAAGGAATAGGATATACGCATACTTCCAGTAACGTCAGTTACAGTAGTTCGGTACTGCAATAAGTTCAGCTGTATGACAATATTCTGACCACCAAAAATAAGGCGACTACAAATACGTACGACTTCAAATACATATTTGGTTAATAATAATTGTAAAACATGCTGTAGGTGGTTATTTGAAAATTCTAAAATTGTCAAGATTGTTGCTCAACTTCCCGTCACAAAGCCCCTTACCTGCCGAGTTGACCGGATGACGCCAGTAACGGAGCAATCGGTGGTCGGCCACACTTAAGCGTATTCGGCTGCGGTGGGGTGAATTCCCACGTGACATTGAAACCCTTTTCGTTGTATGTTGGATCGGATTTAAAGCGCAGCCGTACCGTTCCTTTCGTGGTTGTCAACATCTGCGGCCCATTCTTCCCACAAAACCAGGCCACTTCCTTGTAGTCGCCGGTGGACACTCGCTCCAATAACTGCGCGCGTGCACGTAAAATTTTAATTCGTAATCAACACAACGCATCATCCGCACGTTCAACTGTCGTGCGGTAAATCCTGGCAGCTAAAAGGCTAAATAATTCACCTACTGTTAATGAGTCAAATGCACATCGTCCGTTTCGGTCACCAGCCTCTAAATTGAAACTCTCCGAGTTGAAGCGCACGACCATACCGGCTGGTGCGTTGAAGTTGAAATCACAGTCCACCACATTGTCCGGATAGTTGCGCTCACCGAATCCCGGGGACGTAACGAAGCCCCTTTTAAAGGTAGCCGAATTGAATTCCTGTTAACACAGTTTCAGATATCGTATATGTATATCCTCACTACATGTGTTATCCATGCAGCAGATGATTAATGCAGCGCTCATGCATGCACCATCCCAGCTGACAACGTATACTTGTGTGCGAGTATAAATAGTTTTAATTAAGAAAGCCTGGATTATTTAACAAATGTCGGTGATTGTGAATATTGCGCTATACACGTTGCTAATCGTTACCGTGAAAATGTTTAACAATGTCTGATGCGGACATAGCCGGAAAAACTAGTACTGACCTGGCCACACGTTCGACTAAGAAACAACGTCTCGCTGACCATCCACGATATCCTAGCGAACGGAGTGGACGGACCACTGGACGCCGCATTGCGCCTGAAGGAGCATACTTCTATGACGGCATTGTTGCCCTCGAACAGAAAAACTGTCGGTGTTGCTCCTTGGCAAAATTTTGCTGAAACCACAACGAAACATAAAATTTCTGTGTTACATAATGTCGCGTATAACCTGCGCAAACGAAGCCGCTGATCTACGGTTGTTGTGCTTGAAATGAAATTGTTCAGATTCGGTAGATAGGCTTATCGTAATTCTGATACAGGTAATCGGAAAAATATTTTAAAAAATTTCCATTATTGTGCAATAACGAGTAGTTAAGTTTAAATTTTATTACATTAAGTCCATGCAATATAGCGGTACAAACAAGTCTATAGCGTCACCACACTACATTTTTTACTAATCATGCTCATAACTTTGCTAGCAGTAGCAGATATCTGTGCGAGGAAGATCAAACCGCAATACAATAATCACCGATAGGTTCCACAGAGTCCTTTGACAAGCCGACTTTTTAGCATCCACTTTGCCATCCAACTTGGTACCATCATATAAGGCCACCCATTCCCGTGTACAATCAATTTGCGACTGTCCAGGCGCACTGAATACTGAGTTTTGTTCAAAACGGAACTCTATATTCTACAAGATATTAAACTTTCATATTACGCTTGTCACAGAAGCAAAGACTGGCGTGCATTACTAAACAAATTTATGACCTGGCATGTCAGTAAGAAACAATCAAAATATGAGCAAGCCTCGAAATAAAAAAAATCATTGCAATATTCTGTAATATTGATATATTTATTGCACGTTCGTACTTCTTATGGCGACAGAAGGTCACTAGCGCTGTCAACTCACATTGCCTTGTTTGACGGTAATATTCCACCGGCATCGAATACTCTTGCCCCGACTGCGGGATGCCGACATAACCCCGCGTATACCAGACTGCGTATCCGGTCCGGCGCACTGATTATCTACGAGCATCCCCATAAAAAGAAGCTTCAACAGAAAAAAACACACACCGGGTAACGGTCACTGTATCCAGCGGCGACGGCGCATTACCTAATGACTCAATGGGGGCTATGTGATGAAAGAAAAATACGCGTACTTGGTCGTCGAAGCTGGTGGCGTCCACATGACCCACACAGTAATACACACTGAGCAATGAGCCGGCTATGGACAACAATGAGATCAGCCGGCTGACAGTTAAGGAGGAACTCATCCTCCCCAACTGGACGCGCAGCGGAATGACACCGGCAAAACGTTTTTCGGGAGAGTGACTTATAGGGGGATCAGCTGTACCGCATGGAACTGGAAAACATGATGATGATGACAAGTATAATGCGCTAATTCCTCCACACTGTCACAATAGTGTCAATGCGCGATGACTGCTACAAACCTGATCACGCGGCTATCAGTGCCGTTGTGTGTGTATGTGTGGGGAGCGCGCGCACAACGTGTCGCAGTGATTAATCGGCTAAATGGGACAATAGCAGGTTTTTAGCACTCTACAAAGATCAAGAGTCTATGGCTCAGTGTGTATTGGGTTAAACTCTACAGCCCCTTTATGCCAGGCTAAGGAATCGCCAGAGCCAGTATTATAACAAAGAACAACGACGAAAAAAAACGCTTTCGTGGGTATGGCCGCCTACATGTGGCATGAAAGACGCGACGACGTAATGGCTGGGAAATGCCTTATCAATTTGATTGACCATTTGGACAATGGTACCGGACGGACATAATTCGTATTGATCAATAAACCGGTGCTTAGCAGGTCGACGTGAGTTTATAAATATAAATTGTCTACACTCGGCGCGCACATACACGGCACGGCACTGCATTTCTCCGCTGTGCACATGTTTGGCATACATTATGCTATAATCCATCCAAGACCGTATACAATCTACATTTCCGTAAAAATGGAAATGATTTAATTGCACAGGAGCTGTGTCGGTGCGATCGTCTCTCGCCGCTCGCGGACTTTCATCTATTATATGCATGGTTGGTAGTTTTTCTCTGCCGTTCTTCTCTCTGTCAAACACGCTGCATCATCCGATCAAAAGATCGACCGCGAAAAACAACGACTAACGGAGCTAGAAATTTGTATTTGTCAGAGGGAGATCGCGAGCCGCTGCTGCGCATGGGTCAATGGACGGCAAGTATATGCAAAATTGTGATTTGTTTATTGAGTGTGGTCAAGCACCACATACGTACTGCACATGGACCCGATCATCAGTGACATATTATTGTACTGTATGCAGTGTGTAAGTATCGCCGCTTATTGGTGGCGCCACCACGAGTATCCCAAGTTCCTGATCTGACCAGTGAGGGCTATAATACTGCAAACTATACATCTGTGATTATATATGCGCAGTCTGTTGTTTGGTATATGTGCGTCGGGCGGGAGACTGTTGGAGGGCCTGATTAGGGAACATTATGCACGGTAATAGCTCCCCTTGACGAGTGGAAGTGCTGTATTAATCTTCCGGCATCGTAACGACACGGACGTGAAAAATCGTTTTCGGGAAAAAATGTGACAAGAAAATGGAATGTGCATAGATCTGTAACATATTCCTTCGTATTGCCGTATGAAATTTAAGTGAATACAAACAGTTGATATACTGGAGATCAGTTCGACAGGATTTTACCATTTTTCGAGTACTATTTTATTATTGTACAGTACTTGTATACAAGCATAATTATTTGTGTGCTGTACAGCCCGTACTCGTAGTTAGAATTTTGCATCGTGAAGGGAAGCAGCTTAACAAGTAACATTTTAGAAAATGCATCTACATTAACGTTGCAATTCTAACAAACCGAAAGTAAAAACCAGAGTGATTAATGTTGGCACAACAAGAGTCCCACTATTACAAAGGTCACTGGTGCAAGTGAATATGCACGCTCGGAATTCCAGCGGTTCGTTCGGACGCTGCAGATAGTTACACATGTTGCCCAGATTTTTTGAGCTACAGAATCTGCGAGTGCCTGGTTTCCCTGGAAAAAATATACACATTGTTAATAATTATATAAGCTACTAAAGTAAAAAGAAATCGCCAAAAAAAGTAAAACAAAAGTAAAGAAAAGAGAAATCTTTTTCATTTTCTTCGACTTTCCAAAGCTGAATGTCAACTGTATTCTTTTGCCAGGCATATTAAATACATTAATTAGCTCGCTTGTTTTTTGCCTATTTCATACTGTGACAGTAATGTAGACATACCGCCATACATTCCCGTAGTTTTAATGCAGTACTTTGCCTGATAGATCTGTTCAGAACAGTTGACAGCCTCCAATCCCGCTGTTGTGGAATCAAATTTCTCTTGACAGCCGGAATCAATTGTCGAATCGCATTTGTAACAAAAAACGGCTTCGCCTAACAAATTAAAGGCCCTCTTCACAGGAGAAAAGTGTGGCTAAACGATAGTTCAACTTACAGGGTTTTATCGCCGTCTGTGATATCCAAACTGCTAAGGGTAAAAAGAAAATCTTTGGCGTAAACATCGGGGCATGCAGCATTTAATAACGCGCTTCCTGTGATAATCGTTTCTTCCGCTTCGCTCAACTATTATGTGTTTCCACTCGACTATCATGTGCCGGAAGGGATCGAAATAGATAAAAAGTAAAACAATTTCTGTAATTAAAATGCTACGTGGATGTGCAAAAAGACAGCTTTTGTTACATTAAGATGTACAAAAAATATGGGTATAGCTTAGCATTGGAATAATATATTCATTGTATCATAAAATCTATCTAACAGTTTAACATGCAAATGGCGCGGCTGTGAGCGATTAAAGCGGCAATCATAATAATACGATTTACCGTATATTATGCATAAAGGAAATGCAAATAGTTGCTCGATCCTGATTTGGCAGTAAAATCTATGAGCCTCATGTCAAGTTAGGTCAACTCTTGCTGTTTGCTCAAATTAATGCAAAAATATTATAGAAAACTAGGAAAGCTTTCCAAATGAGGTTACAAAAAACTTAAGTTGGTAGACGTCAATGTCCAATCCATCGAGCAAAACGCTTCAAAAATACAATTGCTTGGCTGAAGTTTCCGTCATTTGGGTGACGGAGATTATCAGTAATTGCAAAAGACATTACTGATAACTTCATAAAATGTGCACGCGCGGCAAGTTGTCGGCAGCAGCCAGAAACGATGTCAAGCAGTTAACATCATTTAGAACAGGTTTTGTGACTTATTGCAAATTCTGGGCTGCATAATATAATACCATGTAAAGGAGCTAATAATAATATTCAAGTTCTGTATTATTGTATCGACTTTCGGAAACTTTGGAGGTTTTATCGATCGAACTCATCGATAAATTAATATGTAGGCAGCCATTTTTTAAAACATTAGACATACACAGACGTCGCAGCAAGTTATTGCAGTGCTACAAATAAATCATTTGGCAAAATGGTTTTTTTGAAATTTTCAAATAAAGTTCCATACTATCGGCTGATCGAGTTAGGCAGACATAAACACTGTGAGTACGGTCGTTATTAACACAGCAATATGCATGCTCAGTCCGCCTTTCATCAACGAGCGTCTGCCGGCATTGCATAAATCTTTGGAGCAAAAATATGAGCAAACTCGAAATTCTTTCTGCTTGTCCACAGTCTTCCCGTAATTGGCAATTTGATCAAGATTTTCCTCTGCCGATGATCCCTTTAGGCAGCCTGAATGCATAGCCGTATCAATGCAATCCCGCGCCAAACTCATGAATGTCCCTGTAATCAATATCATTCTTGTTATAAAATGCGAACTTTAATTAGCACTGGCTACTGGTAATGGGCTTTTTCACTGGGCCATTTGTATGTACCATTGGGAAAATAAATCTCCGTCTTCAGACAGAAAGATTTCTGACAGTCCGCCGCATATGGCAGCGTTTCCAGTCCCGGATTGGTTACGCAGTGGTCGTTGATGTTGGTTGTGGAACAGAAGTAGCAGCGCATACAGTAACCTGTAGTAATCACAATTACTCGTATTTTGTTACTTACTAAAATTAATATCTAATGTTGTATTCAGCTTCCCCCTAAGCGATTTCATGTATGAACAACAAAAGTTTATTGGAATTCTCTTTATGACACAATAAAGTAACTTCTATAGTATTAATTTTTAATTGCTCGTAACACATTTTTATCACCTTTTTTTAATACGAGTAAGTAAATTGTTGCACGGATTGTCCACAGCTATGTTATTACGAACTTCATTAAGTACAGTCTGCAGTTAAATGTTAGTAATAAGAATTAATTATAAACATCACCCATTGTGTTTTCCGTACTTATGTAACTGTTCAGAACAAACATCGAGTGTCTCCAGTTGTAAGGTTGTAAGCTAATTAATCGGTGCTCTTAGCGATTGAATATCGTTTCGCTTTGCGGTTTGTATTCATCCTCACCTTCATCCTTACATCGATCTATGCAAATGCTACCCTGCTTGGCATTTGCTGATGAAACGAGTGTACATGTCCATGCAATAAAACAAAATTATACGGTATTCGCAGAAGCCGACTGAGTTACTGTTGTGTTAGTAGTTAATCTAATTGCAATTGCAATCAGATTAACTATTGCAATAGTTTAAGTACTAGTAAGCATCGTGTGTGGTTACCATTCAAGAAATACAATCACTATTAAAATAAAACCCACTACACTGATTAATTTCGTGGTAAAACTATAAACACAAGAAAGATAACATAACACATATGACCTCAAACAGTTAAACTGTGTGATTTGACGAAGAAAAAACGCGCTGATACATATATAGTAACAAATTTAGTCCCAATATGAACGTAAAGATCGCGTTTAACAAAGAAGCCGAAGAGTTATCAAATTTTATACTCTAGTCCTTGTAGGAGTTACTCACCGAATGGAATATGAAATAGAAATATCCACACACTATATTTCCACAACTGCAAACCGCAACCGGAAAGCATAACTGTTCGGCACACATGAAAGAGATCCATTATACCGTAATAAACGCCTCGTTAACTGCCGGCTCAATCAATGAACTGTCGGGTGCATGATTGTACCCCGCAGCCAGAATCCTTCCATCGTTTACATGTGTAGGAACATTGGTGACCTTTGCAAACGGTATCAAAACAGTAAAACGCCAGACGTACCGCAAGATGCGTTGTTCACTCTCACGATGTAGCAAATGATCAATTAGCGAATGATCTTGCATACACGAGTTGAATATCTCATCTATTGATTTACAGTTTGTTTTGGTTATTCAGATTAATTATATCAGTGCGGCGGGCAACAAATGATACCACCATAAAATTTGCCAACGGAAGCCTAACGGCATCGCAAAGGGGAATACAGCCGAGCAAGATTGATCTTTGTGTCAGCAGCGGTCTGTCTCCTAACAGCTGCTGGAGTGTATTATACGATAAAAGATTGGATGCGGCGGAATGCGGGAATCCATAACTGGAATAAATGCAGAGAAAGTGTAGCTGTACGCTCGCGGTACGTACAGTTTTTACATATCTTGCACTGGGACTTGTAAAGTTGTATTACGCTGTACTGAAAGAGCTGAAAACGCTAAAAAAAAGCAACTGGGAATGATCCAGTAAGTAGTCCCATATCGAATTACATATACTCTGGTGTCGTACCTCGTCTGCCGCTCGTACTGCAACTATAGGCCAGTTGGAACTGATAAATTAAGGTTACTTAAATGATTGCCTCTTAATCTGATAAAAATTCATACTGTAATGTCACTTTCAATAATATAACTTTATTATGGAGAAGGATGCAGTTATGGGAACGCATTAAAATTTTTAACGCCAACGCTCCGTATATAGGGGGCAAAACTAAGCGTGTTCCAAGGTTCCCCTGTATTGCTGCCGTCACCCGCCTGGAGTGTGACGTTGCGGTAGTACATACGGTTAAATCTGGCGCGGTACATAAGCGCCATGTTTAGCCACAACGTAAAACTCCAGCCGGGTGACGGCAGCAATACAGAGGAACCGTGGAACACGTTTAGTTTTGCCCCCTATATGACCGGCATATACAAGATACTCTGCAACTTCCAGATCGTGTTGCAGAAAATCAAAAGGTGCAAGTTTGCAATGCATCCACAGTCAAAACTGAATTAGGGGAGCATCAATTCTTTAGAAACATGCTAGTTCCACAAAAACGTAATTAATTTCCGTATCGGATGACGATCTAGTACTGTAAGTATGACACTGTTATACTTATTATAGTATAAGCATACTTGTTTGCCTGACGCCTGATACGTAATTTAATTTAATTTAATTGCAACCAGAGCAGGTAGCCCATTTCCGGCTAGGTTGACAGTCTAGCATGGGATTGTAAACCTGGCTGAAGTCAAACATCAGACGGGTAGTAAGGCATATCCTAAAACTAATTTTAATGAGATATCGGAACGAACTAAAAATAATCAGATTAGACTATCATTAAAGTACGAATGTTCAGATTTGGAATGGTAGTACT
Organism: Paramacrobiotus metropolitanus; assembly: GCF_019649055.1. Lineage (NCBI taxonomy): Eukaryota > Metazoa > Tardigrada > Eutardigrada > Parachela > Macrobiotidae > Paramacrobiotus > Paramacrobiotus metropolitanus. The sequence continues at coordinate 451,820 of NW_026570267.1, read as the reverse complement.
AATTTGTATAAAGGAAATTCTCTATCATTACCATAACCATACACCTTGGTTATTGGTAGTATATGGTTAATTGGTTATGGTTATAATTTCGAGAAAATCATAAGTTTTTTTTTAAAACTGACAATCCCGAACAATCGACAAATAAAAGAATGCACCGAACACAACGTAAGAAACCTTCTGATGGGCTCCATTGACTTATCTGGTATTCATTGTTATAAAACTGTCGACGACTCCACGCACGTACTCCATACAGTGTTCAATATAATTAATGTCTTAAGCGTGTAACCATGCTGTAACTTTCGACAAATAAAATTGTTGCGCTTAGCAGATGTGGAGTTGTATTCGAAACACAGAACTTTAACAAAAAGGTTTTGAAAGAAATGTTATACAGCCTAGTTCTTTTGCTATACAGCCTAGTACTGATTCACCAGCGCGTAAGGAAATCGAAATCTTGAAAACGCCCAAAAACTCGTTAGAAATGTTATTAACTACACGTGCTGCAACTTGCAAATGGTATTTGCGTGTGAGTGCACATGTTCAAATTTTCTAACGAGCGTAGTGCAAAATACAAACTCTACTATACTCTGAGAAAACACAACACTCGATCACATTTTAGCTTTATGTAAAACTTCCTGAATATATTGAAACTCCGCCGAACCGGGATCAAATTTAGCACCGAAATCTTGCAGTTTGTCAAACTGTTTCAAAACAGCCAACGTATCAATTGTCACACTATGGCACTTGCTCTTTCGACTCAATTCCAGCCGCAACTCTGGCTCATCAATTAATCGCAAATAATACGCTAACACATCCGGCGGTGTTCCATTGCGCAGCAGCACATCCACGACACTCTCGAATCCAATAGCGGATTTCGGTTTGGGCGCCCCGAACCAGCCGGTGCGATCCGTCAGCAGTGACTGGATATCGTTCCATTTTTGTGCCTTTGAGAGAGCGCTCAACGCCGTCCACAAAAACTGCTTCTCCGGAATGGCAAAAGCGCGGCGAATGTAGTGCGGACTACAAAAATTGGTTTCCGGTTTGTCGAAATGATATAAACAGCAGTAGTGCAGCGTGTCAATGAGGGATAGACCAATCACAGAACGCAAACGGGGAAACTGTACAAAAAGATCATTTTTAGGGTCTTTTGAGGCTTTCTCGTCATGGTCGTCGATGGGACGCTGCACCTCCAAGAGAGATTTGTAAGTCCGCAAGCGGGTCAACTCCGAAGCGGGCGAACTGGCAACGGTTAGTTGGCGCTTTATTCCCGAATCCAGCTCTTTCAAACGGTCCGGAATGTGGTGCTTTTGGAGCGATAAACGAAGCTGCAACTGGGTTGCTTCATCTACGACATAAGACAATTACGAACAATAAATGATAACCAATCGCAAGATTAACGCGATCCAAAATAATTTCGCCGCCCAGATCTTAAAATTAAATTCTAACAACGAAAAGGTGCGGGCGAACGTAAAATACGACCCCAAAAAAAGAAATGATACAGTGACTAAAGAACAGAAAGGCAGAAAAATAAACACAATGCGAGCTTGCAAAAACTACTTAACAAAATACGGAAAGTGTGAAATTTACAATTATCTTATTACTATCTTATCACAATTATTTGTAACTTCGATCCAGCTAGAGCAGCTTTCTCGGATACTGACCATCTAAAACAATTACACAAGCAGCGAAACTAAACATAACTTACCAAATCTTCCAATGTGCTCCAGTATATCAAAACACTCCTGCAACTTCCCATCACCGACGAGAAACGCCACGTACTGGTCCATGGCATCGGGTTTATTGGCCAACTCCCGTAGAAAGATTTCCCTGTTCAGGGTATGCTTCATGTGAAGTATCACGATAATAATGGCATTATTGTCGTATAAATTCAACGCTTGATCCAGCAGCGCAAGCTTTTCCTCCAGATTGCGATAATTTTCCAAACCATACGGCTTGTTTCTTACTATCCGCCACACCTATAACAAGAAAACCAGTCTGTAACAAAACGCTCAGAAAACTGAAAAAACGTAAAAAGGTTAAAACTTAGAAGTACAAATAGTATCTAGTATCTGAGGTATACGAAGTGCAATACAGGAGCAGTACTTACGTATAACAGCTATGGATTATAAAACAAAACAAAGTCTGCAGAGCGCAGATCACAAAACTAAACACGACCACACGCGCACGATTCCGCATAAGCAAAAGAATACGAGACGCACAGTAGAAAGATCGTACAGTTACAGACTTACAGAAGAAAAAATATGCAACGTACCATTTCTTTTGCAGAGAGCTTAATCCACTGGTCTTTTCTGGATACTTCCAAATTTCTCCGCAGATACTGCACTTCAGACATAAGCTGACTGCCCGACTCATCCGAATCACTGCGCGGCCGCACCACGATCTCCGGCGGCTGGATGACCTGGGGCTTCTTCGGCGAAACTTTTAGTGGAAGGGAAAACGTGGGCGACACCGACGAGTGGTGCGCCACACTGCTGCTGTTGGACGCAGCGGACACGATGCTGGTTTTGCTCAGTGTGCTGCGGGTGCGCGCCACCAGCGAGCGGGCGAAACTGGTGGCTTTGGGAATATCATCGTTTGTGCCGTCTGAGCGCACACTCGAGGCATCGTCCGACGCGGTACTGCGGAGATCCACATCGTCGGAATGCCCCAGCGGCGATGACGGGGGCTGCAGGGAAACAGCGAAGAGTTTGAGAAGGTTTTCGCTGTTGACGCCATGCGGATCGTCGTCGAAGTCAAAACCGCGGACTGCTGATGTTGAATTCCAGTACGCTTCATCGTCCGCCATCCCACCATCGAGAATTAATTCACGCCCGCAAAAAAGCTCATCAAGGAACGATTGCTAGTTTTAATAAGGCTTGTAGATCTGCCTGTCCAGATGACAAGTTCAACTTTTCTGCGCATCAGTTCAGTATGATCAGTTAGATACGACTCATGCGAGTGCACGCAGTAACGCGCTACACCGCGCTAGTAGCGTGGCGCTACTGCATACGTTATAGATCTTCAATTTTGTAAGTACTTTTGTTATTAATAAAAATTTATAGAAACCAAAATACAAAAAAAACAAAATCTAAAAAAAACTTGGCTTGTGAGTCATTGATATGCAGCTGGCAGCCAAATGTCTGCCAAAAAATAACGACGCACGAAGCGCACGGCTGCGTCTTGCCAACTGCCCCCAGCGTACAGGGTTGTACTGGTGGTGATGCATTGCACAAGCAATACAGTTCATGTTTACGTTATTATGACGCTGAGTAGCTGAAACCCTGTGATGCTGTACCTTGCCAGTATCGATGTGAGCCACTCCCGCCGGCTCAGCCGCCCCAACAGCAAGTGCAACTTTTTCATTTCGCCACTTTTGTCGTTTTTAACTTTTACGGGGACTTTTAAATCGTGGTGACTGTTCTTGCGGTGTCTGATTACCGCGCGTAATATTTCTTATCAAATCGCTCTGCTTTAATTCATCTTATCGTTTAATAAACTGCTGAATAACATACGGATATTCACTACTTCGGAGAAAATCTATCTAATCAGTGGGGTCCGATGAGAAGATACCATTGATCAGGTTTGTGACCGTTTGTCCGTTGGTTGCAAAAATAGCTCCTTCGACAACGTGCCCACTCTATTTTGGGTTCACTTCGATCATGCAGCTTCTACCCTCGGGATCGCTCTCGTCTTCCTCACAAAATCTCCCCAGTTACTCTCTAATATGCGAGTATGAGCCGTTTAGTAAAGGCTTTCTTTGTTCTGTTTCTAATCTAACCTAACGCTACGACAATCGTGTTTACGTTTAACTACAAACGACTGATACTCCGTTTCAGGATATCGATTTGATTGTTTTAAGAAGCTCGGTGTTATGACAATTGTGTGATTTGACTTCCGGTTGAAAACAAGCTGTTGTTTTGTTGATTTTTGGGTGATTTGGAACTAGTCGAAATACTGGGAAGGCGTGCGTTACTTATGATTATTTGGTAATCCTATTTGTTGTGAATCCACCAACCCGGTTTTTTTCTCATTGTATTGTTGGATGGCGATCATCAGATTAACCATTCCCAGCATAGTGTTCATTATCGCGTATGGTTTAGCCGGGAATTTTCGGCTGCGGCATAACGTGGGCGCTGAATCGGATCATCAGTATGTCGGTGTGCGACATTACTCGCGGCAGTATCGTCGTCAGGCGGTGTCCGATCCGCTGACTCCCAGCGGCACGGCTGTAACGGCCAACGATTCCTCCAGTCCGATTATTCTCGGATTTCGCCTGAACAGCGGCGAGACAATACTGACGGAGGATGGCGCAGTTAAGGTGTTGGAGGATACGGAATTCGAGTTGCGGGTGTTTGGGATACACTTCGGACCGGAAATGTCGCTGGCCTTCACAACAACGCATCTGCAGTGCGACAATGATTTGACGGAAAGGTATCAGCCGCGGATCGCATCCAACAATGTGGCGGTTTTTACCATTAAATTCGCCAGCAGTGCCAAGCATGAAGTTGGTAAGAGAAATTCACGGATACACTAAAACGGCTGTTTATTTTAGTTTATAACTTTATTTATCGTTTTATGGTGTTTTCACAATTGATTTTGGTTGGGCCGGTTTGGGAAGTTTTTGTTAAAATTGTAATGCAGTGCTTATTATCTTTGGTCGTGTTGTTAAATTTGCCAGTATAGACGGTGCTGAAACGTTGGCTTTAGTATTCGTATTTTGTATGCGAGACTTTATCATCCTTCGTGATTTTGAAACTACTTAGGCAGAAGATCATTTTATGACAGAGTAGTATTACTGCTCTCTGCTGAATACGCAATTGTCGTCGTATTGATTAATTTATTGATTTTTTGGCTGAAAAAATTTACGCATTCTTGTCATGCAGAAAATTAGTTTGACAGTCCAGTAGAACGTACAGTTTAAATTTTGTAGCTCATTTCATATCAAAAAATGAGAAGCGCTGCAATAAATTTCTAAAGCGTTGTGTTTACAAATTTACCGCATCCCGTTAATATGCGTAAGCGGTAAATACTTTCGTTTTAAGCATGTTTGATTGTAGATCCTTATTATTGTCTCAAATTATATGTCAGTCTCGTTTTTAGTATTGATTGCTGACTGTTTTCTCCTGTTCCAGATAAATATAGTTTCTGTATAAAGCTGACGAACAACCATAAATGGACAAGCCAGAAAAACGATAGCTGGATGCAGTTACATGCGTATCCCAAGCCTTCGCCCTATCTGTTACCATTGTGGCTGCAGATCCTGTTAATTATGTTACTGCTGACGCTTTCCGGTCTCTTTTCCGGGCTCAACTTGGGTTTATTAACCCTGGATGTCACTGAGTTGAAAATTGTCTTGAAATTGCGGCTCGCCTCGTGAGCGCAGTTATGCCAAGGCCATCATGCCCATCCGCAAGAAGGGCAATTTTTTGCTGTGTACGCTCCTCTTTGGCAACGTCCTTGTCAACACGACATTAACGATATTAATGGACGATCTGACGTCGGGGCTGGTGGCCGTCATCGGGTCCACCATGGCCATTGTGATTTTTGGTGAAATTGTCCCGCAGGCGATCTGTTCGCGGCACGGAATGGCCGTCGGAGCCAACACCATTTGGTTGACGAAGTTTTTCATGTTAGTCACCTTTCCCTTGTCGTATCCGATCAGTAGAATACTGGATTATTTCCTCGGCGCGGAAATTGGCCATGTCTACAATCGTGAGCGCCTGATGGAGTTAATTAAAGTGACGTAAGTGACGATATTTTTGTTCAGCACTATGTAGTGTTTCTGACAGTAAACATAATGGAAGCGTGACGCGCAGTGCATTGCTTTCAGGCATGATTGGCTAAATGTTAGAAATTGAGGGTATTTAATTAATTGAATAGCTCTGTAGTTAAAAATGCACTTGCTCACTTGATACCAATTTTTGCATTGTACGGAGCGCAGCAGGGCAGTTGCAGATTTCCTGGCAAGAAATGGTTCATTTACTCGGGTGCACTTATTGATTTTCTCTTAGGCATGGAATGAGCGACCTTGAACAGGAAGAAGTGAATATCATCTCTGGGGCTTTGGAGCTCAAGCGAAAGAATGTCGCGCAGATTATGACGCCGTTAAACGAAGTTTTTATGATATCGTACGATGCCATGCTGAATTTCGATACTGTTTCGGAAATTATGCGCCAAGGTAAAATATTTTATGCACGATACAAAAGCGTGGCTAGTTACGGGTGATTAATGATTCGCTTAACCGGCTGATTCTACTTGTATAACTTGTAAATCAGGCGTAGAGTTATGATTGACATGTTGTTAATTCGGCCCTAACGTTACTAATTATTGACAGTAGTAATTATTGTGTTAATATGTGTATGGTTTTCGTGAACTGAAAGACTGGCTTTTTCTGACATTTTTATAGGGTGCAGTACCGTATGAACATAATTAAATTATAACAGTGAATAAGTACGTTTTTATAGTACGTCCCTGTTTTCGCGTACTTACAGCCGGTTTTAAGTTTCACACTAATGTACGATAGCTGATCGAAAAACAAAACTATTAAGAATATAATTTTGTTTAGGTTTCACTCGTGTGCCTGTTTTTGATGGCTCCCGTACCAATGTTGTTGCACTGCTGAACATTAAAGATTTGGCTCTCGTGGATCCGGATGATAGCACACCGGTGAAAACGTTGTGTAAATTCTACAATCACCACGTTCGAACGGTTTTCGATGATACCACTCTCGATGTTATGCTAGGTGCGTTGTATTCAACTCGTTTTCGTGTGCTGCATTGTAAAATCGTATCGATTGATGCGTTTACGCACATACAATTCATCAAGCTGTTAAATTTTATTAGTCGTGTTTGTGTGATTGCGGAAACTGTTTCCTGTAGTCCGAGTCATCTTGTGCATTAAGATGCCGGATCGATATGGTGCTATTTTATTTGTCGATTGTTGTCATAATGCAGGCGATATTTTCCGTTTTTAACTCAAAACACATCTTTACATAGAAACTAATGGGTTTAATATGGATTTTCTTCTCTTTTCTGCAGAGGAATTCAAGAAAGGCCGGTCTCATATGGCTTTCGTACAGAGAGTGACGGCGGTGGGCGATTTGGACCCGGTGTACGAGACGGTCGGCGTGGTGACGCTGGAGGACGTCATTGAGGAGATTATACAATCGGAAATCGAAGACGAGATGGATACAACAGCGGAGAATCGGCGCCGATTAAAGCGCCGTGATATGGCGCTGGCCCAGCCGCAGGCTGAACAGCCCATCTTCAGCGGAGCTTCGGCGCCGCAGTATCAGTCGCTCGTTACCCCGCAACTCCAGCTCGCCACCTTCCAGTTTCTCAGCACGACACTGGATCCCTTCCGTGAGGAGATTATTACCACGACTATTCTTCGTCGATTACTGCGTCACACGGAAGCGGCACGCTTCTGGAAGCTGAAAGACGGCACGGAGCCGCCGCATCTCTACACAGCGGGTCGGCCGGCTGACTATTTCATCCTGATTCTGGAAGGCCGCATTGAAGTCAAAGTGGGAACGGAGCATCTGCTGTTCCAGAGCGGCCCCTTCACATACTTCGGCATATCGGTGTTGAATACGTTGGGCGAAGCGCCGCCGCTGCTGCACAGTCCGGTATTGTCAGACCGTTCCGTGGCCACGCATCCGGAAATGTTTATCCCGGACTTCACCGTGTATCCGGTGACGGATCTGCTGTATCTGCAGATCAGTCGTGCGCAGTACATTGCCGCCTATCGAGCGTCCATTGTGGAGCGCGGCAAATCGGAGATCATGCGTGATGATGGGCAGGGAACAAAGCGTCACTCCATTGCCACGCTGCCCGAACAGCCATCGAATTATCCCAGTGCCACACCGATCCTGCAGAAATCGGTCCTGGCCAATTCGAATGTCAGTCTGAATAATGTTCATCTTGTGACCAGTGAGGCAACCGCGGATGGGGCGCTGCCGTCGTATAATTCGCTGGAGATGCAGAATATGCGCTCGGGATCGCTTACCGGTGCGACACAGTCGAATGGTCCCGTAAATAGTTCCCAGTTGTAAAACGAGTCATTTCATCTGTTTATCAAAATTAACCTATGTCAGTAAAGGATTCTGTTATCACCTGCAGCTTCGTATAATTTTGTACGGTTGGGTCGTGTTGGGTTTTCGACAAATGATTAGTCTTCCCCGGCTGTCAATCCAAAGGATGCGTTTTTATATGTTTTATTTCTGTGATACGAGCTGTTTGATTGTTTTTTGTCGATCATAAATTTTATTTCTCAGTAGGTTGAATTTGTGGACATCATATTAACCACCTGGTTTTGTGTTGTTGGTGAACGGTGATTGTCCAGACCGCTGGACTGCGGTAATAAACTATTGCGCTGTGTCGTTTACTTGCATTTGGAATGGCTTAACAAATGCGAAACAAAAGCAGAGGCAGAGGTATACATTATACACATAGGCCTGCATCACATGCTGAAGTAATTTAACAAAAAGAAAAACTTCGAGAAGCATAATATGTATTGTAAACCACATTTACTGTGTAGACGGTAGATTGATAAAGATGCAGCTGTGGAAGGACACCAGCATTTCATTGATGAAAGACAGAATACGATGACCTTAACCGCGAAGCCATAGGAATGGCGATAAGTTCGAGTTTCTTTTCCTGTGACCCTGTCACTAAACTTGTGTGAACGACAACGGAAATGGCGCGCGCAAACAGGGAGTGGACCATTTGTACTGTGTAGTGTGTACAATACTACCATCGCAAAAGTACATACTACATACCATCACGGCTGGTATAAACATAAACCATACCTCTCTATCCAATTATATAAGCTAAAATAATTTACTGTCTAATAAATAAATTATGTAACCAAATTTCTCATAGACGTAACTACCGGTACGAAACCACATGCGGTTTCAGAAAGACATAACCAGACATTCGACATCGATCTTGTGATTCGCGTCTTCACACATTCGCCGATTCCGCACTTGCTGTTCATGGTTGGCTGGACCTCCCGATTCCTTCAAACACAACTTCCACAATTTAGACTCACGAATCCGTAATACACTTTACTATAACTGTTTAATTTGTTAATGCGCTTTGTTTCTGAAAGCGTCCTTGTATCAATAACGTAAGTACAAATGTGTAATTATTTCGCTAACATATTATTCAATATTGTAATATCTATATTGTAATATTGTATACTATTGTAATACTGTTTGTTGCAAAGTTATTTTTCGACTACTGATAATGCTGACTTCGATCGTGTTCGTAAAATTGTAGGTATACTCGTATTATGATTTCTTCTTTCATTTCGTGATTCACAAAATTTTTATTCCAGTTCATCCCACGCTCGAAACGTGTGGTAAGAACAAAGCACTACCACAGGCAAAAAAATGTATCTACTGTTAAAGAACGTCACGGAAAAGGTCACCCGCTCTGCAAAAGGTAAATCGATCCTTACTAAATCTTTGTCATGTAATTTATACTCCTAAAATTAGAAAAGCATTCCTAGAATTAAGCAGTTTTAAATTTCTCGATATCTCGTATTATGTCTGCCTGTTTCAGCTGATTGTCGCCATGATGATCCAAAGTACGGGCATGCGCATGCTATTCGTGGCAGAATTCGCGTCATTTATCATCAACTGTGGGCACATTTCTTGGTGTTTACTTCGCGATTTATTCTGGAATTCGTCTATGTGGGATATACAAATTCAGGGACAAACGAACAACCACAAAATCTGTCAGTCGTCGATGCAAACGCAACGCTTACGGTACATATATGCTAAGCTATGCGCTGCATGCATTGCAGTGAACTATGGGAGAATAAATGAAATATCGCAAAAATGAAAAATATTATGTGTATCTGCTGAGAGCCGCTACGGGTTTTTCAGAAAAACGAAACCAGTGCGAATACGGACGGACATCGGGGGTCTACGGGCTGGGCTCTTTGGACAGTTTATTGGCTTATGTTTCTGATTGCATGGGCAATGTCTCTATGGTGCATGCTGATATTTAGAAAGCTTCGACGATGGCGTCCGGATACAGAGCGGGCACAGCTACCTGCAGTCATTGAATACCTGCAGGATGCATACGTGCCGCTTCTGGTGACGATGTTAATGTGTTTTAGCACACTGCTGCCTTCCAGTATGTCGTATGGTTGTGGCTGGAAAAGTGGCATAGACTCAACAGGTTGTGCAACAGTGGAAGCAACAGAAATCATCACTGGTGTGCTGGTGACGGCATGGATGGTCGTGTCGGCTGCCGTTATTTTTACTGGATGCTCAACTTGGTTGACAGTTTACTGCTTGACCAGGAAACTGAAAGCGACCATTTCACGTCGTGGGAAAATTACATGCATCCCCACTGTGTGAATATGGAATGTCCCAACTGTCCCACATGTAAGCGAGCAAAGTACAATAGATACGTTTTGCAGTCCCAATACGACCGGATCGTTTACTCCAACTAAACTTCTCCCAAATTGTGCAAATTGCTATATTGGATCCTTGAGGTGCTCCAGGACATGTTGAGGATCATGGCTATCGAAAGTTCTAACGTATCGTGAAATGTGATTAATGTGATGTGATTAATGTAATGTAATGTAGTTAATTAGTCATAATTTTGCAAAGTCTAGCGTGGAACAACGTGAAGATTTGGTTATAAGTACACTATAGTACTGTATTATATAATAAAAGCTCTTGCGTACTTGTAATTGTAAAATCTGTTCACCAGTTTCACTTGCAAAGTTGCACTATAGCTATTATTCCGTTTTTCAAAAATAAAATACCTTCAGTTTTCGACTGCAATTCGCTCGTTGCGGTCTCGGAATAGCCGTTACTTAATCCACGTTCTGGATGTGACCTTTAACCGGCAAATGGAACGGTCGAGCTGTTATTACAGTACTGTTTGCGCTTACTTAAACCGAAATCGAGACTGTGCTCGATTAGATTTCGGTGCTGTAACACTCGGGACTTCTAAATTAACGAACTTAAACACTCACACCAGACGCCACAGCTATTAATTGAAGTGCGGCGTCACACGTAAACACCCACCCTAAAACGACCGCAAACCGGTGCACTAATTATGAAATTATGAATGCATAGTATTATCTGTACAACTCTGCGCTCCTTGTTGGTACTTTGTGCTCTGTGGACATCGATCTACTGAAACTACTTTATTTCTGTCGTGGGTCACACGCAAATGACCAGTACATCAAAGAGAAAAATTAATACGACAAACTTCACGTAACTATAAAAAACGAGATTCTCTTCAATTAGATTGCTTTATAACATCAGTAAAAATAGTACTAACTACAAACTGAGAACCCTAACTTATTTTACTGCTTTTTGCGAGATCCTGTATCTTCATTCTCGACTGATCGTTTTGCGGGGGAGAAAAACGCCTCCATCGTTTTCTGTCCTTTAGGTAAAGGCTTTGGATCCTTTTTGGCACCAGTTTCAGCCACGCTGAGAAAAACAAACGCAGTTAGTAGCGCTATAATTTTTGAATTTTCATCTCATATGCATGCATTTAAAGCAGAAAAATGAAAAAATCTGCAAAAGCGCAAATAAGCAGTCAGGGTGTAACAAAACTCACTTTATCGGCTTCGTTGCGTCCGTTTCCTTATACCCCACATTCCCCACCGCAGTCGAAACCGCATGAAAGGCCAGATCGTCCACAGGATGGATCAATTCCAGAGCCTCTTCCGCCGACACATCCTTACTGTCCAACCAGCGGCGCAGATCGTCATCCGTGCGCAGAATGCCCGGCATGCGGTCATGAAGAAACTTCAACGAAGGAGCCGCATCCGTCGTGACAATACTGTAGCTGTACACTGTCTCTCCCTAAAGATCCCCATCAAGTAACAACGGCATAAACAATAACAAAAACATATTAATTCGTGTGTACCAAGTGATGTACTCAGAAATAGCTGCCAAAAACAATATTTTAAATTTTTAATACTGCAACAGACTGAACCATTGACTAACTTCTTTGGAATGCCATTCATCGAACACCGCAGCAAATTTCAACGGAACAAAATTATCTTCGTGATTCTTTTTCGCACTGTCCTCCGCGTAATACTGTTTATTTTCAGGGAGATAGATCAGATAGGGTTGTTTATGCTTGTCAGCCAATTTTTTCCATTCATAAAACCTGGATCAAGAAAATAAGCCACATACTGTAAGAAAACTGTTAAAAATAATAATACTCGGGAAGCATTCGAGAAGTATTCCGGAAGTAAATGTGCCGACATTACAGATATAACCCGCTGAGCAAGTAGAACGGGCAACTAATTTTGCAAAAACAGTACTAAACCGTACCCTTCTGCGAGCACCGCGCAGCGTTTCCCTTTTTTCAGCGGAACAGAAAAGGTTCGTTTGGTCAGCAATCCATCCAAGCGGCAATTAATCGTGGAATATGGAAGATTATCGTCGCCTACAATGATATAAAGTACCAACTCTATCGTTCGTAATAAACTGCCGTAAGCGAACAAACTAAATTTGTACTTACCTTTATGCCATGAAGGAATTAATCCGAATTTCATCGGTTTGATAACGAATTCATCGCTCTCCGACGCAACAGCAGGAAAATGCTCCGAAGACACCAAGACGGGACTACCAGAAAAGGATCTTAATTACGACGAGCACTGGCGAAGAACGAGGCACTTTGTAAATCGCATTTACCTGTAATTAGTTGGCGCGATATTAGTGGAAGGATAATACTCGCCCAGCAGCGGAGGCTCTTTCTGGGTTCCGTTTGACGTTCGGTAGCGACACGCTCGTCGCAGCGCCCCAGGATCTAACGCACTGATCGAAAAGAAAGATTCTGCATTTTCAAAGCACAAACGAAAGCAACAAAGCACGATGTTTACAACTTTACAGTTCTGTTCTTACCATGCAAAACGACCACACATGACTATTATGAGCTGGAAAATGCAGTAAACAGTGAACGCAGTTGGAAAAGACAACGAAAAACCAGACTGATTATCCGTAGAGCTGCAAACACAAGAACATTTCACGTTTCGTGGATAAAACTGGTGTCACGTGCGGGCCCGTTCCGTGTTCAGACTCTAAACTGACAAAGTTTAGAACGACTCTAGAGCTGATTAAAAGCAAAACAGTGGTAACAAAGAAACGAAACTTTCGAGCTGTCGAGCATTCACAGAGTAGTACCGTAACCACTTTGCAGTTTTCGAATCTGTTTTATGCTCACCAAGTGGTCCAAGTCAGCTGTTTGATATTATTAAATTTTTGTCCTCTGCTAGCGGTTAGCCTGTTACCCACCCACAGACGGTAGTTACCAAATTCTCACGTTGCAGTGCAGACAGGAGTAGACAGATTTTGTTTTAAAATTGCTGTACTCGTACTGTATTCATACAATTATTGACCCAACTGTTCTAACTTCGGAACCGGAAATTTGGGTGCGTAGATTTTATTGGTAAGAAACAACGAATTCTTTGTAATCGCAAAACATAGCACGAACTGATGATGTACGTTAGTCAAGAGCCACAACAGCGGCCATGCCGGGCAACAGAAACTATAATGATCGACTAAAGTAATATAATCTTTTCGGAGTGAGGTTCAAACATCGGCAAGGTAATCAAAACAGAAAAACATAATAAATATACATATTACAATAATGTAAACATATATACAACACACAACAAACATCTCAATTGCAAGTCGAATATTGTCTATACGGCTACTTCGTCTTCAACTCTAAAGTATACCACAAAACCAGGAAGTAAACAATTCTGGCATGCTGCCGAATACCACCGATACGGAATAAAAGTAAACCTTTGTTATATAATTGTGCTTTGCAGCCTAATAGCTTATTTTATAAAGAAAATGCAAAACTATGTCTTGTTTAATTGATTCGCTGGACAAGGTCCAGTTGTCTGTCGTGAGGTTCGTGGCTCCTTCACATGCGTCGGACACCCAGACCGCGTTCGTCAAGCGTACGATATCGGCGACTTTGATTATAATTCTCCCGCACTAAAACACCGATCACCATTATATTATTAACATACATGAAAAACACACTAACCCAATTTCACGTTTGCAAAATTTTAAAACACGTTATATAGTATTTTTACGTATTGTACATACTATCCGTATAGTAGTACTCTGCACTTCAGTAGTGCGGTTATAATTTTGCTCTAAACGGACAGTTTATTCCGCCTATAATCCAGTTCAATAGGGTCCCATCAGCTACCTAATTTATAATTAATTTGCAAAAACTTACAGCGCAGCACTAGAGTCATATCCCTCGGCATGATCGTGACGCGACGTCCATGGACGGCGCACAAGTTAATGTCTTCGAATAGGTTGACCAAAAAGCATTCCGCGCCTTCCTGAAGCATGCAACCGCAAAACGTCAGCAAATTTTAAATATACCCAAGTTGTACAAGTCTGTACCACCATTCACCCACCTGAATTGCCTCCAGAGCATTAGACTGGAATCGGATATCCGGCATGAATTTCTGCGCGATTTCTCGGACCAACCGCATGAAGGACATACGCGGAATTAAGTGGTGCGTGGTGTTCTAGTTCACGGCAAAAAATACAATTATGTAATTACATATTATGTACGTCTGTCTTGTTGAGGTTAATAAAACAACAAACATCGGCACAATCATTATCGTTATGTAACTGCACGCACATAACTGTTCTTGTCGGAAAGCAAAAGTATACAAGTTACAACAAAGCTTGCGCGCGAATTTATCTGTATCCAGTTACCAACTACCAAAATAATCTTCACATAAAATACCTGCAAATAGCGGATCTCCTTCAAAGCCAGTACTCCCGGTCGTCGACGGCGTCGATTCGGTGTCTACAAGAAAACGCCGGGTAAAATCGATCAGGTCGAACAACGCAATGGGTGCCGGTGCCGGCGCCAGTAAGTACTGCCGGTGTCGGTGCCGGCGTAGCGCACGCCGTGTATGAATGCCTATGGCAAACTGCAGTAACGGACAGATAGTCATAATATTATGGAGCCGGAAATCGTTTATGAAATTTTGGCAGAGCATGATTCTAAACTCTCAGTACGAGCTGAAACTTCTCGCTATTCTCGTTATAACGTAGAAATTAGCTATTCTGCAATTATTTTTGCCTCGTTAGCCTTTTTATCTTAGGCCTACGATTTTAGTGAAATGTAAAACATAATCGGCGATTACGGTAAGTACTTGATTTGCAGTGAATTTACTGTACTTCCGTGAACGGAATCGCTGGCAGACTGTGCTCGTATGGTAAAATTAAAAAATCATAAGTTAAAGAAGTTATCCAAAAGCACACTTTCGAATTTTTGACGCGTTTACGAATGCATTACAGTGCATCTTCCAACTGTATCATATCTTATATTTTTTGCAGTCACCTGGACGGCTGGACTTACTGTTAATGATTATTGCTAAGCTTAGAATACGTAACGCAGCATATGTATTTTTCTGTTAAAATATTTTGAATTTTCGTGACAAATTTGCCCCGTATTACCGCATTGCACTCTGATTTATTTACCTTATGTTTACGTGCGGCCTGAACCTGGCTCTGCACTACCGGAGGCCTTCCGGAACCTGGCGCTGGGCGGCTGCCAGTGGTCCTAGCGCGTTCATCCTGCTTTTGGCTCCGTAAAGGCGGAACCGCGGGAACACGAAACTGCGGTTGACCTCGAGGTGGCGATGCACTTGTGCTCGGCTCGGGAGTGTTTTCGCGACGGAAACGGACGGTATTTCCTGCAGCAGACGGGCGCATCGGTGGACCTCCGACCCTTCGGATGGGCTGAACGATAGTTTTTTTTGCCTTCTGGCTGACTGGAACAGACTGCTTCTGACGAGGCATTCTTCGAAGTAACAAGAAAAAATCGATGCAAATCAGCGAATGCAAAAAGTTGCAGAAGACTTGACAAGTGGGTCAATGCAACGGCTAACGTGGAAATGTGCGGAGAAGTACTTATATTCGCTGCTTCGTGGAAAGCTGATTGAAACTTCAACCCGGCATGCACAAAATGAAGTGAGAGGAAACCAAGCTGGTTTCGAGCAAGAAAATCGAATGCCGGTCGATCTACTTTGTATGTGCTTGGCACCATGTACGCGCGCTGTGTCTGGGTAACGAAGCCGGTACCGACTGCATTTCATGATGGGCGCTGTGTTGCAGTTCATCGCTACCCATCGTTGATGACGTCGTCGATGGGTAAATGGGTAACACTGCATGTTATGTGATTGGCTGCAGTGAGGCTAGAGCTAGAAGGGTCCAGTCGCAGCCGGCTTTATAAAAGCAGCATCGCAAAATGCCGGTATGGCAGATCGAAGAGATAACAGAAGCCGGCTGTGCCCATTTCGATCTTCGAGGATGATATCATAGTGGTAGCGTGTGCAAAAGTGTGGCGTGCAAAAGAAGGGTGGTACGTTCCAGTTTAACCCACCAATCACTGCTTTCTGTATGAAAAACATGGCGTTACCAGTACATAGAAATCAGATCTTGCAATGGTGATCTCAACGGTTGTTGCCTTAGTCGTGGACGTGTACCATACCATAATTATACGATGGTAAACTCACAAGTCACTAGTAATTTTGTACATAGTAGTATCAACATCACTAAGTACTTACACATGCACACCAAGCGTATAATGCCGACTGTACTATTTTGTTTGTATATGTACTGTGTTAAGTTGTCCAGGGTCGGTGCATTAAAGATTATGCGCAGTTTCTGTAGTTCATGATAGTTTAATAAAAAGTAAAACTACCTATCATTTCGGAAATCGTTCATTTCGGAAACCATTCATTTCGGAAACAAGAGTAACATAAGAAAACCTAAGAAACCCAAGAAAACCATTTAATTAAGAAACCTAATTAAGAACTTGAGAAAACCTAAGAAACCTAAGAGTCATTTGAATAATAACATAAGAAAGCATCAGAAAACCGAAGAAAATATTTCTGAAATATACGGTTTCCGAAGTGAACGGACACCCTTCTGGAAAGGTTGCAACCTATCTGCCACATACGCTGCTAATGCTTGTGGACGTAGCATGGTTTAGTATCCAGCAAGTGCAACTTTCTGTGACGTAATAGTGAGATTTTTTCGCTATCGCAGATTGCTAACGAAGCTATACTGTTTAATACTGTCTGTTAGTGGTAACCACTAAATCGTAGTGCATATGGAAGCCGAGTATGCACACCTATCTCCTTCATATGCACTACTCGGCAACTAAACCCCACCACCGCCAGCAGACGGTAATAAACCAGCGTCGCTAACGGTGACTAACCACCACTTTTTTATCCTTATTTTTATTCGGAATCGGTTATGATTTTTTTGGCTATACTGTAAGTACTCATAGCTAAATTTCTCTTTGGACAAGCGTAGAAAATGAACTAATCATGGTTATGGTTTGAAATTCAAGCAGCACTTTTCTTGTAATTACTTACTTCTGAAGTCTCCACTAACCAATACTAATCGTATTATTTTATATGCCGACCTACAAATAGAATTGCCTGGCTATTAAAGAAGTACCACAATATTTGCATTGTATCATTGTAGAAACCTCTTGAGAGTTGAGTCGGTGGCATTATGCATTGTTCTAGGGATAGCATGATGATTTTGTCCTCGGTAACAGAATCATCTTCATATATAGTATATTGTGCAAATGGTAAACGTTGCAATGACTTCACAAACTGCACTGCTTTGTAGCTGCGGTCCACATAATTTATGGTAACTTCCGGTTCGCAGTGCCAGTGGCTAAAAGAGTACAAATACTGATGGAATACAAGCATAGATATTTTTTTCTTTTTGGTTTACGCAGTTTTAGAACTATGCTAATGTTTTATTCCTCTTCGTTGCCCGGGACAAAAATAGATATGTGTGCTATGAAGCCGGAACCCCCAAGATTTCAGAACGTTGCGGCACAACTAATTAAGGCCGCAAAACTGCGCAAAACTCGTTTTCCCAGTCTTAAACGCTGACTCGGTCGAAATCGGTTATCATTTTTACTAACGCAGGAAAAAACATTGTTTGCCTAATTTCAAAATGGCAATGATCGTGAGACTCAAAGACAGCAAATTGCACATGCAAACCGACTATCGAAAAAACCGTCTCCTTCCGTATTTGGTATTCTCTAATAGTAACTTGTTTGCAAAGGAAATTATTTACCTGCAATCTGCAGTTAGCGTTCTAATTATAAAAAATACTTGAAGATTAGTATTCAGTGCTAGCATTGCTCAACGAAAACAAGCCATTGACGAAGCATGCCTAGCTAATAAAGTGGTCAATCCGCCATTTCATTTTCGGTATCGACCTCGTCCGGCTCTATAAATTTCTTTCGCACAATGGCCCATTTTGAAGCCGGCTGGCTGATCGGCACCGACTCTTCATAAGTCGATACACCGTTACCAGAATCGAATGATGTCCGTGCTGTCGATGACAGCGCATGATAATCTTCTCGAGGATCGCCGGATTTTATCCCCAAAACGGACATAACGCGCTCCACATAGGTGGGTTTTCGCGGATGGCCAGCAGCATTACAACGGATTCCCGCCTCGTTTGGCACTTTCAGATCACACAATGCCCTCGCTGCTGGCGCGTCGTCGCTCGTACTTGGTCTGTAAAATGATGTGGCGTGTTGTAGACCGAGTGACCTTTGTTGTGCTACCGACATAGTATATACTGGATGACCTTTCGAGCCCGTTACGCAGTCTACAGACGAAGGCCGTGAGGAGGCACAACAAGATAATGATTATAATGTTGGTAAATATAAGGAAAATGCGGAATCCTGTATCGTTGGCCAAAAAGGATTCATATGAACACACTAAAAGACATCAATGATGACTCAGTTTTCATATAAAAGTATCTGTGATCTGTGCTCGGGCTAAACCATATAAGCATGTTTTACCATTATTTGTTCGAGATTCACTTGTACTTTCGCTAAGGAGATTCGTTACAAATTCGCAACGCGATCCTTCAAATCCAACAGAACAGCTGTAATGGATAGCATTGATAATTAGCACTGCACTTACGGGCACAGCACTTAATTCGTAATGATTAAGTAATTCAATATACAAACAAAGTAGAGCCATCATATACAGGCACTATAATTACATTCAATGGATAAAATTAAGGACAAAATCATTAATTAAAGCACAGACGTTTTAGTCTGACTTATTGCCCAATATATGGACATAATATAGTATATAAATTTGTTTTTCTTCACTACGTACGTATTCAATGTATCAAGGTTTCTACCAACTTCATGGTCAGTGGCAAACTTCTAATAAAGCACGTATAAATAAACTAATTTTTGACAACACAAATGATTAATTAATACGGTGCCCTGATGACGATATTTACATGTACACTAGAAAACAACAGTTTAGAAAGGATCATTAATGGGAAATTGCTTTTTCGTACAGCTCTAATGAGCTATTTTGGCTTACTTGCACGCTTGAATATTTAGCCGAGGAAAATATGTACATGATCCTCCGTTTAAGCAAAACATGCGTTGCCGACATGGTAAACCTTGAAACGTCCAGTGCGTCACATCTAGCAAAAGGTTTAGAAAACGGTTGGTCAATCATCAACATTTCATTTTTAGTTTCTTATGAGGATAGATCGTAATATGTCATTTTTGGAATATCGATAGAACAAACAAAGTCTCGAATGGTGAATTTATTCGCATCCGACTGCAAAACTCACAAGTCAGTTGTTGCAGAGCGTGCTTATGTATTGATTCGGTAGGAGTACTGTCATAGTTGTAAACATTACCGAATAGCTGACAATAAACGCGGAATACATTCCTTATTATGTAAAACGAACATTTACATGATCACGAAACATCCTACCTGGAGACGTATCCATTGCAGCAAGCAGTATAATGTTGCGACTACGCGAATAGAAGGCAACACGAATAAGCGTGAGAATAATCTGAAAAATCCAAACAATGAGAAAAACATCCGAAAATCGATACTCTTCCGTTCTGTTAGCACAGTCCGGATTGCCATTTACCACGCTTTCGATCGTGTATGATTTAAAAGCAAGTCCCATTTGTGCTTTTTTTTAATTTAGGGAAACATTCCATAAATTAGTAGTAGCGGAAAAAAACAATCACCAAATGCTGTTTTCGTATAAAGGATAAATTATTTCTTTAATATTCACGTTCATGTGTATACTGGGTTACATAAATGCAGAAAAGCAGCAATATTCTTCGAATACTTGAATTACATCGGTACCTTAACAATGTTTCGAATGGTTTTCCAGCTTCCGGTTCAAGGAAATGTCATCTTCCGTACAATATCAACATGGACAGATTAAAACTCGGTGTTTCCGAAAAGACAAGTTACAATAAAGCAATGAAGTTCATATTTGATCACGCGATCCAGTGTCGAAAATGTCCATCAAAATTAGTAGAATCGAATACATCCTGATAACCATGCACTGTGCAACTCTCAGATACCGTAATTAATGCAATATCTTCAGAAACCAGTTACAGATGTTTACTATAGCACAGCATCCAGTTGTGGTGGATATGTGAGTGGACAAAGAACAAATATAGCGCAGAATTAAGCAACAAGATGCAAACTATAGAGTAGTGGCCAATTCTGATCAACGAATTAAACAGTACCACATACTATTATAGCAACAAAAACTCAATCGGCATCACATATTTTCAACGTCACCGTTTGATACAAATTTATAATAAATGTTTGCGCCGAATAACAAGAAAGCGCGATTCACGTGCGCCAATATGCAAGGAAGACAAATAAAAGTCAAGATCGCCTGCACGCTAATAAAACAAATAACTCGGGTGTTGGGCAAACTGACCCAACCTAAACGTTTCGAGTTCAATATTAAATTTGCGTCATAATAGCAAATGAGGTGTTGGTATATAAGCATTTAGCAGTGCCCACTTTACGACACGGCTCCACTGTAATCAAATGGAAAATGCGGATGTAATATCGAATGAGTAAACCCTGATAAAATATTTGTTTGAACAATCTAGCACAATAGACCTTTGATGTGGCCGGTATGATAGTTTACCACAAATTCCATTGAGTGTATTCCATACTACATATATACCAAACTCCACAATTACATATAGGTATCAAGCAATTAATAACGCAAAATTGACCTTTAGGCTTTATTTAATGCGTTAGTCTCTACAGAGTATATGAGCATTCGAACAATAACTGCATGTGCATATATGTACTTTTATTTACATTAGATAAGCCACTAAAGCGCATGTCCCATTGTCCACATTTTCAAACAATGCATGCGCATACGCAGTATACGAAAATTTGTACGGCTTAACACAAGCAAATGCAAAATTAGCTTTTCATTGCACGTGCTTGCATCGCTTTCACTTTTTACTCATCATTTTGTTAAAAAATAATTATCTTCTTTCGAGGTTCTAATTCCTTCTTCAAATTTGATGTACAGTTGCACGTTACTACAGAAGCACGCAATCCATGGTGAGAAATCTCAGCTCGAACCGGAAGACACTCCGTAATTTTAGCGCTTCGGGTTGTAAGATATGATTACGTCCATGGAATGCGGGAGAATTAAATTCTTATCACCAACTACGTGTATATATACGTGATAGGCTTCATATAGCAAATTTTCGAATTCTATGATAGCGCATTATTTCCTAGTAAGCCCATCCAAATGCACAGATTGCAGGCGAAGAAATTTTTTCCAGTTTCTGGTGTCACAGTGGTGTGTACGTATCTTGCCAATTTTCTTAACTTGCTTATGCTTAATACTGCAGTTTTAGTTTAGGTGTAAACAAGTTGAAAACCTCCGTTCTATTCAAAATATTTAATTTTAAATGAGAGAATAAACTTTGCACAATATTGACCTTGTTTCATGTTGTAGAGCAAGTGTCACACCTTGTTGTGATCATTTATGTGCCTTCACGCAAAATCGAGCATTTTTCTCAAACTACGTAAGAACTCACTATCGATCAGATACAATGCTGTCAAGCCAGGTTTTTTTGTTTTTCATAAGCGCAAACATTCTAACAACTTATAAACAAATATGCAGAATTTGACACACCGTGCAGTAAAATGAACATACAGCGAAATAAATAACAAAAAACGTGCTTGAAGGGCAGGTGACAAATGCAAAAGGCCAACTAAGTTAACACTAACAAAAAGTCGTGCTAAGTTAATTATTACACGAGTACATCCAGGCCGTCATATTCGATCTCGACTTCAGCTAGGTGTTGAAATTTGTTGTTCCGTTACAATGGTATCCATCTCGATGGTCAAAACAGTATCGGGTGGTGAGCTTACATGTTCCGGATGACCGGCTACCTTCCACGCCGTATTTTTTAATTTCAGTAGCGTGAGATTATGATCGCAAGACTTATTAGAGCAGTTGTGCACTTCAATACGATCTTTATCACAATCGGACGCAAGATTTCCAGATTTTGTAGGCTGGTCCGTCCAAATCGGGCTGTGCTGCAGCAGGGAAGGTAAAGGGCATGATGTCGATCGCTGAACAGGGGCCGGCACTGCGGCAGCTACTGTTTCGGACAAAAGAGATTCCTTTTCTTCATCCTAAAATAAAATTAGGCAAGAATTGCATATGAATAATAACACCAATATGGGTACAAAGTAGTTATAAAAGCGAAAAGCTGCACACAAACTGCGTGTTGCATACCGTATGGCGTATAATATAATGCAGTCATGCACATACGAGTATTTATCGAAGTACTACAAAATTTCAAAGCAACGCACAAAAACTAGAACTAAACGAATTTTGAATGCAATGTTTTTGTACCACAATCGCCCGGGGACCGGTGATCCCAGAGTGGTATGAGTTTGCAGTCGGCGCTTTTGCTTCTGGGGACATATTCTGAGGGGATCTGAAAAACCGCATATGTTGAAAATTAAGAGAAGCCATCTCGCTAAATAGAGAGCAGTTCACATACTCGCTGTTTGATGGAACACACTTTCCTGCTTTCCAGTACCGGTACAATACGCACAATAAGATGACAACAAGGATAATGAGAAAAAGGAAGATTAAGGCGAGAAAAAAACGGTAACCAGCTCCAACAACTGCAATACAACGTTCATGATAAGTCAAAAATTCCATCACAACTTCATACTATTTGTATATGAAGTATAAAGTTTGCTTACAATATTGCCAATATTTATGTGACACAGGCACGTTTTAATAATTGAAAACTTAAATAGTTTTTCTCCTTGCCATATATACTCTTGTTCTGAGCTCAGTAAAAGCAAAACAATTTTAAGTTTGCAGATAGTACTCGCATATTTTTCTTTTATGTACGAGTGCTGTACTCGTACGCATTGGGTATGCCGGTGATTGTCGGGTGCTTGACCATCTCATATTAAATGATAGAATTAATTACTGTATGGTAGTTCTGCATTCTGCAGTTAAACATTTCGTTCGAAACCTTCTTTCTGCTTATAGAATATCGAGGATCGGTCACAAATGGTCTTTGCAAACGTTGTCTCGAGTACCTCGTTGTTCACTACTTTCGCCGGTTTGTAGTTCGCATCGAGCACCTTCAAATCCATTTGTACAGCTGAAAAAAAGGAGATTATTGTAACTGCACTGACACATTTTAATTTGATTTGAAGCACTGAATACAGGTCTGATAACCATTCGAGCTTAATAACATGCGGTGATTACATATATAGTGCGTATTTGCATAACTGTTAATTTTGCGTTTCAAGAGCAAAGCACAATCGCAGTATTATGTATTAACATACACAAAACTGTTGATCAGTAGTTTTATTCTAATCGTTTTCTAAACCCATTTACAAGTGATCCGATGCTTAGGCACGCATGCTGCAGTACAGATAAAAGTTTGTTACTGGATTATAATGTGTTATTCAACGGGTGTTAATTTCTATAACTTTCAAAATATTCTACTGTTTTAGGCATGCCTAAAAGTGTATGTTGCATGTACAAATATACTTACTTGCACCACATGAATTTTTCCGCAGCATTGTGATATTGGTATGTACAGATTCCTTCATTTAAACAGTAGTAACGCTCCAAACATAAAATCCCATGCCTGATCCAGTTTTCTGCAGCTGAAAAATATGCAGACCAATGTAGGCAGACCTTATTTATATGTATTATGTGTATTTGGGAGGCTTATTAATTTTCTAATATTGACCGATTCAAAGAAATGTTATTCGCAATATTTGGGCAGCATAAAATTCAAACAGTACGATAATATTCAGATACATTAACTGTAAACACATGACTGTAACACGACATTATTTTATTCTATTCCGAATATACTTGCGGAAAGAATAGTCTTATTACTAAATTAAGAAAAGGGAAAAAGCGAAATTAAAACGGAGAAAGGGCAATCCGCCGTCATCAGGCTTTATTCAAAAATGCGGATCCGAACTCCGAAAACAGTGAACTTACTCGTCATTTTGTCTGCGGGAATCGGCTTTCCACGATTGGAGATTCTGGCACTAAAGGCTTAGAAAACGGAAATTTCTCAACGTGAGGTCACCCGATGCGGAGCACAGCTCACAGGAATCTGATTATTTTAAAATTTTCTGATCGAATGGACCAAAAAAGTAAGCACAAAGCAGCCGACTATTTTAAAATTGGCCAGTCAAGTTTGTACGTATACATGTGAAATCCACTACCCGTACTTGTCGACGTTGTTGCCATCAGACAGACAAACTCATGTCTCATGTAATTGTACCAGAGAGAAAATAGACTTTGAATTAAAACATTAAAACGTCAATTTTAGTAAATGTGAAGAGCAGACTGGTAAAAACTGAAAGTTGAAATCACAAGTTTAAGTATAGCAAGCGCAGTTGCAGCAATCATCCGGCATGCTTTGCTAACCAAAATATAACACACCTGTGTGATGCAGCGCGGTAAGCCACACCACGCTGTCTGTGAGATTAGATTGCCAATCAAGCCGCGAAGCCGATTGTATGATTATTTATGAGTAACGTAATAAATATGGATCACAATTATTTATTTTACAGGCCTAGGTATCGCACGATAACCGCTACTGCATCCAGAAAAGTAGCGCGACATTTCAAAACTGTCAGAATTGTAAGAGTATGCCGCAGGTGACCACACCGGTAGCGATTTGCACATATCTGTGTAATCAAAATAATCTGCAGAGATGCTAAATACGAAATGAAACCATATCGGCTCAATTACGTATTTTATTTTTCATATTTTTGGGTCACCTGGATAATGTTGTATTGTTGATAAGCGCATGTATTTATGGTTTTCATTTAGTTTTACGTTCACAATGCATGCGATCAGAATGACCCCGCATTCACATCGAATTTCGTCAGAAAACGTAGAATTAGGTTTTTCGTAAATCTGCAAAGTGCGGTAATCAATGAGCTACTGATAACTTCGGATAGACGCGCCACAATCGCTGTTATATTACGAGTATACTGTAGGCGAACACTGCATACACAAATTTGTCATTTTTTATTCATGTACCGTTCACAAAATGCATAAATGCATAGCCGAATTTCATTGTGTCGGCGGCGTTTTTGTATTGTACACCCGAGTGCATAAATTTTACAATAATGCAAACACCATCAATGCTGTCATGGACATTGAGAAAGAGATCCATAATGCAAAAAGAACAGAGAAGAACGCGAAAAACATCTTAACAACTCCACAAATCTTTTCTGGTTAAATATAAATAACTTGTGCTATTGCTTTGATTGTCAGCTACATATCCATATTCACCGGGAATTTGGTACCAAAAACGGTGGCCGTGCCGCTCGCAAACAGTTCCTTCTCGGCAGACAATGACAGATGAACGCGGGACGGAGTATGAAGAGAACGAAACATAGCGGTTTCCATTTCAGCAGTTTTTGCCTCTTTCCATAATTCATGCCGTCCTGACTTCCGCTACCGAGACGCGCCGCTGTACACACTGATCAATCTGCATGGCGACCAGCGTTTCCGGCGGAACCAGGGAGGTGGAGGTGGTGGTGACCTTTGTAGGATCGGCTGGTGGCCAGACCCAGCGTTGACCGTCGGCCGACCGCGGGATGCTGCGATCAGCGGATGTGTGGTTAACATGCTGATGATTGCATGTGGCCACGGTACTCCCGTTGCGGGCCGGAATGTCGAACTGGGAATTCCGGTGCGGGCGGACTGGTCGTGACGGTCCCGATCGCGAAGTGTGCTTTTCCGTGTGAACGGTCAGCAAAGTCTGTCGCTCATCAGCCTAAAATCAATAGTAAAGCTGTACATTTTTCGCTTAGTATATAAAACTATACATTTATCGCTTAGCATATAAAATCATTAAATAAAATTTTAAGCCGTAGCATATACATATACAGATGCCGGTACTCTAAAAAAACAAGTAACATTGTTGTCGCAATTTTAATAAGAACCCATTACAAAACAAGCGTACAGAAAAATTACACAATTAATTTTCAGCTGCCCACACACAACTGATGTTTTTCAATATGATAAGCAGCTAAATGCTAATCTGGATTTATGCTTCGGTTTTTCTGACCTGAGTCTGATGGATCGTACTGGTCCTGCTGGATTCGGTGACAGACTGACATTGTGTGCAAAAACTTTCTGAACCATTGGACGGCGTTGCAGCAGCTGTTCTGTCTGGATTTCTCGATCGTTCTGAACTGAAAACCAATATTACTCGTTACATAGTGTTAAGCTAATTAAAGCAGACACGCGTAATTAATATTGCACTTACGCATTATTTCGAGGCACATCCTTTTTCGTTGTTTGTAAATATCGATAGGCGAAGCAGAGTAAAATGAGGAGGAGAATAATACAGAGAAGATTGGTGATTACGGTAAGATAGGCACACACTTCTAAAGCTCCGGCCCCGGCTGCTGCAAACAGATAACTAGGAATTTGATTTCACTGGAATGTACAAGACTATCACAAAAAGATTAATTAGAATTAAAGGCAGAAGTTAACAATGCACATGCGTCTGTACTCACATCGTTCTTTTAATTCCATCGTAAATCCACCCTTTAATTCGCACCGCGCGCCCTCAAAACCGACGGTGCAACTGAAAGAAAGAAATGCAAGTACTAGTAAATTTTACTTACTTAATGCAAGTACTAGTAAATTTTTAGTTCACAGAAATTCAAAAACCTTGCACGAGCGCAAAAAAATTGGCTCACGCTTAAGCAGTAGCAGTATCGTACTCTAGCACGCTGATACGGCTTTATATAATAAGCGAATTTTGCAGACGTATAAGAAGCTTCGCGCACGCGCATAGTTTCTTTGTTTGCCTGAATATATATATCATGGCTTTAAAATCTGTAAATTACCGGTTTCGAAATTTATGAGCAAAACATAAATTACCGAAGAAGTAAAAGCTAGGATTTAATTGCTCTTTTTGTTACAACAAGTGTGTGATTATCATCTACATACTTTTACGCCTCCGAACCGTAAGAAAGAATGTCTCATCTGAAAGACTGGTGCGTTCACACCGGGTCCCATGGAACCCTACTGGACACCTGAAAAGTTGGCGATAATCTCAGCGATTTGACGCAGCGAACTTTAACATGTGCAGCTAAGAATAGTTTCGAAGATTCGAAGAATTTTGGGTTAAATAGGTGTGTTGGTTAGACGAAGGAAGATAGGGTTAGGAAGTAGTGAAACATGCCAGTGTGAAAAATTGCCTGATGCAAGTATTGGCGAGCGGTTAATGCAACTGTGGTAGATAAAGGTACACGGAAAGGTCAAAGTGTGTGTGCAGATCAAAAAGTGCAATAGCAAGCAGTTGTACCTGCATATTTGTAGGAATCCAAAATCTCGTTACCGATAAAAATATTAACAATGGACATGGTTGATCCATGAACACGCAATGTTAACTACAAAATACCAGCCTATTGGATTTTGCATACTTGTCAGATGTCACTTTCACTGTTAGAATTGTAAAAAATTAATACGAAATTTAATACGTATACAACGACTAAATTTCTCACATATCTGTCAATGTTAAAATTGTAGCTGCTTATAGCTAAACTTATTATTTCATTTGAACAAATGTTTAAAAAATCATATTATGTTATCAACTGCAGGATGTAAGGAAGGTGAGTCAGAACGTAGCATCAGCAGAATGCAGCAGAACTTTAAAGCAGCAGTGCCAAAGCCCCAGTAGTTTAAGCGCGCGCGAACTGACCAAGAAAACCAAGACATACGAGTACATAGCAACATGCAAACAAATACAAGAGCACACGAGTAAACTTGAAACTGACAAGCCATGCAGAGGGACCGTTTTCCCATGATTCACTCCGTGTGAGAACTTACTTGCAGGATCTGGCATTGATTCGAGGATAAAATGTACAAGATCCCCCGTTAAGGCAAAAGTGTCGCTCAGGGCATGGAACACCCTTGACAATCCAGTGATCTGAGTCCGGAGCTGCAGACACAAAACATTTAATTTACATACCACAATTATTTGCATGTCAGTTAAATCAACGGCAAATGGTCATCAAGAACTGCCGAATTTACTCAAATTTCGCAGAACACATGTTTCGAGCAAGCATAGTAAAAATTCAATTGATTTACAGTGTATTAGTAATTTAACAGACATGTGGAGATATAAATGCGAAGCGTGAGACATAGATGCGAAAAACCAAGAACTCTGTAAAAAAGTCCCCCAAGCGTCGTTTTCGCAAATGCAGTTATGTACGTGGGAAGAGTTTCGCATTTGCACTTGCAGTGCACTTACCGGACATTATCGTAACAGTCGTTTCCGACTCAGCAGCTCCCAGCACATTAACAGCCACACAGCGATACTTTCCAGCGTCTTCTACAGTGGATTTTTTAATCCGCAAACGGTGAATTCGCCTATGCAATCAAATGATAATATAAGGATTCCACAACAAGGTTTCGATTGCAGGTGCTAATTAGGTCAACGGCAACAGATGCACCGGTAGATCGTGCTGCGCAGTTTGTGCCAGTATGCGCCGAGGCAGTATCAAAAGAGGTTACCTGTGATTACGTATCGCTAACGATTTCCGCTGGCGGTGTTGGATAGCGATGCCGTCTTTGTACCATAGCACTCTGGGGTGGGGAAATCCTTTGGTCCGACAATGAAGAGCCAATTCTGCGCCTTCGGTTATATTCAAGGGACGGAGTTTGGCAACAACGGGCGGTTTGGCTGCAATATCAACAAACGCTATCACATATTCGGCAAAAATTCATCCTTCCTACGTCGACAGCAAATCAGGGCTATCTGATAAGATTAGTATATTTCAATACACTTCCAATGAATCAGCCAACCAGTAGGTGCTTGCGCGATTAATTAGAAGATGACTGGGTGTTGGTGTATGTAATCTTTGCTTACAATACGGGTACGTGGAAGACGGGGCACCGCGGCGCGACTGCCGGTAAACAGACAAATTTTACAGGCTGGGTTTTGAAGGAACCGATTTGTTGTTGTTCAAATATCTCGCTTATGATGTGTCATATTCAAACAATCCGGACCCATCAGTCAAAACCCGGCACAGACCCAACATCACGCTACACGTGTGTCAACATTACAATGCCCTTTTCAGGATACAAGAAAATTATTAATAAAACTGAAGTTAAAGTCAAGCTGGTGAGTTAGTTCGCGTTTTGGGAACGTTAGGAAGCCACGATAGAGCTGAACTTTAAAAATGTTGATTTACACATTACTACAATTTTTTTGCAAATGGTGTCAAAATTAATGCAGTATTATGTTTCGTGTACAGGAACAGAAGCCAGTAATTCGAGTATGCCAGAAATTCGTAATTACTGTAACGCAGCTAGTTTAATTTTACGTTCTGCCGCCGAGAAACCTTGTCGCTAAAATAAACACCCGGAAATTACAGTTTACTCAAATTGATTAGGATGGCCCGAATTTGTCTTACAATTAGCCTTTTCGGAAACTGTCTGGAACAATTAGACAGACACAGTTGCCATAATTCGTTGGCCACCTAGGCAAGCGTGCTGTACACACCCGGACAATTTCGTGTCGTACTGAACACAGTGTGCATGATGGAAATAAATACGCGGGTCTTGCTTTTCGGCCAGCATCAAGCAGCTTTCGCCAGTATTTTTCCCCCATGAAGACGACCCCGTCTACTGCCCTACTCATTAGCCCCCCGTGACGCATAGCGAGTACTGGCTTTCAATGAAAACTGTTTTTCCCATGCATCCAGTGTGTCAGTATTGTCTCAGGGAGGGATTTCGGCACCGTGATCAAGTTTCTCGTAGTGCCTTCCCTTCTCTCACCTGCAGCAGGCCGAAGCACAGTGCCCACTGTCCAGTTCACGGTGTGTGAGGAAGTACTTAATAGTCATCTTCTGATCAAAACGCCATACACACGCTTCCTTAAAAGCGTTCATTCATGAAACTGCTCGAGCACTGCACTGTCCAGAGGGGAGAGAAAATAATCGGGAGCAGCATCTCTACATATCGCCTACTGAACAATCCATCAGACACGAAGAACAACATGGACAATTTGCTATGCGCTGACAATCGGGCAGACATTTGATATGGCTTGAATAATATAACGAGACAACGGGATTTTGATTTGGTCTGCATCATTGTGTTTCACATCTTCAACGCTAACCGTTAACCTTTGACAAATTCATACACGTTGCGAGAAAACCACGCGGAAAATTTGAATTGACTGCGGAATATAAAAATTTTCAGTCACAAAATCCTTTCGGATAATAGTTGTAATTTTAAAGCAGCATTTAAATAGCCAAAAGGGTGGAGCACGCATTTCCGTGCAGTTACAGAATAGTATTTTCAGAATGCGGAAGTGCTTGTGTGGCTCGTGGCAGCATTTGCAGCCATTGCATGCGGTTATTATGCATGATATCGTACGAACTTGTTTTTCTTTATTACGTTAAGTGGTTTTCCACAGTAAAATAAATTTTCTGTTGTAAATTTTAAAAACTTAAGATGTAGAATTAATATTGTAAGAACACGGCACATGCTGTCCTCCTCCTTTTTGTATATCCAGGAGCGGATGCCAAGACTTTGAAATCTTCGCTATCGCAACCGAGTATTGCTACGGTAGATGTGCGTATTTCAGTTGTGGTTGTGGGATGCGAGGCTATCTCCTCAACTGACGAAGCTGTAGAATCGGACGGATATTATCAGCATCTCCCCTAACATCAACGTAAATTATTGTTCGCATTATCCGCCATGATCGGTTTATGCTCATTCAACACTCTTCCTTGTGGGCCTCGCCGCCACCACACCGCCGCTAACCGTTACACCAGCATACATAACAAGTCCACTAAATGGAGCTTGCAATCAAATGCCGCCGTCTTAAGAAGTCAATTTCTCCATCTGATTTTCTCGTCATTTGGGCGATAAATTCATTGATCGATTAAGCAACCGCGGTGCAGGGATCTTCCATTGTCACATGTCAGATTGTCATGTCAGTTGCGCACATCTTCTTTGGCTTGACCCTCGGCTCTCTGCCTGTCTGTGCAATGCATGTTTCTGTACCCGTGCACGGTGTAAGGCGTATGCATCCGGGGCGCATACACACAACCCATCAACACCCGCCAACCCGGGGGCTCACCAAGACGTACCCATTAGATCGAATTAGGATATAACACCATCTCATTAATGATTACTTGCAGGGACTGACCGTTGCTGGCTCCTCATGATCAGCCAGTTGTCAGGATGATCGCACTGATTAAGACATCGTTTGCAGACTGTGGTTGGTCAAAAGTCAAAACCATAAAACTGCTTGCGCTGTATTCAGGTACTCGTAAGTCGTAACTCGTAAGTATGCAGCGCTGGTCACTTTAATAATATCACTTTATTAAAACCGGCCGTGCACTATGCACTATACGGTATTCTTTTCTACGCACTTTGTAATTTTATAAGATCACTTTTTTACTGTAGGTTATTCAAACGTTACGTAATGAACTACAGACTTAAATAATAGGATAAATTATTTCACTATCTTTACCATAATTTTCATATGTACTGTTGGCGTAGCAGTAAAACTGATTCTACTCTGTAGTAAGTGCACGAGAAGGAATCAAAAGCAATTTTTGCAAGAATACATGTGTTAAAATATCAGTAAAGTTTCACACAAACTGACCCTGAGATTATTGCTGAGTGGATTTAGTTTGGCGGTATGAACTGGAAAGTATGCTGAATTTTGCACGCATTTTAAAGAGGCAAATAAATCACATGTTTAACAGAGCGTCCAACTTCTATCCTTTCCCTGCCACAGACAGCGGACTGACCGCAGATTTGATAAATACATGGAAAAGGATAGCCATCTGGCAGTATCTTTCACACTTTTGACTGGAAAACTTTCCAATCACTCAAAACGAGACGAGAAACAGTAACACAACAACAACTTCTTGCCGACCACTGATGTCCGGCCAAAATGAGCCTAGCAGAAGGACCGCTGTGGATGATCATGATGCGCAGGACGCGCTGGCATATAAGTGTCCATAGAGAAAGAAAAAGACAAATTTGTCACAAGAATTTTCCTCTCTTAAGTTACATCTTCATTACCCCTTAAAAGAACTGACTTCCACTGATTTGCCGCAGTTTAACCAGTTAAGCAGGCATTCCCCTCGCGCTCTGCATCCCGCTGATCAATCAATGCGCTGCTCATCAAAAAAGCCTAATGATGTACACTGAATTTCACACAAAAATCTCGTGACAGAATAATTAAAAATTCTTAACGGTCTGCACATGTTTTTGAAGGGTAACGTACGTCCAACTGGAAAGTCCCGGTAATTTTTAAATTACCGGGTGTGTTAAATGCAGTCTTATTGAAGAGAGTTTTGAGAAAGATTTTTTGCAAATAAAAATTTACCTCTGCAGTGATTAGATTTAAAAACCTAATTTTTTTGTTTTTGTTTTGTATAGTTTTCATTATTTTATTGGCTCTTTTATGCATTACATGTTGCGACTTGCGATCAGACACTCTGTACTGACGGTCGTTATTCCCTAACTGATGCCTAACAATATTGACACTGTCCTATCGGCAGTATGTGCAAATGAGTGGTTGATTATTACCAACACCGGTCTGGATTCAGCCGTCACCGTGCTGTAACCAGCCATAAACATGCCGCCGCACCACCTAACAATACCATTAAAATTAAGCAGGCGCGTGTCTTTTGTGTTTTCTGTTTGAGGAGTGACTCCTCGACATCCAGTCTATCCTGGGTACAAAAGGAAAATAATAGACTGCTTTGATACCATCTATGGCGTCTTAAAGGATTATAATATGCTCGATTATTCAACCGATTATATTCGCATAACAATGCCGGCACGATCTCAGTCACGCTATGCTTATTGCAACTGATATTAATTTTTACCATTATAGAATATCGCTGATTCTTTTGGCATAATTAATTTTGCATAATAAAAATATTTCTGCTGATAATTTTAGGCTAACGAAATCGAGTGCTATTGTTACGCGTGCCATGTATTCGATTGCGGGGTTAATTTTATTCTTCAACACGCGTGAAGTTTTACCATTTTATACTCGTACGCATTTTTAAAAGTGGCCAAATCGAGCCAGAACAGAGGCAGTGAATTAGAGCAAAAAAACCGCGCGGCTGATCTACGACATCAGGGTCGATCGAGGATCGGAAATTGGTCTACTCATAGTAAACAATCCAGAAGTAATATAAGGGGTGCCGAGTACATCTACACAGCGTTTGCTTATTTTCGAAAGGATACAAACTTGAAGATAATGCGTTATCCCGCTGTTTGCAAAATCGTCAGATCGGCTGTTAAAAAAGAACTGACCTAATTTTAAGTAAATGGAAACATGTTGAGATCTGCGGTTTATTTTCTAATATCCTGTTGCTTGTGTCAAATTAAACACATTTACCAGCGTAGTTATACCTATGTAGGTCTAGGTCATATATCATATATATAAGTTGTACGAAAATGACCGCAATTCGAACTTACAAATCCAAAAACATTCAGAGCACTTTCCTTAAACTTGAGATTTTTATTTTGTGATATGATCAGTTTTTCTTGAATGATTTGAAATCGTAAAAGATTAATACGTATGTGCAACACTAATTTCTGTTTGTGTTCATTGAAAGTATTACAATTCCTTCTGCAATCTGCACTGAATACAAACAACTACGTCTCATAGATTCTATAAGCGGGCGAAATAAAAACGTCAGTGATGTTATCATATGGTCATATGCATACATTTGTAGATGTAATTATGCAACGTCCGGCAGACATAAAATTACGTTAAGCATACACAGGAAACAACAATTTTTACAAGAAATTTTTGTAAAACATTTTTTAATACATTTTATTTTCTGAATCGCACTGCTGCAAATTTTTTATACTCGCGTGCTGCAAGCATAATACAGTTGCAGCTGTAATGAATTATTTATTCTACATTATTAAATTGATATTTGATAATACATCAACTCACCTCTCCTTAAAACTTTATGAGCATTTGTCAGTGCCGTCTCAGTGACGATTTCGGGTGCGGCGTAAATGCTCCATGAAATAGCCGGTGACGGTGTAATGGGCAGACTGTTTGATTCCATTTGCATATCCTCTCCTCCATCATTTGTGGCCAGGCCGCTCTCATCCAGGCCGTTGTGTGGTTGTAAAAACAGCAGATATTCTTTCTGTACATCCACTCTAGCAATGGAGCACACTTGATTGCGCAACAGTGATTCTTGTTGGATCTCAGCCGCGGTCACCGGCAACTGCGTCCACACGGACGGCATCCCGAAATGCAACTGTATCCTGGGATTCTCTTCCAGATATTTGCCGATATGGGGACCGCCCTTGAGGATCTTACTGACGTGAAAGGTGGCATTGAAGTGCGGGTGATGACTGCGGGAATACACTACCGTACACCAGGCCTTAACCACGACCGGCGCAATGTAGGCGCGACTGGCCACATCCTCGTACTCGCTCCAGCAGTAGGGCTGCTGTACGGTATCCCGCTTAATCCCATTCACGTGGGAGGCTGTCATTACCGTATCCAGTAGGACAATCACCAGCAGACACACCAGCCTGAAGTATTTGTTGATCCATTCCCAGCGCAGCGGAGCGGGATGGTAAAGGTCATGGAAATTGCCACCCATCATCTTGTGATTGTTGGCATGTTCAACGCGAATATGGCGAAATTTTGGTTTAACCATATAGAAGACCACAATTTCTGGTTGAGTGATATATTTTCAAAGATAAAAAACCGAAACCAAATACGGTTAAGAAACAGGACTTCTGATACAACGAGCATATACCGCTCAGCTGTTAACAAACGATGGAAAATGCGGATGCGTTTATATATAAGACGATTTAGCTGCCGTTGTACAACATGGCAAATATCCGTGAAGTTTCACCAACTAATCAAGCCAAGCCAGACACTGATTCAAATTAAGACAAGATGCAGTTGATAAGTTTCTCTTGAAGATGCTGCTGCACACAGAGGATTCCACGCTGTATAATATGCTTGTGGTAGTGGATGAAGAAGAAGAGGGGCGGGTAAACAGGAGATCTGGGCTGCTGCCGCGAACAGAGACAGAAGATGCGCTGATCTATATATCCACAGGATACGCCGGCCTGCGCAAATTATGACGTCGCAGTGACCAGCGCGTCTGCAGTTGTCAGCTAATTACCGGAAATCAAACCTTCCATGAAATCTTTCCACCGGCGCGCACACCGGTTCAAGCATAATGATCGTCCAGTGCGCTGACAAAGGTTAGGTTATATGATGGTCATAATCGAGCAATAAAGTCCACAAAAAACTAGAGACAAAAGTCGTAAGTTTAAAGCCGGCTAGCAACCCGGCGCTGGCTGATTGGTTGTTCGTTTCCCTCTTTCTTGGCGCCAACGTTAGTTAAAGGTTCTCAACATATCCGGTTCACCTAGTTTTGGAAAATCCAGCTGTAAATGACAGTTACCAAAGGAGGACTGTTCATGCGGATGGAGATTCTTAACTTTCAAGTGCGCGTGCGCCGATGAAAGGGCATTTATAAAGAAAGAAAAAAGATGAGTCAATATACCGCCATATATACCCGTTGTAATACAGGATTGATAAAAATCGTATGTACTGAACTTGATGATGCGGATAAATATTGTTGTGCGTACACGAGCCGGCAGATTGTTGTTTATGTAATCTTCATAGTTCTGTAAGCGATACGAAACATCTTGCTGATCCGCCAATTTATATGTCGGGAAAGTTTTAGTGAATGGAAGTCTGCGGATTTTATTTGTATCCGGATTCGTCATATTTAATCCACACACGCATGTAAATCTCAAAATACAACCATAAGGTTTTATTACGTTCACTGACGGCAACGCTTTACGCACGTTTATAACTGTTTATAACTGGCGTGTGACGATATCATAACAAATTATGATGATATAAGCAATAAAACGCTTAACACTGAGCAACCTTACAATTAAAAAACTGTCACACTTGATTCACGGCCGTAAATGCAGATACGCTTGGGAAAATAGTATCCCGGAATACCGCGATCACTTTGCATGCAAAGATTATATATACCGGTAACTGTCTTCCATAGCCTTAACAATTGTAAGATTTGCATGTGCAATGTGGTACTACTTATAGTAATTAGTAATCGTGATACATTACTGCTACTAGTATGGAATTATGGATATAATGTGCGATGTAGAAGCCTGTAGGGTACTCATATGCATACAATACGATTCGCACTCCGCATCATACTGTTAAGATTATTTATACCTTTGCCACGGAAGGTTTTTGGGCGCTGAAGACGAACATAATGCCTCATCAGCCAATTTTATTTCAATTTTAACCGACATAAAAGATAAAATTAATGGAAAATACATGGGGTGCCTGCGTGTCCTCTTCCTAAAGTACAGTAATTATAATTTGATACTGATTCTATAACACTGCCTTATTACATATTTTCTCGAACTGTTAAACTAAACATTAGCTACCGGATGAGTAAATCATATAAAAATTAAACAGCGAAATGCAAGCCAAAAATTAATAAATATATATTTACAAAAGTACAATTCAAAACGTATACAAAAGAAAGCAGAGAAACCAAAAATTACCACTTTCCTTTATCAATCCCTTTCCGTTTAAACATTCGTGTAATGCCACTACTATTCCAGATTAATTAGTTGCCACATTAGCCTTCCTAAGGTTTTCCATAAAATTAAAATTCACTTCGGTCAGTTTTTTGGATGGGAGGAATTCCAGGTTTGAATCGAATCCACGAAGCTTTTTAGCAGCGATAAAGGTGTTCTTGATGAGCATACACACAGTCATGGGGCCGACCTAGCAAAGACAAAAATTATTCTCATAAAACGCTCGTTTCTGCGACACTGTTCGGTGTTAAATATAAAAAAAATGGTAAAACTTACCCCTCCAGGGACAGGAGTTATATAGCTTGCCTTTTCACTTACACCTATAAACAAGTAAACAACGTTGTTACGGTGTAATCAAAAATAAACAACATTTTTACTATTTTAGTAAGAAACGACATTCCATAAGAATTTCCAGCAATACGTTTAATGTTCCATCAGAAGAAAATAAGTAATCAAAGCATGCCCACACCTTCGAAATCCACGTCGCCTTTCAAAACAAATTTATCGGATTGTTCTTCCCGAACTCTCGTAATCCCCACGTCGACAACAATGACGCCCTCCTTCACCATATCCGCGGTAATCAGACCCGGCTTCCCGACGGCAGTTATAAGTATGTCCGCCATTTTTGTGAACAATTTCATCTGTTCCGGTGGAGTATGGCGATGGCAGATGGTAGTCGTAGCATCGCCTAAAATAAAAGTATTAGTAATGAAAGTAGACATGCGCGCGATCGGTGCAATCACGCGTTCAAGGTGTCGCACGTAAACGCTGCAGCGTCACGGCCCATTCATAATACTGTAGTATACGATATTAAAATGGCGGTGATTCAAAGAAACATTGTCATAAAATACCGAGATAAAAATACTACAATTTACCGTACCGTGGCCATCAGCGTGCATTAGCATCATAATGGGCATTCCCACGTTTTTTGACCGTCCGCAAATAACAGCGTTCTTCCCGAAAGTCTCCACACCTGCCAAGTAAACAGCAACTAAATACTTGGCAAAGTAAAACAAGTACAGCAAGCAAAACTGGTACAGCAAAAATATACAAGCAAAACTGGTACAGCAGTCTATCAAAAGTGTACTTATTTCTGATTATTGATATTTGCTGTTCTTCAACAAAAGCAGGTCACAACCATTGTACGGAATACTACCCTTGACATTTAAAAGGCCCGGCAGGTAGCTTTAAAACAGGCAGCCAAACCCACTTCTCGAAGAAAGAATTTGCGGGAATTTTGAATTTACCGTTTCGTTTTAGTAACTCCATGACGCCAAGTGGTGTGCAGGGATAGAGCCCTTCCCGGCCCTGGACCATTTGTCCCATGTTAAGGACGTGAAAACCATCCACATCTTTGTAGGCAGACACCGCTTCACATACAGCGTGTTCGGATAAGTGCGCCGGCAAGGGAAACTGCACCAGAATTCCATCTGTATTGCGGTCAGTATTGAGAGATTCCACGACATTGAGGAGATCAGACTGGGATACGCTTTCCGGCAACCGAAAAGTGTTGCTTGTTACACCTGGTAATAAACGGAAAATGTCGAAATAGTCAAATAGTGCACACAAACATGTGAGAGTATGACGTATTAGTAGTATAAGTTATATACAGTTTCTACTCGTATAACCGGTTCATGTCATGCAAGAACCGGAAGTCCAACTAAACAAACCGGAAATCACACTGGATTTGAAATTTAAATTTGTATCTCTTTTTTAGTTTACGCCAGTTGTTTTCATGCATGCTGATAGCGACACTGAACACTAACAAGAACAATCATTACAAGAAACGAATTCCATACAAACATCTACATGAGTAGCTAGCACAAGTTTTTAAACAAATATTCACGTGCTGTTCAAAACTTTTGCAAATTTTACCACAGAGAAATTTACCACTAAAGTAAATTTAATTAACCATTTTCAAAACAAAATTTTTTATTAACAGGTTTAAAGAAAATACACAGCCCATTTTCTTAGCCGGATGTGATGGATTGGTGGTTGACAAAAACATTAAAATATAGTAATACCCACTTTATATTTATCGTTAGTTACTTTACATTTAGTTAAGTCTGCCAGTGACGCATTAATTTCTGCCAATTGCTTACCAACTTTTTCCGCTGCCTTCACCTTGTTAGCGATATATGCTAGACTCGCGGGATTGTTTCCAACCATAATAACGCTTAGATGCGGTCGGCGATTGCCGGCTTTGCTCCATACATCGATGTCAGATTTTAGTTCGCTCAGAATTTCTTTCGATAGTTTCTTTCCGTCTAATATCTGCGCTTGCGACCTGCGAGAAAGTCAGTCATCGTCAAAATGTAGTTCTCAAACTGCGCGTGCAAAAATCATGTACGAACGTCGAACGAAACTCCGCTCACCTTGTGGTTGTGGAATGCATATACCGTTTAGCGTGTATATCGAACACGATTCGGTGGCGAAAAAACTGCGAAATAGTATGCACACATTCCTCGCTGATCCCATGATGCTGATGTGAAATATCCTCCAAACTTGCCAACCACTGGTTATCACAATTTTAAAGATTTTCCAAAACTGCTGTTAAAGTACCTGCAAAAAATGAATCTCTGAAAAAAAACGTCTGCTTAATCGTGCTTGTTATTTTTGAATGAAAGCGGATATTCACGTATAATACAGTCTCAGACAGCAATGCCAAGAATTCGTGCATTACAAAAACGATTACAAATTACAACCACTCAGCAGCAGTCAGCACGTGTACAAAGTAATCACTTAAAACAGGTAGACTTACTGCTTGCTTTGTCAAAACAGGACGCACAGTGAGACACTGTCGGAATTATGGGAAAAACCTCTTGTTTGTCTCTGGGCAGCGAGAAATGAGTCAAAACTAGCACGATAATTATCAGCCGGAAGCATCAATTTTGCGGTTTGGAAGTTGACGTAGTAAATACAGTACGACTGTGTTACAAGAAAACAACAACAACCAGAACCAGTGTTGCATGTATGATGTACGACAAGCACGAACCCACGATATGGGATATTTCACAACTACGCTGATAGCGTCGACGGCTAGACTTGATTTCCAAGTGATCTCATTAAAAGCGGTTGCGTGCACTATGGACGAGCGCATACTATTCAATACAAC
Source organism: Paramacrobiotus metropolitanus (assembly GCF_019649055.1). Classification (NCBI taxonomy): domain Eukaryota; kingdom Metazoa; phylum Tardigrada; class Eutardigrada; order Parachela; family Macrobiotidae; genus Paramacrobiotus; species Paramacrobiotus metropolitanus. The sequence goes on along the minus strand of NW_026570267.1, from coordinate 411,666 downwards.
CGATTTATCGTAGATTTGTGATTCGTCTACGCTAGCGGTGCTACGTGACGCTCATGCACTCCGCTTGTTGCAACCACTTCGAAAAAACATAAGCGCCGAGCAAGTTTGTCGCAACCACATGTCGAACGTCGAGCACGTGCCCCGGATGTGAATGGACAAACTCATCTGAAATGGTACGCGATAACTAAAACGCCAAATCACGCTTTGCCGGTTACAGCACACAAAAACTGCACAGCAGGCACAGGTAAACTTGCCAAACGTTTTCGATAAAGGTTACGGCCGATGCAATAATGCCCTTCTTTGAAATAGTATGCAAAAATACATTACAGTGCTAGAATAGCATTTAGTAACTACTCTTGTTTCAGCGGTTTATTTCTACATCCGGTATTTCACCGGGTGACGGGAAAACCGGAAGTACTAGATAATTAATTCATAAATATCGCAAAAAGCTCTGTTTTAACGCCTTTCTTAAATTAATTCTAATCTTAAGCGATCCGCTATAAGCAATACATTCGAATAAAAACGTCAAACGATATATATGTATTTCATATTTTTTGCAGCCACTAGCTCATAATTGCGTTATAAAGTTTTATATAATATTTACTTTTGCGAAAGGATGCAATGTAAAATTCCCAACAGGAATAATAATAAAGATGCTTGAGCGCATGAACAAAAGCCAGCAAGCTACAATATTACTGCCAGCTACAGTTTTAAGACCACGTACAGAAGTATTCTGTAGCCTGTAGGTCACTGACGTGAGAAACAGTAAAAGAACCACTAGCACCAAACAAACTATGAAAAACAGATTTTATTTTTTTATAAAAGAAATATCACTATTACTCGGACAATTAGTCTTTACTTTGTCTGCTGTTAAAGGAAATGTTAGTAGAGTGCTTTACCTTTTAAGCCCAGAGATTAATTATAGGTTTTCTTAGGTTTCTTAAGTTTTCTTAGAATTCTTAGGTTTTCTCACAGCCGAATCGAACGGGCGGCCGAAAATTCTGGCAGCCCAATTTGCTTGCTATTAAATTTTTACTGTACCAGTTTTAAATTTCATGTCGTATGATCGCGTTTGCTACTTTTACCAATTTGGTTGTTATTGCCTATTAAAGTTTCAGATTAAATCCCATAACGCTGTGAAAGTTCGATTTTAAGTTCATGTAACCTAATAGTAATAGCAAATTACTTAGTACTGTAATAAAATTACCAATGCAGCGACAAAACATTACTGTATTTACAGTATTAGACAAAAATGTCTATTTTTGTATGTCTTTGGTATTAGTACTTACTACAAGTACAGGTGTAGTACACTAATGGTAAGTACATTACTGGGCCTTCCGCCCTCAGACGGACGTTTGTACCGATGTGTTGTTTCCGGCCGCGTAAATGCACACTGCAGTGAATTTCAAATGTCTGATGTTAACATTGAACAAGATTCGAGTTTTTATACTTTTCTTTGGAGTCTTTTAACGTAGTTTACGTACCTACGAAGTTGAAGATGTCGCAGATACGTATTTCCTCTATCACAGCTTCTCAAACCCGCAGCACAAAGAGCGAGGCTTGGATGAATTCGATCCGCCAGAGTTCCGAAGCTCTTCAGGAGTTTAACCAGTTGGTAAGTGATGTTTTAAGATTAATTGTCAGTTACACTGTTACAGCACCTCCATCAGCTGTTGCGACTATTGCGTTTATGTGGCTTTCCGTTCTATAGTTCTTTTTCAGACTTCCGGTTTATAGTTTGATAGGCAGATTAAAAGTTAGCTGTTCGTTAAAGAAAGCAAGGATTTATGGTTTACGTACTTTCTGAAAGTATTTGAGAGTTTCTCCTTACCACACCACCCATAACGCTGCTCATTGCCAGATACCGTGGTACGTGCGCTTTCTTATGTTTTTTCTTCTTAGAATCCCAGAACGGTTTCCTCCGATGTTATCCTGCAGAAGCTAGAACTGATTAAGGACATTCTGCTGCAGATGGACCACGCTCGCAAGGAATTGTCAGCCGACGAAGTGCGGAATATGGTCTCTGAGCATTACTCTGATGTCTTTGCGCTTTTACTTGGGATTTACAGGTATCTGCTTTAAAATACCCGTATGTTTTATTTAAGTAATTGCATGCGAAATTCGTTTCTGCCTTTTTCTTAATTACGAAAAGTTACTATTGTGAAAGTTAAAATTGCTTTTTAAGCCGCAGTCCGGAGTATGTACTTGACTCAGTTTTATGTAAAGTGGTACTATTGTTTGAGCGATTTTAATAATTTGCTGTTGCAGAAATTACCCTCCTGGCATGAAATCCATGTTTTTTACGAGAGAAGGGCTGAAATTTTTTATGGATGCGTGCAAAGATCATGTTTCTAATCTGACCAAACCAGCGTATAATGATCACCAGTTTGCTTCGCACTGTCTGCGCCACAAAGTAGCAGATGATTCGGCTTTTCCCGTAGCCATAATTTTATGCACAATCATGGGCCACATTCCTAAACGTAAGAAATGTATTCGTAATTTCTTGTAAGAAAGGTGTGTTTATAAATTGTGTAGTAACTTAAAAAAAATTATGTCCAGAGCTGCAGGTGCTCCGATGCCATCCGCTTATCTGTGATTCTGTTATGATACCGGTCGAATATTTTACTATTAGTCGTCCGGTACGGCTTCGATACTGCGCCAATCGCCATGTAGGATATAGAGTACTTGTACATATACTGTATCTTTATTTGATACCAGCACATCCGTATTTAACACATGTCAGTTTCGGTCATGCGTGGTATAACAATTACCCTGTAATTTATCTGTGCACACAGGTACGTAAAAGATGCATAGATTGTGCTGTAGGTATCGGACATATGAACCACTGGCTGACCGCGGGATCGGATGGAGATCTTTTGTTGATGAATCAGATGTTTTCTTGTCTTGTCCATCTGCATCCGGAAATCTGTCTGCCCGCTACGATCAAGCAGCAGTAAGTGGTTTCGGTGATATACAGTTAAATCCTACTTCTATAATTCATGTGCCACGTTTGACTTTTCTTTTAGGGATTTCTATACATATGTCCTTACCGGTGTGTGCTCCATTATTCCCGTCTTGAACAGTCAGCAAATCGCCGAATGCCAGAAGTCGCTGCTCAGACATTTGCAATCAGACCGCTTTTTAGTTGCACTTTTTGCGTCTGATGTGATCAAATTTGTATGTCGGTATGTGTGTCGGTAAGAAGTAAGAACGGAGAATAGGGAAAAGTTGGCCGTGTGAAATATGACTTTGTTCGTGTTGTCGTTGTAGAATTTCGTCATTTGAGATTGCGTTCAGGATTACTGTCGCTGTGTTTCGAGGCTTTGTGGACGGTTTCCGTGGTGGATTTGGGAAAATGCACAATGCTGTTATTCGAAATCTTTGTGCACGAACGTTTGCAGAGCTCCCGGCATCAATGAAGGTATGTAATCAACAAATTTTGATTTTATAGCAGCTTTAAATTGTACTTTATTAACTATATTCGAGAAAGTATTAATTTCTTGACTTTAATTCATTTCTGAACGCTCTTGAAGTACTTTTGGATTTACTTGGGTTAGTAGCTTAGTACTAAGTACGTATCCAATATCCATTGTCTCAAATCCGAAAGGCTGCACAATAATAATTGTACCGGTCGGCCAGTGCATTGTTGATTGTACTCCTGAAATTTCTAGAAATAAGTTCAATGTGGCTTGATGGCTTGCTTTAACAAATGCCTGTGCTTTTGCAGGTGGAATTACTGGAGATGTTTCCAGTTAGACGGCACTTTTTTATTTGGAGTTATTTACCACTGGCTTCGTATTCGGAACTGCATTCCTCTTCTGTTTTTCAAGAGCTGTTCAACGAAAGCATGACTACGATTGACGGCGTTTTCGACAAAAATACCTCCGCTACATCGATGCAGATGCTAGTAGTGCGACTCCCTCTGAGTTTGCGTTGTCTGACGAATTTGCTGCCATTATTCGATGCGACGAAACCCGGTGAATGGGAGTTCTCTCCAGCGGGCATAGCGAAGCAGTTTATGCGGTTATTTCGTTTCCTCACGGTGGAACAGTTGTCACTTCTTCCTTTGATTCAGACCTCTTGTTGTGCGCTGCTGAAGCTGGGATCTGCGTTGTACCGATATTTATTGGATACTGAAATCGTTGAGGTAAATGATAAAAGTTAAAATGCATCAGCAGCTACTATACGCTGTCGGCCGCTATCGGTGATCATGGGATCAAGAAGAAATTGTTTTTTTGTCGGATAACAATGGACATTAAGCGCTTTTATGTTCTGACATGGTTATCTACACATGTACAAAAATATTGATATACGTAAGGTAAGAACGGTGTGGTACTAAAACTTCCGAAATAATTACAGTATTACATACATCTGTAAATAATTGATAGTCTCAGAAAGCCATCGCAATTCGAAAGCAGTCACAATAAAAAGCTACGAATATTTCGGCGTATTTGTATTTTACCGTGTGTTTGAATGCCTTTTGACTTACATACGTTTGATCTGCAGAAGCTTGCATTTCGTATTTATACTTATTGCGTAATCCTCCCTCTGCCCTTCTAGATTATGAAATATCTGGTGGAAAATGAAAAAGATCCTGACGTATTGATCGCCGGCGTCGATTTTGTGAAGAGCATTGTGCCACAAAGAAAGATCGGGATTGGTCTTTCGGAATATATTCGTAATTTTTTTTCGATGTTGTGCAGCCATCAAAACGCGTTGGTCAAGAGCTGTGCAGTGTCTGCTTTTTGTTGGATTGGGATGCACATACGATGCGAAAGGTTACTTTCATATCTGTCTGGTGGCGTCCGTGGGAACGAGAATGTCTTTACCTATTTATCCCTTGTAAGGATAGTTTCTCGTTTTTCTTTAACAAATAACTGACAAAAAATCCTAAGTCTGCTATATTATAGGGGCGAGTCGAAGATAAAACGCTCGCACGAATGTATGCCACCTTGCAGCGGCCGGTTGATTCGGAGCACCCAGTCGGAGCAACACGTAGTTTAGAAGACTGTGTTGACCATGCCGTGGATAAGTCGCGTAAGCGAAAGAAATCCGAGTGCGAGAGCGTGGCGTCCGGCGAGTTCGAACCTGATGCGAAGGATGCCGACCTGGATGGTGAGCTCTGAGTTTTCGGAAGTTGTGATAGATAACGAATACTAAGGAAGACAACGTATTGCGACGTTTATTGGACTTTTTCGGTCGTATTCTAGTTCCAGTGTTTAGAAGTAAAATCATACTTTTAACTACTGCGCCGATTTTTTTATGTTTCTTGTTTAATTTAGAACATCCCCAAATACTAAAGTTTTGTTTTTATAGATCTCATCTGACTGGCATCGCGAAAAAAATAACGGCAGCATGAATACGCACATTTTTTGTTCAGTATGTTGCTTTTTCTGTTTCCTGTAGCTTTGGAGAACGCAAAGTTAATGAGTCGTTTTGCTAATCCGGTTTCCAGTTTTTTTTATTTTGTTACTACCTAATTTAAACTGTGTCAATCTGTTTGATGTGTTCAATTTCGAAATCAAAATGTGAATTCCGTGTTCTGAGTTTTGTATAACGTATTTATACACATTTGCACTGGCAGTTTAGCACTAACAATGCGAAACTGTTATCCACTTGAACAAATTAATCGTTGACTAGTAATTTTCACCAATAGCCTGCATCTTATAGAAAAAAATGCGATGCGGTTTTAAAGATATCTACTATATTTACATCCGAAATCGACTGAAAGTTCCGTAACCAAATCGCGCGCTTTATTCATTAATCATATATGCATTACGTAACCACATGTACCACTAATCACAATGCCAGAACTTAGAACTGATCTGTATATTTGTAATACTGCATGGTTGACATAATAGAGAAAGCAAGGCTAAAACATAAAAGAAGGTAAATATCTCTTACTCAAAGCGGGAGCCTTTCATACAATCGAAGACGGCATATAAGCAATCGCGCTTAACAAAAACAACAAGCAAAAGAAATAATTAGAAAACGTAAAATCAATTTGCTACACAGACTTCAGGGCGATCCAAATTTCCATCAGCTGGCGGTACCGTAGCGCTCTTGAAGAAGCTTTCGATATTCCACAAGGGTATCAGAGATTCTGAAAATGCTGCTCAGAATACTTTCTCCAGCAGCGTCGTATTCGGTAACACGCCGCACCAGCTGGAAGTAGGCATATTCAAATGCATTCCGCACATCCATAATTCCGTACGACGACCGGCCAATATCGTGATCCGTCTGAATGGGATCCTCAATGCTCAGTAATCCCACACTCTCTCCATCGGATAAACGTTTCTTGAAAGACTTCTTGGGAACGTACGATCCGCTACCGGCTACGATGATGGTGGTCTCGGCGTAGTTGAAATGCCGACCGTATAATTCGAAGAACTCTATGAGTAGAACGCCAAGATTTTCCTCGCGATCACAGGGAAAATAACGAGGATGCAGTTGTAGGAAACTGATGACCATCATGACCAGGCAGTGGGAGCTAACGCCACCGGTGAATACTTCATTCAGTTCGCGGTACTGAAGGAACTGTTTGAGCACGAGGACTAATTTCGGCAGGCAAGGAAACTGAGCAATGTACGTGTTGAGCATCTTCGCGCTGTTGATACCATTGACCAAATTAAACTACAAAAGACAGCACTCGAAATTAAAGCTAGCTAAACATCTAGCTAAACACTACAGTAAAAAAACACTACAAACTTGAATCAAAATTGTCAAACTTATTTCGCAAGCAGATACAGAAATTTTCAGCTACAATGGCTGCTACATATATACAGAAGTAACAGAACTCTACTATTAAATCTACCTTCTCGTATGTACGAGTTAAACAAATTTTAAAATAAACGTAAATAATTATATTCTAAAATGCACAAATTCAGAGGATTAAATTAAATAACTGATTAAAAAAATTTTGAATTAAATCCACAAATCCGATGTTAAGAACTTAAGCAATTCAAAGAGCGTCAAAACGAGGAAACATGTAAAACCAAAATAAGGCCAGCGTTAATCAATGTCGACCACCAAGAGGGATGAATATATGTACCGAACGCACCGAGATATCTACTTTCACACCAGTTCGTTGGTCGGTGATCTTGAGAATGGGTACGGCAGCTTTATCCAGAATTTTCACATCATGAGGAAAACAGATCCCACTGCGAACAAATTCCTCCTGGAGAGTATATAAGGGGAACTGCTCCCATTTCCCGAATACCACCACATCGATGTCGCTGGTGGGGAGGAAGAGGCCTGTTGGAAAACTACCAAAACACTCCACAAGAGCATGCGGGTACTTGCGACGAACGGCCTCCGTAATCCGATCAATCACATTCTGCCGCATACGGTACTCGCATTCCCGAGGAGCAATCCAGGCATAAAAATCTTCGATCTCTTGATGCAGGCCAATAACACCAGCGCAGTACCGCTTCGTAGACGGGATGATCCATGGTGTAGCGTACGTCACATGTTTCTTGGAGTTGCCGCAGTTCCGAAGAGCTGATGATTCTGAAGATTCACCATTTTCAAACCTATCTGGATAATATTTCCCGAAACGAGGCATAGCACGAACAGATATCTAACAAGTTTTAAAAGTTCACAAGCGCTACGTTAAATTTTAAATCGCAGAAAATAATCATTTCCTGTACGTGACTGTACTGTCAGTGCTCAGAATTTTCAGTTGAAAGTTAAAAACTCGGATTTTGTAGTTTTGCACTTTTGCTTGTCGATTTTTCGATTTGCTAAATTTTTGCAGTTTCCGGTGCCTTGTGGCTTGTGTACCGCGCGGAAGCGCTTTGCAAAGCTAGAATCACAGAGCGGCACCCTGTGGCGCACACCCTGCGTTACAGGATGGCATGCACTCGAACCTCGCCTCGCTAATTCCAGTTTTGCCAGGTGGCGCTGTGCAAGATTTGCCGTGAAATACCGGTGCACTGAGCTGCTGCAAAAGCAAATTGTTTATCAAAGATTCCTGACGTTCCTTCTGATTGCAGCAGAACATCTAGAATTGGGAAGATTTTGAGATTTGCCAAGAATCATCCGCTATTTCGTGTTATTTTCCCATATAATCCTTAAGAACTAATCAGTTATGGCTCCCCGTAAAGGAAAAGTACAGAAGGAAGAGACCGTCACCACGTTGGGTCCCCAGGTCGCAGAAGGAGAGAATGTTTTCGGTGTGGCTCATATCTACGCTAGTTTTAACGATACCTTCGTCCATGTGACGGATCTGAGCGGCAGGTAAGCTGGCGAACGGAATTGGATCATGAATTTTGCTGTAGGTCGGGTGTCTGTGGCTCATACGAGTTTTTCGCGACAGGGAAACCATCGCGCGTGTAACTGGTGGTATGAAAGTCAAGGCCGATCGTGATGAGTCCTCTCCATATGCGGCTATGTTGGCCGCTCAGGATGTGGCGGAAAAGTGCAAATTAGTGGGCATTACGGCGGTGCATGTGAAGATCCGTGCCACCGGCGGCAACAAGACCAAAACACCCGGACCAGGTGCGCAGTCGGCGCTGCGAGCCATGGCTCGTGCTGGAATGAAGATCGGCCGTATTGGTAAGTGGAAAATGATCTCTGAGATTTCTTAAGGCACTTACGGCGCCGAAGGACCATCCAGCGAGAAGGATTTTAATGAATTTTTCTTAATATAATAAATTGTAATGGTAGTGTCTGCGTTCTTGAAGTTATTGTTATATTTCATAATATTTGTGAATAGATTTGGGTTCCAACGTAAAGTTTGGCTAGTATATTAAAAATAGCAGTTTGTTATTAACAACTGCATAAGGTTTTCTTTTATGTCTCTGGTTTGCGTTGCTTGAAAATTTAAAGATTTACGATTTTGGATTTCTTCTGGAATGAGTATACGAGTAATGAGGATTGAAAGTTACAGTAACTCAAACGTTGGACAATGTTGGTAATGTCGCATTGTTGTTTATTTGCAGAGGATGTAACTCCAGTACCAAGTGACTGCACACGAAGAAAGGGAGGTCGCCGTGGTCGTCGTCTGTGAGGAGTAATAAATTTATTATGTTTTGGTACGGAATTTCTGCTGTCTGTCGGATTGCGCATTTCCATCTAACGAGACTGTCGGTGAATAAAATTACCAGCAAGTACCGTAGTCGGTTTCCCAGCTGCTGCATTGCATTTAGTTCAAATGCGTACCATACCGCAAGTGTTTATGATCGCGGCCAATGCCTACCAAGGCTACCATTAATGAATCCGATCTATTGCAAATAAGGAAGCCATACATATCACAGAATATTTTATTCAGCAAAAGCGGGAAAAGCCATTGCAAACATTTATATTCCACCATGCATCATTATTCACGCTCTGCAGATATTCAGGGACGCACAATGATATTATGGCAGTTGGTATCTGACGTCTATTGTATTTGGTAGTACTAAAAAAGCGAAACCGGACAAAATAATTTTTATTAATGTTTGTAAATACACAAGCGAGTTGCTTTTATACTCGTAAACACTTGTTTAACTTGTGAGTTTTAAATTCCTGGTAACGTATAATAGTTCAAACCGCGGATTTGCGAACTGACAATATAGGTAAGTATTATTCCCGTGGGACGGCGATTTCCAACGCTGATTGCGAGTTTCAAAAGTGACGAGTCTGACGACAGACTGCTGCGGCACTACTAAACTGCGCACTGGACACCTGTTAAGGGTCCAGTATGCACTGCACTTTCTTCGATTCGGTTTCAGATGTAACCGCTTGTGTATGCATCCCAAGATAATACGGCCGCTTGCAGTTTCTCTTCAAACGAAACTTTTGTAACAAACACAGCAGCCCGTGAAAATCAGGGCAGCCGTCAAACCCGTCCATAACGTCATGAACCGACCGGTCTTCGCTTCCGGTATTTCTGCGCTCAGACACGACCATGCGCCGGCTATTTCTTTCCAGGCAGAACCGATGCCCATCCAACAGAGTACCAGCAGGCCGCAATTCAGCAGCGTCATGAAAAGCAGCGGCAAATAGGCTGTTTCCAAATCAGCGATGACCTCAGATTCTGGTACGTCGCCAGGACGCCATCGTTGAACTTCTCTCGATATTTGCAAGCAGCATAAAGACATAGATGCCATCGTGAACAGAAGGTACCAAGCAAATACCAAGAAAAACCAAGCCAAAAAATTATCCTTCGCCTGTAAAACGCGCAGTCAACCTTTAAGTATTTTATAAGTATTTTTTCTTATTTTATAAGTAAAAGTACGTTTAACTTTTTCAGTATTTCTTTAAAGTACGAGTACTTACGTAAATAAGGAAATAATTGTAACTGTATAATGTATAATCCTTACCGGACTTCTTTCTTTGGCGCAGACTGTCAGGCTATAAGCGGTCCACCCGAATAGACCGCATTCCAGGATGAATCGCAAAGCGGACAGTAGGAAGTTCGCCCACATATACTGGTAAATTGGCTGAATTTTACGACAAACAGTATGCCCGCGCGTCGGTTCGTTATCGTTATCATCCGCTGAAAACGCCCAAATTGACAGTTATTTGTACGGTACTCGTACTGCGTGCAGCCGGTAAAACAAATGATACTTTTTTGAATATGACCTTACATTTCTCAGTAGACGCGTCCATGTCAATTGTCTTCGGTCAGCGTAATGTTATTCGTTGTTACCCGTTTGTGTTTTGCGTACAATTTCCTGACGTGGAACTGAACCAGTAAAAAAGGAAACATGTAGTTACCTTATTAAAGATTATGATTTATGTCTAGCAGTGCCCTTTGCCCAATAATGAATATTCTAATAAAAGCACTTCATAAAACCTCAGAATTCGTAAATCCAGCAATTTGTATTAATCCCGGAAAAAATGTTGACGACATCTCGAAGATTGATAATCCTGCGCGAAATCCGCGAAATGCACTGTGAATGTGATCGATATAAATCGCCATCATGCGCCACGCATTCCTGACCAGCCTGACGTAAAATCAATAACTATATTATGATTTCTACGGAGTATGTATGGACTACGATCGCATTATGCGCTGGTCATCCTTGACTTGAGTGGCAGATGCAGTGCCGCGTTTGGAAACAGTTTCCACAGCAAAATTAAATAATGGATCTTTACTTTCCGGATGACATTATTTCGATGCCGACTGTAAGGTGTGCAACTAAATAAGCAACTGCTTGCGGTAATACATCTTCCGTAACAGCTGTGAACTGTATATTTATATTCCTTTTGCTAATGAAAGTAAGAAGGCATCAGCGAATAAAGCACCCATGCGACCAAACCGGCTTAGAAACAAAAGTTGCAAATGCATCCAAAGGAAATACATCTGCCGCTTTATTCAATATCGCTGTCCGAACAAATAATTTCACAATAACCACAACTAACAGGGGTAGTAAACAACATAATATATCAACGAGATCCAGACGCAGTGTAAAGGCTATTTTACATCAATAATCACAGCAAAATTCCAGCGTCCACATATAAAACTTTTCAAAAAAGCGACCTTCTGAAAATATTTCGCATGCCTAGCTGATGGATATTATGGTACAAAAAACCACTCAGACTCTCAGTAATTATTCTCTCGATTAGATGACGATGAGCTGGACTGTGAGCTAAATGTGCCAAAATCAGCTTGTCGACTAGCAGCATCGTGCATGTGGCCGCTCTGGCTGGGAATCATGCCACTCGAATACGATGAGGCAACCTATGAAACAATTAACATTTCAAATTCCAACGAATGACGCTCAGTTCGCACTAAGGCTGTATATAAAATTGTACAATAACGAAAAAACGATGGAGCAACGTACGGATCGATCTCCACGGTACTGTACACTGGGAGCACTTTGTGTAGCATCCAGTCGGAGTGGAGACGGCGGAACACGGAGATTACTGCCGGACACTCGGCGGTCAGTGTTCCTGTGATCCTGAAAATATTAAACAAATTATGCAGTTATAAAATTACTGAAATGGTTCCCGTATGTGTCGGCTTTTTGCAAATTCGGCCTTGCATAAAACATAATTTCTGCTTTATACCGTGCTTACCATTAGCTGTTGAATTTGAGTTCTATCAGCCGGGCCAACATGCGATACATGACTGAAGTCAGATGGACCGGAAATTAACCGGGACCTTCTCTCCACCGGTCTGTAATACATAATCAACGATGAAGCAGATAAAGATAACGTAAAAGTGGTGCACGAATGTGCCAAAGCTAGCAAAAGCTGTAGAAGTATTAGTAACAAGAATAAAATGCACTAGCACTCACAAACGACTGAGGTTCTGTCTGCCGGCGAACTCCCTGGACTTCACCGACCATCGGCGATGTTTGCGCTGAACACCGGCGCGGCTGGCCGATGTGGAGCGACGCCGATCGGGTGCCGGTTGATAAACAGGTACTTCACGGGGCATTATTAGATCAGCTGGCGCTTGCAGTTCGCGCAGGTAGACAATCAAGGGCGAATCACTGGGACAGACCAGGTTCAGGCTGCCATCGCGGGATAACGGTCGAGCCTGGAAAGAGCCATCACTAGTTAGCAAAAAAATCCACGATGTCAGCATATTAGTTAATTCGCACTTACGCGTTTCATGTTCAGTGTCTGCACCCAGTCCCCGCTGTTCACATCGTACACGGCGATGTGGTTCTCGGTGTACACAATGAGGTATGGACGGAAGAAGGCTACAAAACCTAAGGTAAAAAAAATGAAAAAGCTGTAAACATACTCAACGTTACCAATATGCAGCGGTGGGGCGGTGAACATAATTTCTTTTGTTCTGCAGTGCCTTCCACGTTCATCGAGGTAAAGACCGAGGCCTACAGCAAAACAAAACAAATATTAAAGCGATTAAAATTTTAGAATCAGAAACGCAAGTACAATTCAATAAAAATTTTAAGGTATTTTAGTAAAAGCGCCATTGTTTAACGGATATTTACCATCAAAAACGAAGAGGTATTCTTTTTCCGTTATATCAACAGCCATCAGTGCGTTCAAGCTAGACTGTAGAAGAAATCGCGGCACGGAGGATGCGTCGTCCCGGGTTCCATAGAAATCACGTGTCAGCAGATCTGATAACCAAATATCAACTTATCAGAGATCGAATGGAGCATATTTTGGTCTAAACCACTGCAACAAACCCCTATTCGCTTACAATTGGCCGTATCATCCTCTAAACTGAACACGCCGAAGGTAGACTGGAAGCCGACAAACAACTTATCCCTCCTGACATCCAAGCACTGCGGACTGTAATCCACCGAGATCTCCCGCAGTTTCCGATGTCGACCTTTATCCCGAGTGATTTCATAAACCAGGATGTGTCGTTTCATGGCCACACACAGGACATAACGATGCGTCCGGGTCAGACGTCCCACACAAAAACAATGGCACCCGCGGGTATCGGTTAATTTAACCCAGTCGACGCCATAACCATCCAGAGCGCCGGTAGGTATCAGGCGGATGCAATGTTGTTTGCCTGACGCGATGATCACCAATTGTTCTTCGTCGACATACTCCACTTGAGTGATCTTTCGAGTATCCCCAATTTTTAGCACTTCTGTTAACAAAAGATTTGTTTGAAATTCAGATTATGCAAACTCAGAAATGTCTACCAAGTACCAACCTTCTTTTTCCACGTCAATACAAAATAATCCCTCTTCGCCTCCAGCCACCAATCGACTTCGATCTGAGAAAAAAAGCACTTGTACCAACAACTCAAGTTATCATCGCGAAAAAATCTGATATACCAAGTATCGCGGCGGATGTGAAGGTTTTCACGATGTTCAAACTTTCATCCACAATTTCTTTCGGCCGGAAGATCTAAACAAACGAGGAAAAATTTGAAGGACACAAGTTCAAAGTTTCCGTAATTTTCCTTACTGTTTTAGTAGGGATGATGTTTTTGCGCAGTATCCGGTGTAATTCGGTCAACGCGATGATCCACTTGTCTTTATCGCCTTTATTGTCAGCCAGAAACAACATCTGATTGCTAAATCCAGGAGGATTCACCAACGTTGTGGTGACCTTCATAAGAACGGAAAACGGTTATTCAGCGACAATATTATTTATCACTGTTGAATATTTAAAACAGCGCATGTTCCCTTTTTACTCGCAAAGGCAATCAATTCACATTCGTACAAACCTTAAAAATATTGTTGACATCCTTCTTGTTAGCATGAATAACATCTTCATCCGAAACGCCGGACACAGTGAAGTCTTCATCTCTATACAAGACAAACTATCAAACCGAACTCAAAAGAAATTATCAGATATCCATTTCCCCACCTCATATCCAACACTTGCCATACAACAATATTTGGTTGGTCCTTCTTTTCCGGGATGACATCGTACAAAAACAGCTTAAAATCACAGATGACGACGAACTGCTTAACCCAGCCTTTTTTTACTCCACCGGCTTTCGGAACCTTAAGGATTACGAAGCAAATGAACAATCAGAAAGATGGACTAACATTTCGTTGTTGTTATGATACCCGTAAGTAGCCTTCGTAAGCCGTTCCTACACCGCGTTTAGGGTCGATTCCCAGTGGTCGTTTCGCTATAAAAAACGCAGATGTCCCAAACTGCCCAATCCTCTAACAAATTTTTTCATACCCTGATTTGGATGAGGCGGACACTGACCAGGAACCTGATTGAGGCAGTGCGTATGGCAAGATATACCACAAACTGCAAACGAGAAAAGTAATATTACGGTACATAAACGAATAAAACTCGCTTACGACAATTTCCTATTTGTTTCCTCTTAACAAGGAATCTAATCAATCTATTAAATTACTACGTAGTTGAACGCTTTTCTACATTTCCATTAGATTTCTATGTTCATCTGTCAGGCTCAGCTCAAAAGAATAAAATGCATTTACCTCCGCATGAGTATCCTTGACGCATAAGTCCAACCAGTAAGGATGAGCAAGCAATGCATTTGGTCGGTTGACTGAACGTTTCAACGGAGAATTTATGGACTTGAGAAGGCATGGAGAGTGGCGGAACATAAACCGGCACGTCATTATCGTTCGTATAGCTCGATAATGGACGAGTAGGCTCGGTTTCACATGAGGATTCGGTTTTCTGAGCATTAGCCGCAGCATCTTTTAGGAATCTATCCAGAATTGATGGCTGGCTTTCCGACAAATTTCCTGGAACAAAAAGCATCAAAACAAATTTCGGCATTTTTCAAACTGAAAAACTAACATACCGGCAACCTCGAAGTGATGGCGCATTTCGGAAATTTGAGCATCTTTATCCTGAATTTCGTGTCTGAGGTCCGATATTAATTGCTCTGAGTCCGTGAGTTTCCTGTGCACAAATCAAAACCCAATAAGTAGGCAAATTCCAATCATGCAGAATAACCTTCTTGCTAAATCTTACCGGTTAACGGAAGCTATCTCCGTCCTGACTTTGAGTAATTCCTGATGAATCTGTTCTTTGGCTTGGATTTCGCTTTGTAAATTGGACTGCAGACTGAGCAATTCAGATTTATTGAGCTTCTGCGATTTACGATTGCGCCAGGTGGAATCGGCCATCGGGATACCCAATCCGGCCGCCTTGACTGTATCCACTTCGTCGGACAGTTTGCTCATTAAAGCCTGGAGATAGCGGCGAGCATTCTTTTCGTCCGATAGCCTAAACAGCAAAAAATGCTGAAAACCACTCGCAACTTTTACGTAATGACAAACGTACAATACTTACATCTGATTTAATTCTGTCACACTCTGTAGTAGCTTCTTGGTGGTGTCGGCTTTGTTTTCTTTGATTGCAGATACTTCGTCTTGCAAACTCTGACAATCTTGTTCGAGCTAAAATTGATAAACAAAATTGCTAAAAATTTATTAAAACTGATTTAATTGCTTGTATAATAAAGCAACAGAAACTTAAATCCGAAAGCTTAAGACGCTCATTTTGAAATACCGGTGCAGAATCAAAGACCATGTACTTAATTACAAGAAATGTAATTACCCTTTCAATTTCTCGTTTTAAGCGGTGGTTGTCACCATCCAGTGCTTCGGCTTCGATGTCATAATCCCGCTTCATCAGTCTCGCACGTTCTTCAAACTGAATTTTCATGGCAGTCTTCACATGCTCCCCGTGCTCTTCCAGCTTCCGAATCTGCAAAACAAAATCATAGACTAAAAAGTCTAAAATACCAGGTAAGCAATATTTGTTGCGTCCGTTGTGATAATATGCACTCGTATAAATACACACCAAACAATTACAAAAATAGACACATCTGCTATTATTGTGTAATGGCCTTAATTTTCAGATTTTGTCCCAGTATATATATAAATTAATTTTTTATCTGTTAGTTTGACGCCAATTTCTGAAGGAGAATTCTATAATACAAGCGGATGTTTGTCGTCTCTCACGGCATAACAAAACACGGCGCCGTGTCAGCACCGTTGTACAAAATAAAATTTCTGCCCTGGAATGCAAAATAATGAACTCAGCACAGCATCTGCGCAATCTTTATGACTATCGACCCAATATGGACACTACGGTTTTGTCTCTGCGGTTAGTATGAGCAAGATCTGCCAAAACAATACTGCCAGCACAGTGAACGAAAAATTAGCACAAACTCTTCCGACTCTCAAATATATGGATTGTTTCGGCACGCACATAACTCAAAAGCAATCAAGCATTTAATTCATCCGCCACACCTACACACATACAAAACTCCACTAAATGCCGTCTAATAATGCTCATATTAGCCATTTAAATTCTTTATGTGATATCTAAGCTGTCAATTATTTCTAGCCTGACTAGGTCATCAGTTATACTTACAGCACATAAGCACATACGGAGGGAAAAAAGTCAGCAGCGATCGTGTCGCGCGCATATTAGTGATATTACCTCTTGCTGCAGTGCATTCCGCTGCTGTTCAACATTCGTCAGCTGCTCTCTCAGCCGCACATTCTCATCATCCACGTCAACTGGCCGTCGGGATGCATTGGCATCACTGTCAGATTGGCGTTGTAGTGCGGCCAGCTCATTTTTTAGTCTGTAAATCATATCGAATAAACCGATAAAAACATACACAAACACACATCACCGGCAACATGGCCAAGCTGCCGCGTATGACATCTTTCTTTAATACCAGCCGCGCCACATCCGTCCGTGCCATATGCGGCACCGGTCAGAATTGGTAATTTAGAAAAGCGCGAAAAAATGTCGCCTGCAATTATTACCGTGTAATCTCATCGTTTAGCCGGCGAGCCTCATTACCATCCACTTCACAACTGTTGGTGTGACCATTTACCCGCGGGCCCGACTGTGAATCCTGTCTGTCCACATTGGTGCGCTGGGCACTAATATCCACAGACAAAGCCTCATTGCGCATTTCCAGCTGAAAACAAACATGTCGAATGAATATAACAGGCTGTTACCCAATAACACAACAAATAATAATAACTACTATTATGTAGAATAAAACTTGTTAGTGTTGACTAAAAATTATTTCTAGGCTTTCTTGATCCAGTTTACCGACAAATAAAGTTATCCATGTAACAACAAAACCTTCATTGTCAACGAAAACGTAATTGCTGTTGTTAGCGTGTTATATTGTACAAAAATATTAAACATACGTCTTTTCGCAAAGCATCCGCCCGCTTAATATCCTGGCGTAAAGTTTCGACTTTGGCATTGCTTTTCTCCAGTTCATCGTCTTTCTCTCGGAGCTGTCGTATCAATTTTTGCTTAGCGCTGCGCAATTCCTCCAGTCTGAAAAAGAAAAGGTAATCACGGTCTGATTAAAATTCATTAACTACAAAAACCTACCGTTCATTTAACTCGGCAATTTCAGTAGACGAAGATTTCAGTTTATGCGTCGCATCCTTCAGTTCTTTGTTCTGAGACGCTAACTTATCTTCCAGTTCACCCAACTCCTGAAAACAGTGCAGCAAACTGGATACTATAACGCCAAATTTTAATCCCAGTTCATGAAGTGATTCAAAAACACAGATTTATGTAAATCAATGCGTAAAAAGATGCAATACAAAAAATACTGCGCAGTTATCGCCCTAGCGAATAACTAAGGCAAAAAACAAAATAAGGGTTGTCGCAAGAATGTTGAGCTGAACATTCCTAAATACATACCCGTCCTAGTTTATCCCGAACAGTTTTGAAGGCTTTCTGATCGCCTTCCGCCAATTCCAGCGACTGCTGCAGTTTTTCGTTATTGGCCACCATTCTCTCCAAGTGCCCATCCGTTTCCGTTTTGGCCTTCAACAGATCGTTCACTTGTGCTTCCAACACTGTCAATCAAAAAACAAAATCCACTCCCAACACTGACAAGACTGATAGCCATCGCTCTCTCTCTCATATTCTCTTACAGTATATCCTTTCATCCTTGACTCCGACCTCTTTTCGCAACTGGACTGCTTCATTATCGTCAGTTTGACGGTCGACGGGTTGTGAAGGGAGCTTGCCATGCACGACTTGCTGTAATGCTTGACTGGTTTCTGTTACGGGGATGAAAACCCAATTAAGTGACTTCTACACGTGTCGGCTATTCTCAAACAAAACAAACAACACTGTCCACATTTTACACACCAACAACTTTACGGGACAATTCCCGCTTATCGGCTTCCAGTCGTGCTATCCGCCTTTCATAAGCCTCAGCGCTCAGGCCTTGAACGG
Source organism: Paramacrobiotus metropolitanus (assembly GCF_019649055.1). Lineage (NCBI taxonomy): Eukaryota > Metazoa > Tardigrada > Eutardigrada > Parachela > Macrobiotidae > Paramacrobiotus > Paramacrobiotus metropolitanus. The sequence goes on along the minus strand of NW_026570267.1, from coordinate 393,066 downwards.
GTGATTCTTCGGTCACTATTTCGGCACCGGCCCCGAGATTTCCCGTATCAGAAAGACGGCTGTGTACAAAGTCAAATTTAAATTTCAAATCTTTTATCCATATATTTTCGAAAAATAACAGCAGGAATATGGGACCGATTTTAATCGACCGGCGCGATGATTTAATTAAAACTTTTTAAAAATAATTCCAGCAAAACATTTTAAAATAATCTATATGCCAGACAGTAGCACTGCTCACCTTCCACCGGTAAACGTAAAGCCAGCGAACGGCAAATGGAGACCAGAGAATACTGCATTAGCATTGGGCGGTTTAGCGGGCTGTAATACACATCGACCGTAAATTCGTTTCAACTGCATTATGCTCAATGACACTAATAGTCCACTTACAGCGTGTTTTACATCATTCTCCTCAATATCAAAATTCGATGTGTCTGTTGGACTAGAAACTTCCGGAATAAAAGGCGGAGTGCCTAAGAAAAGCCATCGGCGTGCATCGAATTAGTACGATTCAAATGCCCATGAAACTTACTTTCTCGCAAGGTTTTCCATTCGATGCCTTTAAAGAAAGGATGATCACAGAAATCCTGTAGACCGTTCTTTCCCAAACGGTGTTCGGCGTTACAAATCAATCGTTTCATCAGATCTTTGGCAGGATCACTAATTTCAACATCCTCAGGAAATTTCAAATGAACCTAAAAAACACGGCTTTTCGGTTGCTTCAACTACAAAAAGTTAAAACTGAACCAGACTAAAGAAACCATTAACACAAACACATCGTAAAAAGCACAAAGTGAACTTAAAAAATCTTACCGTGTGGTTCATAATTCGAGCGTAAGTTTCCAACAGAGATTCCGCATAAAAGGGAGTAACGCCAAACAGCATCTCGTACATGCAAATTCCTAAACTCCACCAATCACACTCTGGACCGTATCTTCCACGACCGTCCTCCATTGCCTGTGAGAATAAAAATTTTTTTACGTGAGATCTTAGTGTAAGCAAACATTTATTCGCATTACTAATTATCGAGTATATTTTACTGTATTCAAAATCAATTATTTACGTATCTGGCATCGACAGACATTTGGAGCAAAAAGACTGACCTGAAGGATTTCCGGGGAGATGTAATCAGGCGTACCAACTGTAGTTTTACACTGTACCTGCAGCAAGCACAATAACCTTATGTTCACCAACCAACACGGGGAAATCGTTAAAAAATTTACAGTTCCATCTGAGAGCATCTTAAGGCACGATCCAAAATCCGCCAGTCGGATATGTCCATTGGCATCTAAGACAATATTATCCGGCTTGATATCTCGATGTACATAACGCAGATAGTGCACCGACTCGATGGCCAGAATCATTTCTGCCACATAAAACCTCGCCTGTAATAGAAACACCCACGCGCTCAAACATACGACACTAATAATAATCTATATCTATCAAAGTAAAATTGATCAATAATCATTGTAATTTTCTAAACTATGCTCTTTCTTCTAATGATTAATCTGTGCTTAGTTTAGTGTAGCACATCTAGCCGCGGGACAGATCACTGCCGACGAACAAACTTACAGCTTAAACCGTTAACAAAAGCACACAGTACCATGTCTTCCGGCAATCGATCGTTGAATTTCATAAGTAATGTCAGCAGATCCCCTCCACAATAATAATCCATCACCAGATACTGCCCAACAAAAAGGACAATAGAGGAACAATCAGGTCAGTGAAGTACACGGATAATGACAGACGGAAAACGGGCAATGTCCTCCCAGATCATTTGCCCACTTACCAGATATTCGTCATCCTGGAACGCATAATGCAGATTGGTAATCCACTTCCCGTCCCCATTGACCAGCACATCCCGTTCCTCCTTGAAACAGGCCGTCTAAGGAGCACAGAGAAAGGGCATGACACACTCACATACACAGTGGGTGTTGCATTCGTTGTTAAGTGGGAAAATAGGCCAAACAAATCTCACAAACGGAACTGGCTAATTTCCCTCCTTTTTAACCAGCCACCTCACCTCGGCGCGTTTCAGCATTTCCCACTTGTGAAGAATCTTCATGGCGTAGATCCTATCAGTTGATTTCATTCGCACCACGGCCACCTATGTTGAAATGTTGATAGATTCACGCAGAAATGATCCTACTCCAGATTATGCAGATTAAATTTTATACTCACATCCCCAAACGCACCACGTCCAATGATCTTCAGGAATTCAAAGTCGTCTCTAACCAGACGTAATTGTCTAACTTTCGCCACCACGGGTTTGGCTGTAAAAATACAAAGCTTCCAGTTCGATAAAAGCCAAATAAGGATTTATGTAACATGCTCTAATAGTGGGAAAAAAAACCTGACTCTTTTTGACATTTACTTGGTGATTGCCAGCAGGTCTAGGCATCTACGGACTAGTATACACTCGTATGTACTCATACATTTGTTCATTTTGTTATCAGTACAGCTTATAAACGACTATGAATTTTATCGATAAAAATAAATTAAGGAGACACCATTTCACAAACTTATTCGGGCATCTATATTCCTGGTTTTACTCTGCAGATATTATACCCCCATTTTCAGTACGCGGCGTAATCAGTCAATCATTAACGCAGCAAAATCACAAATTAAAAGCAAATATATTAATAAGCATGTCAGATTATCATGTTAGCAATTCTTTTATTCGCTTACTGTCATACTACACAAAACAGTGCAATGCTGAAATGAATTTGTAGAACCAATATGCTAGTGTATTCCGATTAACCTGTGCGATAACGTCGAAACTTGTATTGCCAGTAATCATTAAAACAAGAATTCCACATTACGCAGCCGACCAGTTGTATCGGAATCGGAAAAAGCAGGTATAATTTATGATAGACACAGAATTCATTAATCAAACAGGTGTGGAAAAAATTGCCTTGGGTGTACAGCTAGCTAAATCATGTCAGCTTACGTTTAGCAAAATGGAAAACTCATAACTATATCAGTAAGCATCTATATCTCCGTAAGAACCATACTTCAACTTTTGTGACAGCCAAAGGAATAATACCGGTCGAAAAATAATTTCGCACTGTATGAAATTGACTGGCTCAATTAAATTAAACTTTGTTGGGCAAATTATTTCAAATTCTATTAAATAAAGTGAGAATACGTTCCACGTGTTTATCGACATGTTTTTTTCGGATCTGCCATAAGAAAGATCCCGATGCTCACTGGAAGCTTGCACGCGATGCATGCGCACTATCTATCCCCTATGGATGAATGGATCACGATCAATATCGATAGTCATCATACGTAAACTATAATTCAAATGGAAAACTAAACTAACCCCTTTTCATCATACATCGATTATCTTTAAAAAGATACTACTCATATGGTGCATTTAAAAACAAACCGCAGCTTCGCTTATTTTACAGCAGAAGCTTGTTTAGACTGATTGTGAGACCATTTTCTTTTCGCCAACTGTGCGATTTCTAACAATCAGTGAAGCCGAAGGGCCAAACAAAACGCTTTTAAGTGAACACTGCGAATCCAGAGCATTTAACAGGCACTTTACGGAATCTGCATCCCTGTGACACTTTTTGACATAATTTATGGTCGACGTTCACTGCGAATCACGTTAACGCAAACGCCCACACAACCCATCCTAATCATGCCGCCACACCGCCTAAAAGGAAGTGCATTCACGATACATTTTGCTATATATAGCAATTACGCTACATAATGAGCAAATCAATTCTCTTTCATTCACATCCATACAGAACAGAATAACAAATAAAACTGCTGAAAAACACCACTCAAATACAAGCCAAACAAACAGACAAACCCTCAATGAGCTTCTCACACAAAGAACGCACATGCCGAAATTCGAGAGGGAATCGGTCATTGCGCAATAATTCAAAAGTACATAACAGCGTAAAGCGGTATGAAAGGCGAGTATTGATAGGGGCTCCCGCGCCAGGCGCAATGTTATGTGACATTTATTCCTATGATTAATAAAAAGCTATATTTAACCTCGCAAACTCCGCTATCTTATCCGCGCCGTTCTGGCGATAACCACCTGGGCCACCATTTTTTATGACCGACATAAAAAATTTTATAACACTCTACATGCTCTCTCTACCGTCCTGGTATGTTCCGGCGGAAGACGTTTGCTAAGCCGAACTCTTGACAGCCTGTGTAAATCAAGCTAGACTTGCTGACAGTGAAGGATAGCCGAGTCTCAACATTGCCGGGAGAAACCTAAAGAGACGCTTCCCGTCTGTATACTGCCGCTGAAATATCTGCCTGGTTAATATTCGGCATTTGCATTCAGCCATATTCTATATTTAACATAATATCCAGCGATATTTCCTCTCTCCATCCCAGCTAAGGCAAACAGTTATTCTCTCCCAGCCACCAATCACCAATGTAATTTATGCGGTTTTGGCAGTCTTCAATGTCGGGGTCAGTCATCTTTTGCTCACCAAGTTGTTAGCTAATGCAGCTGACCGGCGGCCATGAGTTTTAATAAATAGTCTCACAAAGCTGATGGATGGATCCGCTCTTTTACTACCATAATCGCCACTGCGGCAGCACGAACAGCACGGGCGAAGCAAAGTATAAAAGTTATGTAAATGATCCTGATATGTTTAGCCAGAGGCTTATTACTCTTAAGCTTCTTGAAATTCCACCAGAAAAAACAACAATAAATCCATTACCAAATTAACATGTGAACATTTTACAGCCCATTACTCCAAACGCTGCCCCCAAGAAAAGCTCACCGCTAATGTTCGCAAAAATTTATGCTGTAAAATGTAGGTCACGTGATGGAAATCTGGAAAATGGCTAATACTTCGTATCGCTCGTGAGCGCTGGAAAATGCTGATGAAAAATGAGTGTGTCCGCAATATCCATCAGCAGTAGCGAATGAAAGAGACCATCGCACAAACATATGAAAGACGGTCAAAAATAATTGCGGATTCTCTCACCCGTGACCATAATTTTGTATCTTCCCAGCTAACGTGTTGACAAGTAACGAAAAATGCCAATAGCGCAACACAAATGCAAGCTAACCGCGTACAGATTCTCTTACCATGCTCAATAAATTCGGTAAACGTTCGCTCTTTCCGCAAGGTTGATCGTGTGCACTCATCGTAGAGAACAATGAGAACATCCAGCAGTGTCTCCGTGCTGACCGCCGCATCCGGATAGGTCTGCGGTCCTTTGAGGAACATCTGTTCCAGCTGTTTCAGTCGCACTTCGGCCGACATGATGTTCTCCTTTTCTGCCTCTTTCCCCCGTTTATAGAGCCCCCCAATTCACTTTCAATCAGGAATGCACTATCCCGTGGTTAAAATCCGTCACATTCCTTATTAGAAAAATTGGCATGATGGATGATAAAAATAAACCGCATCGCCAACTCGACAGCAGTTCCGCTCGCGTGTCCGCTGTGTATGCAGTCACTGCCGTGGTGAGAAATATCGCGCGCTAATCAAATGCAACGGATTCCGTTTATGGATCACGTAGGGGAAAATGGCGCACAATAAAATCCCATAAACTAACCGATAAATAAGATAAAAATACGCATTCTGGTAGAATGGGGCACTAAACGATTGGCTTCGGAAAACAGGGCAATTGCCTGACCATGAAACTACAAAATAGCAATATTTCAGGCCTTGAACTCACAAACAAAATTACAATAGAATTATTACCGACCTACCGCTATTAACAGCAAAGCATTATTGTGATTATCCCATACAACACGAGTACAATGTTACTGAACACAAGAAAAAATTTTAAAATAAAATTTGCAAAACTTCAAGGTGGCAACGTGATTATGGAATTAACTAGGGTACAAAATAAGAACCACTACTCCTACCGGGAAAAAATACGCATACGTAGAGGAATTTCAATGCATGTAACCAGCTGCGCAACTGTGCAGTGTATACTCTTCCAACCCAACACGACTGTAAAAGTCACTGAATAATAATATCTCTTAAACCTGTTTGACTACTTTGACGGCATGAACGATTTGACTGTGCACAGATGCCTTTGAAATGCATCGCGTTCTCATACTCGGAGTCTGCATAAAAAAATAAACGAACAAACAGAAATTTTGACCAATTCTGGCCTATTATTAAGCTGCACGCATTAAGCTCTAATGCTTCATAAAAAACTTTTGCCCTACAAACTCGCGCTTCAACCAAGCATCTTCCATAAACCGCACAATTAATCACAGTAAAAAGCTTGCAAAACACTACTTAACTTCTTCGTGCACTACTGCTGTAAAGTAAAACGGCTTTCTTCGAAATTCAATTTCTGATTACCAAAACCGCAAAACTGTTCGCTAGCTTGGTGGCTGGCTATTTTATTTTTGGATTGATCGGTAGCGCTTCCGCCGTTTCGGTAGCGACGTCGTGGTATAACTTTCTATTGACATTAATTATTGACGTCGAGTACGAGTCAGTGTACACAATCGAGCACTGTGGTAAAACACCAAATCAAGTAGCACAGTGTGGAAATTTTACAAAATTAGATCAATGCTCCCAATTCAAATGCACAAATGCTGTTGGCTGGGACAACACGAGGGGAAATGTGATAGCTCATATCCAGTATCAAACCACTGCTAAATTTGGAATAACTCCCAAATTAATATCCAGCAACAAATTATAATTTCCGTTTTAAACGCTACTACCTCCTTTTACGACTAATAGGAAACTGTAATTATTGCGTTCAATTTCGAGATAACCAACCGGCATTTTTACGAAAAAGACAGATAGCCAAAATAAAATTAACCGAAAGAAACTTTCAGGAATAAAAAATTCCGTAAAATATAACCTAAAAAACAGACATTCCTTATTGGCTGTCCTTGAAGCAAAGTTTTGTGGCTTCCTTTAAAGATCAACATAAGTGGTACTTTAACTGGTAAGATGTCGGACTACTGAAAAGAACCAAAGCGACTCTTGAAAAGAAGCTCGACATTTATTTTATCGACATTTTAAAGTTAGCTCAACAGTCACAGTTAAAGAAACCTCACCGCGGTAAATCAATCAATAAAGGCCATAAAAAATGCGGATCAGACAGCATCTAATTCATATCCATACAAAAACAGCAATATCTTATACAGTTATACTTTACCTATTCTCTTGTATCCTCCTAGATCGACTGACGTAAACGCTACAACTTTCACTAAAAACGTAATTCAAAATCATTATCACTATCATTACATATGCGCAGCTGCTTACAGCAGACCCACAGCAAAACAATATTTAAAAAGTAGATAAAAACTTATTTGTGTACTGTACACAGTGTACAGTACTCCTGTGTACAGTACTCTCAATTCAGACATTGTCACTGTAATAAGTCAGAGTGATCAGACTGACTCAGACATCTCACTCGAATAAAGCCTCTGCATCCAAGAAATTCAGTCCGCGCATTCCCGAATCACACCGTAGAATAAATAATTATCACGGTCCAACATCCAGCAAAAGCACTCCCGGGTTTCACGCCGTTCGTCACGGACAAAATGATTGAAACAATGAAACTAAAAACTTCCTAGTTTTGGACGTGCAGGGGAAATCTGTCCCGATACGGATTCCAGCCACACTGATCTTAACCATAGATTTCTGAAAACTTCACAAACTTGAGACCGTATCTCTTTACAGAACAGAAAGCTGATTCGTAAAATGATCATGAGATGCTCCAACTTTTAACGAATGTTTTTATTGATGTGGCGAAAACGACGACACACTCAAATCGAGTTTACGGTTGTCGTTCACACAAACAAATGAATGACTACGCAAGGCAAGTTCCGCTGCCAAACCGATTGCTACTGTCAAGTGTCAAGTGAGTAATGCGCATAGGCAGTTCGCGGGTAGCTAGCCATCCCTGCCAGACCGAATGCCAATTTTTCGTCTTTCGTAGGCCCGAGAACTCGTGAAATTTTGCGTAACTTTGTGTATTAGATGGTTTGTCAAATTGCACAAAATGTCTTTTGTCCCAAATAGAAACAGTTTCAGAATTTAGTCAAGCGAGCGAGCGAAGCGAGCGAAGCGTTTTTAATTTAAAATGTGTGACGTGACGAACCGGAGAGCCAAATTCCCGGGGTCCAGGGGCGAAGCCCCTGGCCGGGGTTTGGGGCGGAGCCCCAATAAGCAGGGGGTGCGGGGGCGCAGCCCCCCGCTGAAACAATTGAGAAGGTAGTTTAAAATTCAAAACCTAACCCGGTCATTATTGACGAACCCGCCGTAGTAATGTACGGGGGGGTCCGAAAATTTGGACCCAGGGCGGATTTTGTTCGCGACCCCCGGGTGGAGCGTTTTTGGGGAACCGTGACGTAAATTATAATCCGGTCATTATTGACGCACCCGCCGTAGTAGTGTACGGGGGGTCCGAAAATTTGGACCCGGGGCGGATTTTTTTCGCGACCCCCGGCTGGAGCGTTTTTGGGGAACCGTGACGTAAATTATAACCCGGTCATTATTGACGAACCCGCCGTAGTAGTGTACGGGGGGTCCGAAAATTTGGACCCGGGGCGGATATTTTTCGCGACCTTTGGGTGAAGCGTTTTTGGGGAACCGTGACGTAAATTAGAACCCGGTCATTATTGACGAACCCGCCGTAGTAATGTACGGGGGGTCCGAAAATTTGGACCCGGGGCGGATTTTTTTCGCGACCCCCGGGTGGAGCTTTTTTGGGGAATCGTGACGTAAATTATATCCCGGTCATTTTTGACGAACCCGCCGTAAGAATGTCTGAGGGGTCCGGAAATTTGGACCCGGGGCGGATTTTTTTAACGACCCCCGGGTGGAGCATTTTTGGGGAACCGTGACGTAAATTATAACCCGGTCATTATTGACGCACCCGCCGTAGTAGTGTACGGGGGGTCCGAAAATTTGGACCCGGGGCGCATATTTTTCGCGACCTTTGGGTGGAGCGTTTTTGGGGAACCGTGACGTAAATTAGAACCCGGTCATTATTGACGAACCCGCCGTAGTAATGTACGGGGGGTCCGAAAATTTGGACCCGGGGCGGATTTTTTTCGCGACCCCCGGGTGGAGCTTTTTTGGGGAATCGTGACGTAAATTATAACCCGGTCATTATTGACGCACCCGCCGTAGTAGTGTACGGGGGGTCCGAAAATTTGGACCCGGGGCGGATTTTTTTCGCGACCCCCGGCTGGAGCGTTTTTGGGGAACCGTGACGTAAATTATAACCCGGTCATTATTGACGAACCCGCCGTAGTAGTGTACGGGGGGTCCGAAAATTTGGACCCGGGGCGGATATTTTTCGCGACCTTTGGGTGGAGCGTTTTTGGGGAACCGTGACGTAAATTATAACCCGGTCATTATTGACGAACCCGCCGTAGTAATGTAGGGGGGGTCCGGAAATTTAAACCCGGGGCGGATTTTTTTAACGACCCCCGGGTGGAGCATTTTTGGGGAACCGTGACGTAAATTATAACCCGGTCATTATTGACGAACCCGCCGTAGTAATGTACGGGGGGTCCGAAAATTTGGACCCGGGGCGGATTTTTTCAGCGATTTCTGTGTGAAGTACTGGGGAACGGTAGCGTAAAATATAACCTGGTCATTATTGACGAACTCGCAGTGATATACGGGTTGTCGTAAAATCTGGACCCGGGAAGGTTTTTTAGCTACCTTTGGTTGGTGCCGTTTTTAGGGAATTGACGTTTGGGGAAATGCTTATACATTTTTCAACCTTACATACTTAAGCATTTTTATGAAGAGTCCGCTGTACAAGTGTAAAAGTAGGTCGTTTTATGGACCCGGTCCGAAAATTTTGCCCGGTGTAGGTGGTGGAGTGTCTTATGTTTACGGGTCCTGTAACAGGTAACTTTTACCGTGAAGAGCTCTCGCAAAGATTTCTAATTACTATCAGTAAAATTACCGTATTCGCAGTACGTTACCTTAGACGAGGATTACTGTTACCATAACAGATTACTTTTTATGCAACAGGTGATCATTACCGAATTTTTATAATAATTGATCCTTAGGGTAACGGGTTACCGTTACCGCAACCTGTTTTGTAATGGATTACTATGACGGGATACTGTCATTGTAACCGTTACCGTAATGGATTACCGTGCATGTTATTGTCACCGTTTTGGGTTTCCGCAACCGTTACGCTTTTACTTTATTAATTAACCGCTTTTATAAATGAGCTGAGGGCGCCGCCGAGCTGCAACGCGAACAATCATTTAATTGTTGCTTAAATAAACTTAATGTAAAAATCCTGAAAAAAGCTAACGCCGTTATTCATCTAAGATGAACTAAAGAAATTCGTGCTCACGAGGCTTGCAGGTTACAAATTTATTTGAAGGGGTACGCTTAGGAAGCGCACATTCGAGAAGTTGTAAAATAATAAACAAAATCAAAAGGATTCTAAGGCTTCTGAGCAATTTTTGGAAGTAGTTTTGAAACGTTGTCATAGCGAAACATCTATTCAAGAAACCCAGCGAAGTCAGGAGTCATTACTACCATTACTAAGGTTAACACTGTTACCTGCATTGCCGCTGTTGTTATTCGTATTCTGATGATTCATTGTTGCGCGTTACCGCTACCGGCGTTACCATTCAAACCAAGCGTTATCAGTAATAAGTGTTACGTTTGCCTAACTGTAACAAGGTACCGTAACTGTGTCTGTTTTTGATAGTGTATCATGTCTCTTTACTGTTGAAACTAAAGGCGTAGCCGAAGGCGACATCAAACGTGGCGCTGTGCGTAAGCATCAGTCTCAAAACAAGCGGAGCTGCAAGTAAACAAAAGGGTTCTATTGTTCTGTTAATCTGAACGTATGTGACTTTATTGGTCAAATCAAACTTAAGGCAAAATAAAGAAAGAAACAAAAATTACAACAAGAAAATTTCTTTTAGCCAGGCCTTCCATCGTGCCCAGTGCCCAGCACAGACGCCGCATTATCCCGTTGAACATCTATCGACAAACGCTGATGTACAAACTCATGCGAGCGTGCTTCGCCGGTTTGCTGCTGAAATCGTTTCCCCAATTCTTTGGCAATTACGATTGCTGACGGCCCCACGGGCCCAGGGTTTCAAAGGCGATTGAAGCGAACAGGTAGCGGCCAACCAGGTACAAATTAAATCTGGATTTTTTATCCTCTGCTTGCACGGCGGCCGCTCCCGCTTTGATCGAGGTGGCTTTGACATGTGACGGTGCAACCGTGTCTACACATGTCACCTCCCATGCTAGGCACAATCCACGTTTCCAGGCAAGTGCCGTGCAGCCGTCCGGACGGCGCTCCGTGGTGTGAGAAGTACCACGAAGCTCCAGTTTTGCAGGCACGCCGGCAGATACACATGCTCGACAAATGATGCTATTTAATCCGCCGTGGCGCGGGTGTCTTCCGGCGGAGAAGACACATGACAGCCCATGATGCCCGTAACCATCCACGCGTTTGAGACTTGACGCAATCATGAGGTTCGCAAATCGTGGCGCCAATGCAAAGACCAACACTGATCATGAGTTCGTCGTCTACCGGCAGGTTGCCGATGTGGGCGGAAGGTTGGGCGTTTAACCAGATGCCGGCTTCTGGCCAAGACTGGGTAAGCAGGCGTGCTGTATTGACTTCATCGCCCTCGAACACCTGCAACAGAGTATAAAGGGAAACGTTACATCAAGGCATGTCCCACGGCTTTTGAGACTTCCGGAAAGCGGGTTCCGGAATTTCAGCCTGACGGGCTTTCAGTTTCCAGGACTCCACTGCGCCGGCGACGTCGGTAATACCGTGGGTAGGGGGCAGCGCGGATAGCAAACCGGAAACAGAATGAATCGAAGTCAGGAAGGCTGGTAGGGATAATTCTTCTGACCGGCGGATACCAATTCCATCTCTGCTAACTGGGAGTGTTGCTTGACCTCAAGGCGGGAGTCGTTGTGGTTGGTCCGCACGTTCGAGATTCTTCTTGCAGTTTCACTTAAACTTTTTGTTACTGTAACGATACGGTCGCATGAACCGAAGGCGGAGCCAAAGGCGACGCCGAGCTGCGGCGCGAGCAAGCGCAGCGAGCGGAGCAGCAAGTAAAACGAGCGGATTCTGTTGTCCTGCTGTTCTGCAGAGATTCTTCTTACAGTTCAGCTTAAACTTTTTGTTACCGTGATGATACGGAAGTGGAAACCGAAGGCGGAGCTAAAGGCGACGTCGAGCTGCGGCGCGAGCAAGCGCAGCGCAGCGAGCGGAGCAGCAAGTAAAACAAGAGGATTCTTTTGTCCTGCTATTCCGAAGAGATTCTTCTTATAGTTCAGCTTAACCCTTTTGTTACATGATTTTACGGTAGCAAACTACCGTTTCCACCGACACCGAAGGCAAAGCCGATGGCGATGCCGAGCCTGCGGCGCGAGGGAGCGCAGCATAATGAGCGGAGCAGCAAATAAACGAAAGCATTCTATTGTCTTTTTATTCAAAAGAGATGCTTCTTACAGTTCGCTTGAACTTTTCGTTACCGTGATGATACGGAAGTGGAAACCGAAGGCGGAGAAAAAAGCTACGCCGAGCTGCGGCGCGAGGAAGCGCATCGCAGCGAGCGGCAAGTAAAACAAAAGCATTCCATTGTCCTTTTCATTAAAAAAATAGTTTTTACGGACAAAATTTCCGTTGCCATTTTGAATTCGCTAGCGAACTATCGTTTCGTTTCGAGGAAAACCGAAGGCAAAAATGAGCGGCGCCGCAACTGAAGCATCAAGTAGAACGAAAGATTTATTTTTCTATTTCACACTTTTGTTTCAATAAATGCAACAAAATTTAAATAAAATCTGCATGGAAATTTAGATTTCAATTTTGCAAATGAAGACGAATTATTTGATTGCTTGATTGAAGTTTGTTGCCTTGTGCAACAACATCCTATTTCAAACTTCAAAACAGTCTCATTCATAAAGGTTTGTATAAATCTGAATACATAAGTACAAATAAAATAAACCTAGCGATTAAAAGTTTTGATTCTTTTGCGGAGAAAAAGAGACGAGGTCAGCGTTAGAGGTCATTACTTTTAAATACACCGGTGTTCACAGAAATTTAATGACGTGGCCTTGCTCTCACCAGAATTGCGTGTAATAGGTAACTTTCAACACGGTAAGCAGAGTGGTGAAATTCCTCGTTTTTGAAACGACTCTTACCAAAATTCACAACTTTTTAAGACTTTCATAAATTATTGTCGACATATTTTTTAGAAAATTACGCGATTCATGAACTTATTGTAGACCAAAGATTCTGGCAAGCTTAGTCAAATCAACATCCAAGCACAAAAACATTTTTGCACCAGGTGGAGTTGAGCTAGTACGTCAAGACCAAAAACGACACCGGATTGCTAACCATTGTTTTTTGCCTGAAACGGTCACTAGGTTTTCAACACCATGATAAGTAAATAAGAGTTACTCGACCGTTTTGTTCCACAATAAAATCAACCGAATTCAACTGAAAGACATGAAAAAACATGGTACCCTTTACCCTAGAAAGCGATCCAGTTGGGAATCGTTACTGCGTTATTGTAACCTACGTTGCTACTGCCCCCAGACATCGAATAAGCCGTTGAAACGATAAATCGTTTGCGTAATAAATCAAGCCAAACCAAGCTTTACGAAAAACATTGTGGTCTCTAAAACAGAAATCTGCGCCGGCGCTTCTCAGATCCTGTGTGGTTACATCGGCATACGCGGTTTGTGTAAATAAACGTGCCAATTTATTCGCAGCGAAGACAGTCTTTCCGTAAATTTGAAAATACTGGGATTTAAACGGCTTCCAAGCGCCTAACAACTTGAAAGCAATACGGGCATCCTAAAGTAAAGAATTTGGTGCGAAATTGACGGCAATGTGCGGTATGGTTTTTATATTAGTAGTGCCGCGTCACAGTTGCTTGCGTGGTCACATCTGATCGTGTAGCAGTCCATTTGTATCACCCGCGGGGTCGTTATTGTCATTTATATCAGTATTATCATCCATGTCACGGAATGAGATGTCCCGAGGTGGCGGCATGCTCGTATCGCGTTGCGCCGCTTGCGGGAGTATGAAGAGACTACCGCTATCCACCAGTCTGCTAAAACTCATGCCAGTCAATCACGCCGACTTCCACTCAGCATTCAGCTATTTTAAGTAACCGCTTAAGCTGCTTATCGGCCGCAAAATCGGCTCTACAATGTCGAGCGTACCGCAAACAATATTTTGGCCAATACACAGATCAATAATTCCTTAGGCTTGGTTAGCTCAAGCGCCTCAAGACATCGTTTATTTTTTTTCACGCAATTTCCAGCCAACATTAAACCATTTCATCTTACGAAATTCTGAATATAGTTTTTGAAACGCATGCACCAGCACGAAGCTCAAATAATATACTTTTTTTAACGGAATCAAAAATAAAAAACATTCAAAAATAATATATTGCATCGGCATAATTCCGAAAAACGTAATAAAACTAATGATATCATATCGGCATCGTAGCGGTGGCAAAACTGACATTTGAGCAGCTCTGCTGATAAGCCTTCCACAGCATATGAAACAGCTACAAAAAGCGAGTAGACTCTCAACTACTACTGTTGCAGTCTTACCCAACCGCGTCTTTGCAAGAAAAAAGTTTACACGCTCGCTCGCTTGCACTAAGGGCGGTTACGACCTTTATACTAGTTTATAAAATTCACTTAGTTTGCTGCTTAAGCTTTGATGTATACTGGCCGGCGCCCGGCAGTCTGAGCAGGCTGAACCGACTGTCGAACGACTCCAGGTCGAGCCTAGCGAGGCCAGCTGCTAAAGAAAAAACAATTTATTTAACTTTCATGTTGTGTTTTTCCTTGCAGATGTAAAACTAAAAATGAAAAAAAATCTAAATTCGTGATTCTCGCCGGGACTGCAGACTGGCAGTGTGTCATTTTGACGTCACTAACAAACAGGGATTTCACGGTGCGCCAACAGGGGGTCTACGCATTCGCTCTGTTTCTGTTTGTGTGCTGTCTTATGGGAGGTGGTACAATACCGTGGCCAAAGCACTGGCGCTTAATTTAAGAAAACTGTTAATATTTTTATAACACATTTGTCGCCTTCTTTGCAGAGGATGGTTTTCTGTAAATTTTGATGTATCTGCGCAGTTAACAAACAGCACAGTTTGCGAACGCGCGCTGTTTAAAAAGTGCCGGGATGAGCACTTGTTGTTATGGGCCTACGATGACTTCCCGGCGTAGCTTAGGCGTACGGCTCCCAACCGCCACGGGGCGCCATCCGGGCGAGAATCATCAATAAGGAAGATCAGTATATGAAAGTATTTAAATTTATGAAAGATAACTCATGAAATTATAGCAGCTGTAGCCACTGTCCATCTATATACAACGTCCAACGATACCCATATGATTAAATCCCGAAATTTCCCGAATACGTACAGTACTATACAAAATGCGTCACCCCCCCTCCGACTTAATGGCTTCGGCACGGTAATGGATTTCCAGAATACAAAAAATCAAATACGATTATACGAGTACTTAAAGAACGGACGAACATTTTTGCCTTCGTTTCTGTGAATTCTGTCTTCTGCTTCTTTTGTCTGGGTTTATTACAACTTTACCTGCAACGTTATGAGGTAGTATATGTTTTGTGCCTTCTTTTCTGTTTGAAATTCGCCGCGCATGGGGATTGGGAACGATCTGCTTGATATTTGATGATATCAGTTATGGAATCTGCCACTTCGGATGCCAAGTCACTTGAGTGCGTAGCTTATTTTCTCCGACCATTAAGTTTCTTTCGATTTCGAAAATTGGATTTCCTCGCTGCCATATCCTTGCACAATGAATAACGGTGATCGTGACGAGCCTTCCAGCAGCGCAGCAGCTCGCGGAGGAGGGCGCGCGAGCAATATCCCCGTATCCGTGGAATGCCCATCGGAACCGCGGATCGCGGAAATCACTTTCGATGGCCGTGAAATCATGCAGTCGTACGTGTGTGATTGGCAATCCCGCGTTGAAGCTTTGCAGCCTTTGCTCTATGCTGCGGCGTCTTTTGCAGGCCCGTATCGAAAGGCGAAAAACTGTACCGAAATGCCTGCAAATTAGATTTTCGTAAAATTGCCACGAAAGCGGACAGCGGTACGGCAATGGAGATCTCCGTGAACGAAGACACAGCGGAAAAGGAATCGCGACCGCTGCGCAACAATCCCGACGCCAGCACGGTTGTCTGGGGTTTAGACGGAGTGCGGAATAAACTGAGGTGAAGAGCGGAGAAAATTGCATTTATTCGCGTCTAAAGACGCTGAATAGAATAAGCTGAAAGTTAATAAACGAAATAAACAAGAAAATAATATTAATGGAAAAATGGAAATAGTCAAATTTATTGAATTAAAATTAAAAAATTATAAATATCTGCAGAAATAAAATTGGTGTACTGAAGCATTTAAGCGAATTTACAGGACCGCCTATACGGAAATCTCTGTGCTTCACGATGTGCTCTCGTTGGCCAAAGAACGTAAATATCTGCGCTTGGAGCCATCGCTAAACGATCCCGTGGAAGCCCGTCCGCATTTTAGTATGCACTATAAAAAAAAGGTGAAAGTGATACTGTGACAGTGAAGCACGTATTTATAGTTCGTTTTGTTCGATGTTAACTTTTGGTGTGCAAATGTAGACGCTTCAAGGAGTCGCGGCCATCTTTTCCAACGCTGCTGATCGACTGAAGCGTTCAGCTAACGACGCGGCTGTGGTGCAAAAATCCGAAAATGATTATCACGCTGCTATTATTAAGATGCGGGAACACTGGAGACTGAAGAAGCAGGGACAGACAATTACGGGAGATCTCAGCTATCGAACAGGTTGGATTTGCTTTTTTTTTGCAAAATAACAAACTTGCCGTGCAGTTGAAACATTTATATCTGATACCTCATAAGATTTCAATTTTTTGTATTTTTCCTTTTAGTCGGATCGTCGGTGAAAGGGATGGGTCAGTTTGAAGTGCGTAAAAACGAAGAGGACAATGATAAAGCAGTCGATGTCGTCATTTCCGGTGATTTGGGTGGTGAAACGGTCATTCAGGTTGATTTGGTCACCTGTACGTATGTGACATTGTGGCGGGCTGATGGACACCTCGGAAAACTTTTCGGTTGTTTGCTTTAGCGGAATTCGGTAATAATCAACGCAGTCGAGTGGAGGAATTGAAGCAGCAGGACTCGTGGGGAAGAATTCTTACACTGGACACCTACTGGCATCGGAAGTTGATGTCTGCGCAAAACACCTTATTTTGTCGGGAATTGTTTGCCTTGGTATGCCTCAAAACGTCTAGTTAGCTGCATGTGATTTGTTAAGTACATTTTTTGCATTGTAGATGAGCGCAGAAGGTGTTAGCGGACTGGATGACATGATCGAACCCATAGTACTCTCTGATGAAATCCATTATTCGGTTAGTTATCTGGAAACGGTATTCGTTTATGGTGTACGATTTAGAACGCTTTTGTCTTGTGCTTAGAATTTTTTTGGTTTCTCCGTGCGGTTGAAATTGCTCCATGTTGCCGAGGCCGACACAAAATTTCGTAGCATCCCGGTGGTTCGGGATATGCATAAGACCCCTTTATTGACTGAATCCAGAATTCTTGAACATTCGCTTGCCCAGATGCTTCTAAACCGCATGCGCGATTTCGCTAATCCTGATCTACCGGTGCCTGCGTGTGGGCCGGTGGGACTGAAGATATTTAGGAGGAAAATGGCGATTCAGGCCAAAGATCGCCGGGTATGGAAACAAGGACTTGGCAGGTACTGATAACAAACTGTTAAAAATACTTTCGGTGTTTTTTTGGCAGTACCGATTTTTGAAAAAAACCTTTTTATTACTATAATTTTATTGTGTTTTTGCAGCCGCACATTAACAGCAGAATTGGTATCTAGAGCAACGGCATTGATCCTTCACAGACGGTACAGATCTTCGACAAAATTATCTTCCCTTGTACAAGTATAGCATTTTCATAGCCGATCTCAGCTTGTTGTTATGGTATTTTAGTTAATAACTGTAATATTTTTTAGACATCCGTGTTTTTTGGCAGGTGCTTAAAAGCAGCAGAATCCCTTAGCTGTCCGGATATTCAGCTTTCGGTGCATGACTGCTGCTTTACAACATCGTGGAGAAACATTACGATCAAGATCTCATTAACGACGCCGGGTTTTGATATGTACAACAGGTGAAGACAACTTTTTTTACTGTAGAGTCGCTACTGATAGGAACAAAATATTACTGTTTGTTGAAGATCAAATTGTTCCTTCAACGTATCCAATGGAAAAGTTACTTTTCTAACGAAAGATTTCGTGACGCCCGTGAATTGCGAGGTTGAATTGGACTGCCGGTTGTTGTACATGGAGGTATTTAGCCCTCATTTGCTGTTGTTTTATTGTTTATTCAAAGTGTTGTTGTATCGGGGGCAAGTTAACACTTCCAGCTTTTTGAATAGGTTGTACGACAACACGCTGTAGTCCTTCAGTATCTTTTGAAGAGCAATCGTTTCGAAGTTGTCCACTATGCTCCAGTGGCTCTTTACTACAATGCAGACGAGAATGTGAAATCGGAATCTGTTCGCGCCGGTCTTCGCTATGCAATCGTTTTGACAGCAAAATCATCTGACAATCGATGGTAAGGGTGCCTTTTTAAGTTCAGTCTCTGTAGACGACGCTTGGCTTATTGTTCATATTGTTTAAAAGTCTTTGATAACGAAATTTTTAAAAACGGGAGAAATATGTTGAAAGTTTTCTGATCGGCGCTTTGAAGGTTTCGGATTTTATACAGGTTACTGAATATCGTCTGCAGTGTGACCTTTGTGTGCCGCGTATACCTTGCTGATTTGTCCGTTAAACATGTCTGCACTACTGTGATAAGAGACGGAACATTTATGGAATCGGGACAAGAGTTTTCGGAGATCAATCTGAACAAAATCGTGGGTGGTCCGACCAGGATTAGGCGTGTCGCTTTGCTTCTGGGTGCCCTTGCGAGTTGGCCCAAAGACCATGGTTTTCCTAAAACAGTGTCAGCGCTATCAAGTGCACACACAGATATCCCTCGACGGAAGGATTCAGTTTGGACGAAATGGAGTGCTGCATAAACCAAAGGTGGATCCTTACCGCTGAATAAAGGCAGTATAAATCTCGTTTAAAATTTGTAGATTGCTCAGTGTTTTCGTCTTATTGAACATTTGCTGGTTGTTTTGATTTGTTCGCTTATGTTTGTGTGGTACCAGATGTTTCAGGGTAGTTTGAATTGTTGTGTTACCGCTAAACACGACATATTCTGAAAGATCTTTCCAGCCGGAACCGTTACACTCGAGCATTAGGTAGAATACGAGCATGAGGCAATTCAGTACCATCGTGCTAACCAGCGGTACATAGGCCATATCCAGACAAGCGACAACCTCAGACACTGGTTCGCTTTTTGTTCCAGGACGCCATTGTTGAACACTTCTCAATATCCTCAAGCTCATCAGAGACATGAATGCCTCCGTGACGAGAAAAAATCCAACCATGCCAAAGAAAAACCACGCCACAGCCGTCTGTACAGCGCTATCGCTAGCCTGTTAAATGTCAGTCGACAGGTAAATGTATGTTACGATGTGGTTATTGCGTCTAGTGCTTACCATGCTCCTACATACAACCAGGCTGTACGCCACCCACCCAAATGGGCCACATTCCAGAAAAACACGCAGAGCGGACAGTAGAAAATTTGCCCACATGTACTGGCAAATAGGCCCCATCTTAGAGGAAACGGCATGTCCGTACTGGAGATCATCTTCTTGCCCATGCGCTATCCACACACAGACAGGCAATTTGTTAAAGCTTTGCAAAATTCAAAGCGGTGATACAAATAAACAATGTTTTACAACTGTTAGGCATTGGCTTACATTTCACAGAGGTCGCGTCCAAGTATACGACAAGGGAAATGTGATTTTGCGATCCATTCATTTTTTACGTTTTACCCAGCGTGATGAATTGATTTACTTAAAGAGGACAGTACCGCTCGCCACCTATGTACATATGCATTATCAGTTTTATCACACATAATAATGCTATATTTTGCATTCCAAGTAATAATGTTTAAACATGATTTCACAAAACTTCTAAAATGATGTTTCTCCCAATATCCAGTGGTCTTGTTGATCATGAGAAATGCAGGCGCATTCAGATTCTGTGCAGAATTTGTGAATATATAGATATGTAAATACGATCGATACGAGATCGTTACTGACCATGAGAGCTGTGCGCCCATTCCAGCCTCATGTGACAGCTTATCTATGCAATTCTATGATATTCCAGAGGATCAAAACGCGGACATACATCGAGCAACAGCGACTTACATCGAAGCGAGAAATAGGCGTACCAAGTCCCAATTGGCTGGGCTTCGATGTAAGTCGGTTTTTGCTCGATGTCTGTCGGTGGGCGTCGACGAAAACCGTTACCAACATGGGCGTACCTTGTAACGGGTCTAAGCGACGCCCAGGTACTTACAAAACTTCGCTTTTCCGCGATTTTTATTGGTGGGTCAGCATTCTGAGTTTAGATCGAGGCTGCCCACCGCCAATAGCAAAATTCAAAACCACGTGATTGTTTTCCCATACTTCAACTTAGCATAGGAAATCATGGTAGTAGAACAACGGGTTCCTTCTTTTTTCAAGTTAAATTTTCAAACTTACTGGTCTAAATCATTACTGTGGAAAATAGAAAAGTTTTTATTCTGTACTGGGTCTATGCAGTAGGGAAGCCTGCGTCTTGGGATTACAGACTAGACTGCGCAATATTAGCGTTTGGCCAAGTGCGCCAGTGTTTACTGATTACTTGTTGCCTGATCATTGTTTAATTTGGTTTTGATATCCTATTGCAGCTGACCAGCGTATTACAAATTGATTCCGACTTGCCAAAAGGTTCACAGATCCTTGTGGCTGTCTCTAACGATTTGTAATATACTTGTCATGTATAGCTGCCGTCTTATCGCAGGGAACCCTGCGCGCTGGCTACCCAGCTGTTGGTGCTGCTTACTGCTTACAACACTCTCCGTTCTGTGCCTGAACTTTTAATCTGATTTAATACGCGAGTACGATTAATACTGCTGGACAGCCTTCCATCGTAAGTCAGAAATTATTATTAATATTGTTAATTTAGCGAAGTATGAGTTGGAATGAATTGGGTTGGTCGCATAACCGCATTTTTTTGATTTTCGGTCTGATTTTTGACAGAAAATTGTATACTCGAACCGTTTGGCGGGTTCCCGCTCTGATCTGGGTTCCCAGAAGTATTGTGAACCGTCTTTATTAAACTTTATTTTATCTAAAAATAATACTGCATAGCAATACCCAAGCGTACTTTGGTGCTCTTATATGGCATTATTTAAGTTTTAAAATTATGGTGATACAATCTGGATTCTGGAAGCATAATGTCAGCACCCATAATGTCAGTCTGTGTGTCATTACTGTTGTGCGCATGCGGTCGAGTTTAGCCCGTACATACCTACATGCAAGACGTGTAAACGGGCGCGGTTTTGCGTTCGATGTCTGTATGTCAAGGGTAAAAAACGTTGTAAGTAAGTCCGCGTTTTGACTCTGCGCATCCTATCTATTATTGTAGATTCCGGGCATTGCGTTGCTAACTTGCTACTTGTATTAAAGCCATACAAAAGCGAGCACAAAATATTACTTACATGCATACAGCATACAAACAAAAATGAATACACTCCTCTGTCGTGCATAACTTAGCCTCGCGAACGTGAATGCGTAACAGGCTACAATAATAACTTATAGTCTATCTAAAAAGTTTGAAAGCGATTGGTCTTTGCGATCGTCTACAATCCAGGTGACAGACAGACACACAAACAACGAGAGTTTCGGACCAACCTGAAGTAAAGAAATGCCTCGCTTCGCTCGGCAAAAAGAACATACATACATACATCCATACATACAAAATATTAGTATGTATTATTTAAATACACTATTACAGTATACAAACTTTGTATATCTGACATGACTTGTCCCATTTTCGTCTTTCCCACTTTTATCCCAACCCTACCTTCTCCGTTTAATTCCCAGCCTACCCCCGGCTACTTAAATTTTCAGCCCATCTGACTTTTTGGATCTCATCTCCATCCCCATTTTCTACAGGCTGAACACCGGTAATTTTGCAAATTTGTACAAAGTGCCTCGAGTAACCAAACTCCAAACGCGCAGTCTCAAACAAATCCCCGATGCCGTCCAACTCAACGCATCCGTTTTACAATACAGGATGACCCAGCCAAGATAAAATTCCTCCTGTCCTCCATAATAAATTCAATTTAAAATTGCTTTCTATAGTTTTCATCTTTCGCCTTCTATAAGCTTTACAATATCTTTCTACAGAGAATACAGCTGTTTTCGTTGGAAAACGTCAAAAAACTGTTTTTGAAACAAATTTTAAATTGAGGCGATATTGGTCGTGATTTTTCCACGTACCACCAGGTTTCCCGCTTCAAAATTTCTAGAAAGATCACCAGAAACAAGGACTACTCGTACTTGAAACTACCAAGGTTATTCATTAAGTTTTTGACATCGATATTACACTACAGTGACTAACAGTATACAAACAAGGTGGGTATACAATTTTATGTACCCACCTTCATACTAATAAAGTATGAACTAAATAATTATTATAAAAGGTGCAGCACAAGTAGCATTCATCACCGGATCAAAGTCAGTGACCTTAGCCGGTGTATGTGAGTTTTCCATAACTGTCCAGGCCTGGGGCCCGTCACTTGTGAGAATTGACCACTGACTGCCACTATTTTTTTCATAAAATGCCAGCCTAATTTATCATGGTGCTCTGGATCAGTGCAATGCTTGATTGACGTAATCTTAGTTTCATTCGAAAGAGCATATGTTTTTAAGTGTTAACATAAAATGTTAGCTCAAGCCACGATTATCCTGAGATTGAACTTTTTTATGAATTGTTTTGAAAAACTGGGTGAGTTTGGAGGATGTCCTATAAGCGAAAGTTTGAAATAACCAATTTCCAAACTAAAATTTCGCGGTTCAACTAAGGACACCAATGTATCTCACGTTGCTGTTTCGGGTAGAGGGGATGTTTTTCGTTTTTCTACTGTAACAAACACGTCTTTGGCTAACTTGTAAGGCCCGCCGTCAAGCTCTGACTCTCACTCTGCCTCTCGTACTCAAAGTCGGACTCTGACTGCTGTTGTTTCTTATGCTATCTTAAGTTTTCTTAGGTTTTCTTATGCTATCTTTTGTTTCTTATGTTTCTTTTGGTTTTCTTATGTTTCTTATGTTTTATCATGTTTTTTATCTTATGTTATCTTACGTTATCTTATGTTTTCTTATGTTTTCTTATAATATGTCATCTAATGTTTTTGTACCTATGCTATCTAATGTTTCCTTTTGTTCATAAGAAAACTTAGGAAAACTTAAGACAACATAAGGTAAAAACATAAGATAGCATAAGAAAACATAAGAAATATGAGATAACATAAGGTAAAAAACATAAGAAAACATAGCTAAAAAACATAACAAACAAAAGATAGCATAAGGCAAAAAACATAAGAAGAACATAAGATAAGATCAGAAAGCATCAGATAACATCAGATAACATAAGGCAAAAAACATAAGAAAATATAAGATAACATAATAAACATCAGATAACAAAAGATAACATAAGGTAAAAAACATAAGAAACATAAGGCAAAAAACATAAGATAACATAAGAGAACATAAGGCGAAAAACATAAGAAGAACATAAGATAAGATCAGAAAGCATCAGATAACATAAGATAACATCAGATAACATAAGGCAAAAAACATAAGAAAATATAAGATAGCATAATAAACATCAGATAACAAAAGATAACATAAGGTAAAAAACATAAGAAAACATAAGGCAAAAAACATAGGATAACATAAGAGAACATAAGGCGAAAAACATAAGATAACATAAGAAAACAATAAATAACATAAGAAACATAGAATCAGACTTTGAGTGGTCAGAGTCAGAACTTGAGCGCGGGCCCTGAAGATTTACAACAGCTTCGTCGCTACGACTGAACGACTCATAGGTAGGGTTCGTACTGTTTCCGTATTAATTTATACGAGTACCATAAGTTGAAACTATACTATTTACACAGTTTCTAAACAAATCACCTGAAAACTATTGTACCTGATAACTATCACAGTTCCCTTCGCACAGCTTGCTAAAAATTATTATTATCAAAGTTCGATACCATGAGGTTTAAAACTGTCTAATTACTGTAACTGAATATTTCTGAACATTAAGTATAATTATACATAAGGTTTTCAACTTGCATACGTACTCAGTTCTTGTCATTATTATATATACAAAGCTACTTCGCCGTTTTTTTTATCCAACATCTCCTCCTACAGCGTTCGACGGTAATTTTCGCACGATAGCTTAATAAACGTTTAAAATCATGTAGTTTGTCTCAACGCCTTTTGTTTTTCGATCTTTTCGTTGTCCGAATTACGAAAGAGGAACAAAACGAATTTCGCTGATTGGCTGATCATTAGAAATTAACATGGGATTGGCGGCGATGCGGAAGTTATCGAACCAAAACCGCTGACTAATAACACACAAGTAGTACAATACTTTATGTGCCATATGTACCAGTATGCGCATAATACCGCGCGGCTGAATTGTAAAATATTTTGGAAATGTAAAAAATCCGGAAAGGCGTAGTTTAACAGGGAACTTCTGATACAACTGCGAAGCAAAATTTTGTACAATGCTTAAAACAATCATGTAGTTTGTCTCATAGGGTTCGTTTTTCAGTTTTTTTCTTCTCCGCGTTACGATACGGGTTCGAAAGGAATTTTTGATTTCATTGGCGAAAAAAGAAAAGGATAACTGTACCTTAACGGGCAAGGTACATACAAAAACTAATATAAGTAAGTATTATTAAAAAGAAGGGAATTTGATGAGCACAATAAACGTTCCTGTAATCCGCAAATTCCCGACTGGAGGATATAATTTCCGATAGTGTTCTTGCCGGTGAGACAGAGGGTAAGGGATTTTCGCCGGTCAGATAGAAGTACAGGGATTTTCGCCGGCCAGATAGAAGTACAGGGATTTTCGCCTGTCTGATGGAAGTAAAGAGATTTTCGGCGGTCCGATAGAAGTACAGTGACTTTCGCCGGCTAGATAGAAGTACAGGGATTTTCGCCGGTCTGATGGAAGTACAGGAATTTCCGCCGGTCAGATAGAAGTACAGGGATCTTCGCCGGTTAGATAGAAGTACAGTGATTTTGCCGGTCAGATAGAACTACAGGGATTTTCGCCGGTCTGGTGGAAGTAAAGAGATTTTCGCCGGTCTGATGGAAGTACAGGAATTTCCGCCGGTCAGATAGAAGTACAGGGATTTTCGCCGGCCAGATAGAAGTACAGGGATTTTCGCCGGTCTGATGTAAGTACAGGGATCTTCGCCGGTTAGATAGAAGTACAGTGATTTTGCCGGTCAGATAGAACTACAGGGATTTTCGCCGGTCTGGTGGAAGTACAGGAATTTCCGCCGGTCAGATAGAAGTACAGGGATTTTCGCCGGCCAGATATAAGTACAGAAATTTTTTGCTAATAGATAGAAATTTTTTGCTAATATGTTATTTGGCTCAACCTTCTTTGTAGACGACGGTTTTAGCGATGGCACTTCCATAAACAGAAGTATATGTATACACGTTCCGTTATAATTAACGGAACGTGTATAATCCAAAACAAACCGCTTTTCCGATCAGTTAAATTCCGTTTCCTAAATCTTATAAAATCTTTTTTTTATCTTTATAAAACTACCACATTTCTTTCATCAGTACTAAATATTCTCAACCGAGGCAGGAGGCCGAGGTTGAGCTTGTTATTTATAATTTGAGTTGCACTTACGTACTTGTCAACTAAACGAATTTCGCTGATTGGCTGATCATTAGAAATTAACATAGGATTGGCGGCGATGCGGACGTTATCGAACCAAAACCGCTGACTAATAACACACATGTAGTACAATACTGTATGTGCCATATGTACCACTATGCGCATAATAGAAGCTTTGAGCAACTGCTCCACTTAACCATAGCCATACACTTAACCATACTATATGGTTAAGTGCGAGCGTATGGTAAGTGTGAATACCATACAAACGTGTCGTATGGTGATGGACTTTCAAAGGCTCCCCTTAACACCTGCCCAATTTAACTTCCCCAGATATACACATTTTGAATAGAGAAACATTTTTGAATGTAAATGTAATTTTTGAAAGAGATCGTTTCACGCAGTGCGAGAAAACAAATTAAATCTGAAGGGACCCAGAGTCAGCTATGCGCCTTCGCTGAGTACTTTGTACACTGCTACCTCGATGGCGGTCGTCCAACTACACGATAAGGGATGGTTAAGGTATGGTTATGGTGTTTTCTGCTCAAAGCCTCTAATACCGCGCGGCTGAATTGCATGATATTTTGGAATGTAAAAAATGCGGAAAGGCGTAATTTAACAGGGAACTTCTGATACAACTTCGAAGCAGAATTTGTACAATGCTTAAAACAATCATGTAGTTTGTCTCAAAGGGTGCGTTTTTCAGTTTTTTCCTCTCCGCGTTAACACACGGGTTCGAAATGAATTTCGCTGATTTACTGATTTTTTTTAATTTAGTTTGGTTGAACGACTTTAATTGTTCGATTTTTTCGTCCGCCGAATTACTAAATGTGTTCAAAGCGAATTTCGCTAATTGGCGTATCATCAGAAATTAAAAGAGGATTGGCGTAATGCGGAACTTTCGAACGCAAATCGCTGGCTGATGAATAACACTATCCCGTGTAGAGCGCAGCGTTATGCTAATTTGACTGAAATTGTGGAAATGCAGAAATGTGTATTACAGAAATGCAGAACTTATTACAATTACGAGTGTATTTATTGTGGAAATACAGAAATGCGGAAAAGCGTTACTTACAATTTTATTTAATTATAAAGTAATGCAAAGCTAGGACCTTTGCCGGTTAGACAGAACGTATGAGATTTTCGCCGGCTAGACACGGGTAGGGATTTTTAGCGGTTCGAAAGTGTGGAAAGGATTTTCACCGGTTGGACAGAAAGTTAAGGATTTTTGCCGGTTAGACAAAGGGTAGGAATTTTTGCCGGCCAGACAAAGGGGAAGGATTTTCGCCAGCCAGACAGAGGGGAAGGGAATTTTGCAGGTTATACAGAATCTAAAAGATTTTCGCCGGTTAGACATGGGCAGGGATTTTTGGCGGTTCGCAAGTGGGGAAAAGATTTTCACCGGTTGGACAGAAAGTTAGAGATTTTTGCCGGTTAGGCAAAAATGGGAGGGATTTTCGCCGGCCAGATAAAGGGAAAGGGTTTTGCCAGTTAAAAGTTGGGAAAGGAATTTCGTCGGTTAGACAGAAGGCTAGGGATTTTCGCTGGTTAGACAGCGGTGTAGAGATTTTTGCCGGTTAAACCAAGGGGTAGGAATTTTGCTGGTCAGACAAAAACGTCGAACAGAGGAAGAGCGATTTTCGACTCTTAGACAGAGAAAATTGGATTTTCGCTGGTTCAGTAGTACATATAAACCACTTTAAACCGACGGAATCCATCAAATAAATTTCCGTCATTTCATTCCGAACGATTGTTATCATTTTCGACTTACGGTGGTTCGTAGCAGTAGTTTATAGTGTAACAATAAAATTTGTAAATCAGTGATTCCGTAATAATTATTAATTATTATAATATTAAAACGATAATAAGAATTCAGTTATACTTTTTTCCAACCGAGGCCGAAGGCCGAGGTATATATATATACAAATATATATATACAAAGACAAACCGTAGGGAAGGAACGTTCGCCTGTAAGAATTTTACCTGTCAGAATGAGTGTTATGGGTTTTCGACAGCTAGAAAAAAAACAAGGGATTTTCGACAGCTAAAAAAAGAACAAGATCTTCGCCGGGAAAAAAAGGAAAGGATTTTCGCCGGTCAGGCAAAGAAGGAGGTATTTTCCCCGGCTAGAAAAAAGGTTATTGATTTTCGTTGGTCAGACAAAGAGGTATGAATTTTCGCCGGTTAGACAGAATTGTAAGGATTTTCGCCCACTGTCTAACTGGGAACAGTTCCGCCGCCCACTGTCTAACTGGGAACAGTTCCGAACAGAGAATTCCGCCTGTCAGACATTTCGCCGGTTAGACCGAAGGGCTGTGGTTTTCGCCCGTCGGACAGAGGGGAAGGGATCTTTATCAGTTCTATCTCCTATGATATAAACCAACTTCTGCTATTTCTTTTAGGCAATGAAACTTTCTTTTGCTTTGAATTGGCGGGATCCATTAAGCAAATTGCAGACACTTCCGTTCCAAATTAATTTTAATAATATCAGACAGTTTGGCATATGGACGTAAAACATGGATTGAGTAAATGCGGCATTTACTTGCAGCCACAGTTAAGAGCCAGCGTCACAAAAGTAAAATAAAATTTTTTCGTGACAAGAGATCACTGATGTTAAGTTTTTCTGCTACACGCGATGCGAAGTAGTTGATTACAAAAAACCGCTCAGACATTTTTCGCACTGCAGTAATCGTAGTAGTTTTTCCATCCATAATACAATACTTAATATTTGCAGATCAGTAATTCCATAATAATTATAATATTGAAACGTTATTCAAAATTCAATCCTATATTTTCCCGACCGAGGCCGGAGGCCGAGGT
Organism: Paramacrobiotus metropolitanus; assembly: GCF_019649055.1. Taxonomy (NCBI): domain Eukaryota; kingdom Metazoa; phylum Tardigrada; class Eutardigrada; order Parachela; family Macrobiotidae; genus Paramacrobiotus; species Paramacrobiotus metropolitanus. Next base: position 364,402 of record NW_026570267.1, on the reverse strand, counting down.
TGGGCTTGTAATAATAATTAACGTTTGTTTGCTTGCATAACGCTAGTTTGTAACAGCATTATAATGCAATTAGTACTTGTAAGTTGTACGTGATCTATCATTACAGTGAAACTCCTCTTAACATTCACCTTCCTATAACATTCACCCCTTTACTGCATACATGAGGCTGGGAACCAAACCGTCCGGTAGACTATAACACAGGGGCAGTTCTCTGTATAACATTCACCCCTTTACAGCTATAACATACACCTTTTATGGAACCGGTAACATTTTTACCAACTTATTCAACCCCTGCGTAACATACGGTTGGCTAGGCTGGGGAAAAAAACCATTTCGGTGTCTCTAAAAGGAAGTTCCGGCTTCTCTTTTTAATCTGTTTACTACCGGATATTCCAACTCCAACCGTACAAAAGGGCAGCAAAACCAACATTCAGACCGAATAATGTCCATACTCTGATATTTTGCTAATTTTTTTGTTAAGAAACACCCCCGGGGGCTGTGCCCCTGAGCCCCTGAGGGCAGTGCCCCTAGGGGCAGAGCTTCTGTATAACATACACCCCTCTGTAACATTCAGAAAGCCTGGAACGGAGGGTGTATGTTGTAGAGAAGTTTCACTGTATCATTATTCGTACTGCAATAATATGTAGCCAGTGTAGGCAGATCATTCGCATTTGTTTTGCATGTTTTTACATGCGATTTCCTGGGATCACATTACACCACCCGGGCACCACCTGGGATTTCAAAAACCAACGCGCTGCCACGCCATGTCCCATAGCCTTTGGACATTCTACTGCTGTATATTCCGGTTCCTACCATTCCGTGCAACCCTCCGCAATGCGAAAACCATTCCCTGTCGCCCATTCCTCACTGCCCCACATCAGCTGAAAATTTTCTGCACACTGTTTGTGCCCAACCTCTTTCCATTCCTTTCCACTGAGTTTTAGCCTCTTCATCTGTTTAATTTCGCAATTTCCTGTAACTTTTCGACTACATTCCTGTATGCCGTATTGCAGATCTGTTTCACTTTTCTTTCCCTGTTCTCTCTGTCTTCCGCGCGCGGTTGGGGGCTGCCTGTCGGTTTGGGGGTGTCCGGCGCGGCTCGTATCATACACCTGGTGACCGGCGACCGCCCTTCAGTGCGTCGTCCGGACATCACCCAGGCTGACCATGATCACTTGCCCCGGCATCCACAAGCGGCAACAAGCGATCGCGAGCGAGCTCGACAAGCGTTAATAGCATTTAACGCCCAAGCGTTAAATGAGATTAACGCAGAGCGAGCGAGTGTGTCTAGGCAACACGTTTCATTTCATTTCCTTTTCACATTTCACGCGAGGGTCCGCATGATCATGAAATGAAATGAAACATGAAATCATGATTTCAACCCTAGGTTACGTTACGCTTTGCATCAGATAGATCCAGGCTTAGAATAAATTAAATCGATATCAGCAATCATCATCACACTAAAACTTTATAAGATCGGCCCACAAACGATACTGCGTTCAAAATAATTATAAAAAGGATCACATACCACTACCATGATAGGATGAGAGCTAAAAAATCACAGCTAATAAGATCAAAAAATGAAATTACAAATTCAAAAATCAAGATGTCGGCTTCAAGTCTAGCCCTACAGTCATGGTGGCCAGTTTCCCTTCTGTAAAGAGGCCATTATGATTCCGGCCACGGTGGACTAGCTGTACTTTCCTTGATTAAGCGAAATCAAAGCTTCCCGCTGAATATGATCATCCAAGGGACCAAGAGCACACACTTTGTATCGTTCACCAGCTGATATCCACTCTGACAGACGCAATTGTAATACTGCGCTACACGAGCCAGGCATATTTGGTCGCAGAGACTAACAGCGGGTTCGCAAGGAGAATCGAAATAGGGCTGCCGCGATGGATGCACAGCCACTATTCCCAACGGACGCATCGACATGTCGTGCACTAGCTGGAAATCGCTCCCGTTGGTCAATACACTGTAAATGCCCCGGTGCGTCCACTCTGTCCAGTAGAGACGATTGCCGATCATTGTTAAGCCGAAAGGATGCGAGAATGCCATGCGGAAAACCGTGCGCCGGTCGTCCCCGCTGTATGATACACATTCAATCCAGTCCAACTGGGCATCAATAAAATATAAGCGATCCCAGATATAATCGATTACCAGAGCGTTCGGCCATAACACCTTCTGGGAAATGACAACAACCCCTAAACAATAAAATATATGCTTTGTTAGCAATTTATCAAGAAAACAGCACTGGAGCCTGAATTCGGCTTTCTAGTTGCGCGATAGTTATCAACCAACATTACAAGCACTATGTTATTTTCAACTTCCCGCAAAAAAAACCGACAAACTATATATAGTTTGTATATACCTATTCAAGGGCCAATCTCTGTTCCCAACTTTTTAGCTGTTTTTAGATAACTCACGTAATTGTTTCGATTCCCTGGACATTGTTACTTACTTGCACTGCCATCCAGCCATGGGCGCTCGATCTTCGGCCGTGATCCCCACTGAGCGAAGGACAGCAGACGTTTTCCTGGATGAACCGCCAGTCCGTGAGGATTATTAATTTCAGCGTCGATCACGGGAGCACAATGCACTGCTTTCCTGCTGACAGAACACACTCCAGTTTCCGGCTTCCCGGCATCCACGTAATACAGATTTTCGCTGACCCAGTCGAATGCGATGCTTTCCGGCATGACCATATTCTTGAGAATAACGCTCCGTTCGTGAGTAGATTCGTAGCGGATTGTATGTTTTCGGTCAGCATCGCTGTAGAAAATCTGGAAAATAGAAAAATCTCAAATATTAAGCATCTCGAAAGACTTGTATCTGCAAAGAGCAATGACTTGCATCTATACTAAAATATTTTCCTACCGTGCTGGATTCAAAGCTATTATTCTGCTTCCAATCAAGTCCTACAGTCATCGTGGTCAGTTTCCCTTCTGTAAAGAGATCATTATGCCGAAAACCTTCCGTTTCCATGTACCGAATCTCCCCGTCAGTGGAATACATGAGCAACGGAACGTGATTAGCCGATTTGCACGTGTGACCATCAAATTCCAGGAGGAAACCGGGAGCGCAGTGACATTTGTATGTGCCTTTCAGATTGATGCACAGTTGACTGCAAGGGCCTCCAAGTTGTGAGCTTGTTGCACATTCATCGACATCAGCGCAAGCCCTTCCGTTGGGAGACAGAACGTACCTACAAAAAGAATCTGCAACATAATTCAGCAGCAATGGTACTTCAAAATCATAGAATTTCAATTTCATTGTAAGAATATAAACAGTAACACGTCCCTGTGTCCCGTTATAATCACCAGGAACTTGACATTCTCGTTTCAAACACACAGAATGATTTTGCAGAGTCCAGTAGCAAAAATAAACTACTCGTATTTTAAAAACCTTATTGTTCAGACCAAAGCATATCGATTTCAGGATGGTTATACTGTAGTCTGTATATACCAATAATTCACAATTTACATTATACATACCCGTGAGGACAAGAACATTTCCGACCCGGCGGAGTAAGGTTACACTTATTGTCCGTTGTTCTTCTCGCACTCCTTTTCCGCCAGCTTGCAACCAAAGCCCTCGTCCGTTCCGTTTTTACAGTCATTACGATGATCGCAAACCTTACCCAACGGCAGGCACATTGCGGTCCCGTTTGGGGCATCACAATGGAACTGGTCGTGAGCGCATGTCAACGCCGACACGGCATGGAGAGCTGCGGGAGGCAGCGTCCACGCACCCGGACAGTTGTGTTCATCACTGCCATCAGCGCAATCAACGCCCTGATCACACCGCCACGACCTGGGGATGCACTCTCCATTGCTGCAAGCGAAATCGGTATTCGGACACTGCGCTGAGCTAGCAGTTGTAGAGATTTCTGCCGTCCCAGGCTCTGCATTACAAGCAAGAATCTGTATTACAAATCATGAACCATGCATCTTTATTACAAATTATGTTAACCAACTTGTGTCTTAGCAAACGATTTAAAAAATTAGTTTAAACAATTTATAAAGTACGATAATAAAATCTATAATATAATAAGATTTACATCAGAAAAAAATTGATCGAAGGTCTACGTACCGGCCATATAGCCACCTCCAGTTTTGTCGATTTTCTTGTTGACACACCAGTCCGCCAGGGTTTCAGCCGTACCATCGTCGCAGTCCTTGGTCCCGTCGCACACCCATGCTCCTGGTATACAACGCCCATTACCACAGCGAAATTCATTTCCGTGGCAAGGCGGAAGGGGCGTTGTCAAGCGACACTCATCGTTCTCCTCGTCGGACCTGTCTCTGCAGTCGTGTTTCCCGTCGCACCATTCTTTCTGCGGGATGCATTCCATCTTACTGGCGCACATTCGCTCACCCACGAAGCATGCGTTCGTCTTTACACATAATTCCACGTCTTCGTAACTATTTTTCACTAACAGAAGATGCTCGTTAACTTAATTTGCTCGTATTTCCCATGACTTCATTATTTGTACTTACTTGCACTGTCATCCAGCCATGAACGCTCGATCTTCGGCTGTGATCCCCATTGAGCGAAGAACAACAAAAGTTTCCCTGGATGCACCGCCAGTCCACGAGGATTATCAATTTCTGGGTCGATTAGAGGGGTCTCTGCAATCCCAAACTTTACATTCACTGAAGAATTACAGTAATGCAGTGCATACCGACGGTCCATTTCGTATTGCGCGCTCCTCCTGGCTGCAGCCGATATTGAGCGGTTATCATGCAACTGTTTGGCAATCCAAAATCCGCCGATCCCACAGGCTGGCAGCAGGAAGAGCCCGGCACCCCAAAACTCCACCCAACCACTGCGAATTGCATGTGGAAGTTTCCAAATTGTTTAGCGAAGCGTTAAGGTGGCATAGTTTCCGACAAGATATACATAATACCACGTACCACATGACCCGAGGTAGTGAACAGTAAAGCCAACCAAGACGGCGGCTCCGAGCAAAAACAGAGCTCCAACAACAACAGCGCCAATAACAAGATTCGAGCGGGTTCCATCTGGGATGGCCATATGCAGTAACTTAATTCGAAGCGAATCTCGTTGCAATACAACCAAAAAGGATGCCAAAATTTCAAAATGAGGTAAGCACTTACACGATTTGGGATAAAAATTCAAGTCCAAACGAAACCTAACACAGAAGTGCAGTGCCGACATTTGTTGATGTTTTAAAAACTTGCAACGAAAGTGCGCCGGCCCGAGAGGTCAGAGGACACTTGCTGTGCCATATGAGCCACTATTAGCGCCCTCTACTTGATAATCTTCATTATAAACGAAGACGGGGCGTGACCAGCGAGAGCAGGCAATATATAAGGGGAATTCAATGTCGCACAATACACTTTCCTTGTACTGCCCCAGCCATCCGTATGGACTTACACGTTGTGGCTGAACAGAGGTTTTTGAAGCACTTCATTTATGCCAGTACACTGATGCAGTACCTACATGTACCGTGTGAGCCTGAGGTGTCAGTGATTGACTGCAGTAAGAGAGAGTAGAAAGGCAAAGCAGGTACGGGAATTACGTAACACTCATACGTTTTACTGAGCCTCGCACAGGCAGAATCTTTGGAGTATTCTGGTTCAAAACGGCACATTAACCACTTGAAATGATTCCCGTAGTGTAATTTTCCTCTTCCGTCAGTTTGAAGTGCGTAAAAACGAAGAGGACAACGATAAAGCCGTTCGATGTCGTCATTGCCGGTGATCTGGGCGGTGAAACGGTCATTCAGGTTGATTTGGTCACCTGTACGTGTGTAATATTGTGGCGCATTAAAGGATACCTCGAAAAGCTTTCGCTTGTTTGCTTCAGCGAAATTCGGCAATAATCAACGCAGTCGAGTGGAGGAGTTGAAGCAGCAGGACTCGTGGGGAAGAATTCTGACGCTGGACACCTACTGGCATCGCAAGTTGATGTCTGCACAGAACACCTTATTTTGCCGGGAATTGTTTGCCTTGGTATATTTTAATACACGTCGATTTAGTAGCTTACTGTTTGTTTCACTCTTTTTGTGTGGCAGATGAGCGCAGAAGGTGTTAGTGGACTGGATGACATGATTGAACCCATAGTACTCTCCGATGAAATCCATTACTCGGTGAGCTATCTGGAAACGGTTTGTATATGCTGTATGATTTGGCAACGCTTTTGTCTTGTGTTTAGAATTTATTTGGTTTCTCCCTGCGGTTGAAATTGCTCCATGTTGCCGAGGCCGATACAAAATTCCGGAGCATCCCGGTGGTTCGGGATATGCAAAAGACTCCTTTATTGACTGAATCCAAAATTCTTGAACATTCGCTTGCTCAGATGCTTCTCAACCGCATGCGCGATTTCGCTAATCCTGATCTACCGGTGCCTGCGTGTGGGCCGGTGGGACTGAAGATATTTAGGAGGAAAATGGCGATTCAGGCCAAAGATCGCCGGGTATGGAAACAAGGACTTGGCAGGTACTAATAATAAATGGTTAAAAATACTTCCGTTGCTTTTTTCGGTACCGATTTTGAAGGACGTTTAATGTATTTTATTGTTTTTTGCAGCCGCACATTAACAGCAGAATTGGTATCTAGATCAACGGCATTGATCCTCCACAGACGGTACAGATCTTCGACTACTTTTATATTATTTTTCATGTATAGCCATTTTCATAGCCGATTTCAACTTGCTTGTAAGATATTTTAGGTGATTATTGAAATATTTTCCAGACATTCATGTTTTTTTGCAGGTGTTTAAAAGCAGCAGAATCCCTAAGTTGTCTGGATATTCAGCTTTCGGTGCATGACTGCTGCTTTACAACATCGTGGAGAAATATTACAATCAAGATCTCATTAACGACGCCGGGTTTTGATATGTACAACAGGTACAGACAGGTTTTTGGCTACTGTAGAGTCGCTACTGATAGTAACAAAATATTACTATTTGTGTCGCAGATCAAATTGTTCCTTCAACGTATCCAATGGAAAAGTCACTTTTCTGACGAAAGATTTTGTGACGCCCGCGAATTGCGAGGTTGAACTGGATTGCCGGTTATTGTACATGAAGGTATTTAGCCCGGATTTGCTGTTGTTTTATAGTTTATTCAAACTGTTGTTGTATCGGGCGCAAGATAACACTTCAAACTTTTTGAATAGGTTGTACGACAACACGCTGTAGTCCTTCAGTATCTTTTGAAGAGCAATCGTTTCGAAGTTGTCCACTATGCTCCAGTGGCTCTTTACTACAATGCAGACGAGAATGTGAAATCGGAATCATTTCGCGCCGGTCTTCGCTATGCAATCGCTTTGACTGAAAATCATCTGACAATCGATGGTAAGGGCGCCTTTTTAAGTGCAGTCTCTGTAGACGACGCTTGTCTTATTGTTCATATTGTTTAAAAGTCTTTGATAACGAAATTTTTAAAAACGGGAGAAATATGTTGAAAGTTTTCTGATCGGCGCTTTGAAGGTTTCGGATTTTATACAGGTTACTGAATATCGTCTGCAGTGTGACCTTTGTATGCCGCGTATACCTTGCTGATTTGTCCGTTAAACATGTCTGCACTACTGTGATAAGAGACGGAACATTTATGGAATCGGGACAAGAGTGTTCGGAGATCAGTTTGAACAAAATCGTGGGTGGTCCGACCAGGATTAGGCGTGTCGCTTTGCTTCTGGGTGCCCTTGCTGGTTGGCCTAAAGACCATAGTTTCCCTAAATCAACGACGGCCCTGTCAAGCGGACAGTCAGATATCCCTCGACGGAAGGATTCTGGCTGAACGAAATGGAGTGCTGCATAAACCGAACGTAAATGCTTACCGCTGAATGAAAGTCGTATAAATCTCTTTTATAATCTGGTGATTGCTTTGTTTGTTCTCGCTTGTTTTATTCCAGATGTTTATGATAATTTTGGAATTGTATGTCAAGCGTTGTACAAAACAGTGAAATGACCTATTACCGCTCAAATATATTTCTGAAGTTGTATTGAATATTGTAGTTGTCGATCATCCTAACACTGTAGTATGTACCAAAGAAAAGGTCATCAGTTTAATTTAAAAAATTATCTTTGGCAGACTAAAATATTGTGCAGCATTTCTTTTCCCAAACCGAAGAACTAACTAGAATCTATGCACAACAGACGCAAACTGCGAAGTTTTCGATTAACACAAACTCATAAAACGTTTATAAAACCGGGCGTAATTACTATCACACAGCTGCGAGAGTTCACCGTTAGGCGCCCGCTTTTCGGTCCCATGTGGAGAGCACACCTTCCATTTTCCTTCGGTCATCCTCTAACTCAGCGGTAGCACATGCGCTAGTTGCGCACTTCCTTTTTCTGTATCTTCTGTAGTAGTCCTGCATAATGGTCGCTGCATATAGTGTCCCCACGGTCATCGTATCCGCTAAAAAAACTTCGGTATTACTCGTAAGTGTCACCACACTGTTTCTGTGCTCGTTTAAATTTTGTTCATTGCTCTGGTTTAATAATAAACAATTTCCAGCTGTAGGGAAAAGCTAGAGTTAATAATTGTGCGAAAGCAAGCTGTTAACTTAGCGACTTGAGTCCTCCTGCTTTATCAAAGTCCTTCGCATAGCATACACAGTTGTGCATGGTTTAAGCGCGCCAACATCAGAGCCTATTTCAGCGACTGAGCAAACTTTAAAATAAAATAGCAGAACTTGTTCTTTCGTAAAAAGACCATTGATCAACCTGCAGTACTAAGTGGCATTATTTTGCAATTACCGCCTGGCTTCGGCAGGATTGTGTCCAGCTTGTATTCGGATGTCTTCCTCCAAATCTGCAGCACTACTTCGCGTAATTTGGCATTGGTTTCATCTATGGATCCTTCGGTATAAATATGCAATGCAGTACGTATTAATGCGAACAACGTGGCATTATATTGTACAGTTCCATCCGAATTCAGTGGCATATTCATCGCTAACAGTCTCTAAAAATTTTCAAATGCAAAAACAGATATGTACCAAATTACACCAAATGCCGTTATTGCAAGAAACAGTGAACACCCCGGAATACCTTTCGCGCTATACGTCGTGGACACAATCGTCCAATGCCCAGCGGAGGGTCGATACTTCTCAATAGGGAAATGACATCCATATGTTTGATATATCCAGTTGCTAATGGATCATATTCCGACCATAGCCGTACAAATTCGTCTAAATGCTGGGGACCCACAACTGACCAGTCCCTGGTTAGATAATCAAAATTATCCATGATAATCGCCACTAACACATTCAGAATCATGAAAGAACACAGAAAATGGAAGGATGTGAAATACACATAAGAAAAATCCGATCCACATAAACTGCCCGCTGGTAAACCGGTTCTCGCGTCACAAAAGACATCCTGACGGTTCGCACACGACATCATAATATCCTGCCAGCCTTCGCCAGTTGCGGAACGAAATAAGAGGAGTAATGCCCGGGGAAAGTTTTGGAAATGGTTATGCCGGTCAATGGAGCTATCTTTGTTAATCAAGGAAATTCTTCCAAACACCTAGCATAAATACACACATCAGAAATCGTGACCACCGGAACCGGTGCACATAATACGCTTTTTAATTAACCGCAGTTATTGTGACTGCATTTTCACAGCGTTTATTTAATGTCTATACAGTAGCTGGTGTGGAGTTTTAGGTTGCTTAATCAATTAACGCAAACTTTAATTGAACAACAACAAACGTTCGTTTCTTCAAAACGTTTCCTGCTTACGTGCATTCCAATCACGGCGTAGATAAAGTAGATAACTCCAATCAAAAGAATCACATAAGGGAGCGCTCTCATGGATTTTAGAAATGTCCAGAACAGGATCCTGGTGTTCCTGCTTTTTCCAAGAAGCTTTCCCAAACGTAAAACACGAAAAATCCTAAAGATGTTCACTTCCGTAACAGTCTGCCAATAGAAAAAACTCACTGACAAAACTCAAAAGAATCACACGTAATTTTATAACCGTGTGGGTATTTTTCGATACTGCGCAAGATCCTCATTGCAATATGACTGCACAAATACTGTACTAATAGCAATTAATAGTGTACATAATTTACCCCGGTATACAGGGAATAGCCAATATCGAACATGCTGATGAAAACCACAACAAAATCAAACACATTCCACACATCCTTGAAGTAATGCTAAAAAAGAGAACGCTGCAGATGGCAATAACAACTTTTCATGTAAACGACACCATAAAATGTTATACGTTAGTCACTGTGATACGGTAAAATCACATACAATGATGTTGAACGCAAATAACTTTAGTACACATTCCAGAACGAAAACTGCAGTGAACGTCATGTTGAGGTATTCCAGGGCTAGAATCTGACCTTTCGGCTGTCCGTCATACTGCAACAATAGATTAGGGCTAGCTGGATTGGGTTTATAATTTCATGGGTTATCTATGGGTGGTTCCAAAACAATTTCATTAAAAGCAATGTACCCGGACGGACATCGCTATCGTATTGAGGAAAATCAATCCGAAGATACAATTTTCAAAATGCTCACATCCCACCAGCCACCAAATCTTATACTGCAAACGTCGCTGCGGAATGTATTTCGGAATGGGTTTGGATGTTAGGGCGAATTCCATACATCTACGCTAAAATACCCACCGTTAACAAATATGAAAAACTACAATTTATCTGACATTCACCTGATTTTCATCTAACTGGCAGTCTGCATACTCTTGTTCACCTTCTTGCAGAAATGTGATGATAATAAACCCGATGAAGATGTTCATCATGAAAAATCCCACAACCGACAGATATGTGACGAAGTACAGTGCCGTGTAGGGACGATAATTAAATATGGGTCCATGACCTTCCGCATTGGAATCAACGCCTACGTATGCGTAACTAGAAAATCTACAAATTATTCTCTTTTCTGTTGTTATGCTTTTGTCAGATGGAAAAGGTTCGACTCACTTCGGCCATCCTTCCGTCGTAACGACAGCTACAAGGGTTAAGAATGCTTGGAAAATGTTGTCAAAATTGAATTCGTTGTCAATCCATTCGCGCTCAACTACATCATCTGCAGGATATCCGTTGACAAAGGGCACAAAATTCCCACTGCAATGCAAACAATGGTACCAAATATGCATTACAAATTCTTTAAATGTAAAAATAAAACAGTTGCATTATTTTACTTGTGCAAAGCACAAAAAAATTACCGGTAGCACTGATTACATTAGGTTTTTTTGCAAGAATAATCAAAGTTGTCCCCGTTAATTGTATAAAGGGAAAACCTGAATGGAGTACAGTGTGGAAGCGAATGGAAAACGGTCAAGAAGCCCCTATTTACAGTATACTAACCGGCATTCGTGTTCGGTGTGCTTTGACAAATCCGAACAGCGATAAAACCGGCCTTTGAAAATCTGCGAATAAAAAATATTCAGTCAAAAGCTAAACTACTACTGAGTAATATTTTAAGGATATGCTAACACAGCAATACAACATCAACGAAAACCGAACCTGTACACCCATAATGGCGAACATTATCATTGTCACCACGATAACCAGCACGACGTTCCATATACTTCGCAAGGCGACCGTAACACAATGGATAATGCGCTATCAACATAAACAATTTTTTAAAAATAATATACTTAACTGTAGTATACAATATACAAAGAGAATACCGTAATACCCTTAAACCTTCCGCACGATTTACAGCTATCAACGGCCGGAAAACTCGGAAAACACGCAGTGTCTTTATGGACGAAAATTCCGAATCACTGCAAAAAGGTGACGATAGTTTAGTAAAGTATCGAGCGTTCCAAACATATTTCCACAATGGATTACATACTCGAATGCATAAGACACCAACGACAAGATCACGACCAATAAATCCAGAATATTAAACCAGCTTCTACAAAACGATCCTGGATGGAGAATAAATCCGTACGCCACAATCTTCATTCCTAGTTCTATCGTGAACAAGCCCGTGAAAAAGTAATCGAGATAACTTATCACCTAAAAAAAGAATTCAAAAGATGTAATTTTAAATTGCTTTACTGGGTCGCGTAAACTGCTGAATATAACTAACCAGCTCGAATTCCGTTGGTGTTGCCGACACAGGATCCACAGCTGCCAACAACGCACTGCTCAGTATAATACACACCAGAATAAAAGATCGGCAAACCCGATCGGTAGCAATCAGGTAACACCATTTGCGCAACGGATGTTTTGATCCAAAGAGGAATAAACTGCGGTGCAATGGTAAGGGATCAGACGCGAAAACGGACTGATGCTCCTGTTTTTTCAGCATTTCCTGTTCTTCCTCTACAGTTTCCTCCGATTGTGCTTTCTTCATGTAATCAACAGGCGGAACGGGTAAAGCTGGCAAATTTCCAGAACTTTGGATATGAATAACGTCTGCCGATCTCATATGAACCGGCTGAGCTTCCTTGACCATAATGCGCGTAGACCTGCACGGACTGGACCAACATTGTCGATCTCTGACGACCAGCTGTTCACTCGGCTGCTCGCGCTCAGTGAGCAAAATCTGTACTTCCTCGACATTTTCTGGTGGATCATCAACTGCGTAGTGTATATTAGTTTCTTTGATTTCAGTAATTTCTCCAGGAATGTCCTCGACCGATAGGTTGGTGGCTTCGCTCATGTTATCCACAGCAATGGCCAAAAACACATTCAACAGAATATCTGAAAACGAGAAGATTTTCATATCGATCAGCAACATCTTTCGTGTACGTTCGGTTTACATCTTCCGCCAACGATGACTGCGACGAAGTAAAGGGACATAACAGCGCCGACAGAGTGGATGCCGTTATAAGCCTGGATTCCCCGGAACATAACCTTGTGCCAATCTTCTCCGGTCAACATCTGCAATAAATAAAACGCACTGCATGAAGTGACGGAATAAAAAGAATTCTTGCAAATCGACCTGAAAAACCGACAATCCTGCCTGCCAGAAACTGTCGAAACTCGGCCGGAAATCATCGTCTTCGCTCCAGCGAATGAATTTTCCACCAAAAAGCTGCATACCCAAAATGGCAAAAACAAAAAGGAATAAGAAGAGCAGGAACAGCAAACTAATAATCGATTTCAAGGAGTTCACAATGGAAAAGGTCACACTGCGTAGGCTGGACCAGTGCTGGGTGATCTGGAATATCCGAACAAGACGCGCTGCTCGCAAGACTGACAGTCCCAGCTCTGGAAGTAGTTCCAGCTGATTCAAGACGCATTCTATTACGCTGCAGCCAATGATAACAAATTCAAACCGATTCAGGAAAGATGCAAAATAGTGCTTGGTTCCCAGGGCAAACATTCTAATGAATAATTCACCGAGGAATAGTATCACAAACACGACATTTGCGCGATCTGTAAGAAAATTAAATAAGACCACACTTTTTTAATTGTCTTTCTAAGACCTTTCGAAGACCCCACTATCCTAATTGGGATTTATACTGTTATATTTATATTCCAACGTGTTAAAATAATTCAAATTACCTTGAAATACAGTCAACCAGTGCGGCTGACCATAATATTCGGTAGCCAGAACACACGTGTTAAGAAACACTAATACGATGATGAGCCAGAAAAAGAATCTGGATTTAATCAGGCGGAAGCAGGAAATTCTGGCGCGCTGCCATCCTTTCTGGATCTGGCAAAAGGTCATCGTATCCCGCCATCCAACAACAAAGATGTCATGCCGTAGCATCCGAATGTCTTCGTTAATCGGTCGCGGGCGATTGTGTGGTCGATTGCGTCGGCTGGCGATTCGTTGTAAATAATCCTGCATAAAACTGTCTAAGTTGCGGCCGCTCATGAATTTTTTCAGCGCACCGCTCTTCTCGGCCTTCTGCTTTTCCTTGGAGAACATGCTATAAAAAAGAAACAACAAACTTCACAAATTACAGTCATGAATTGTTAATACATTATACACAGTAATCATACCCACTGAGAACACCGAGAATCAAATTCAGAAGGAAATAAGATCCAAGTATCACCAAGGACACGAAGTAGATCCACGCCCAATTCTGGCCAACTATGTTTTCCACCTGTTGCACAGCGTATGATACGTAGAAAAAAGTAATTAAAATGGCAATTACTACAGATGCTACCAGGAAATCTTTACCGCGTAGAGAATCGAGCTCCATCCCTCCAAGGTCAAGCACTGAAAAACGGTCAGCATGGCCAAGCCAATATTATCGAAACTGGTTATCCCGTGCTCCGGACCCTCCCAGCCAGGCAGACAATGTTCACCGTTGGCGACATCACAAAACTCGTCCGTGGCACACGTTTCCGGATTTTTTACAATACGGAATTCCCCTTCAAACACAAAATGTGTCAAAAAAAAACTACGAAATGCCGAGTGAAATTAACTGCGTGATATTATCAAAAATTTAGACAAAGGCTGCTATCGCCAAGCGCTTTTACCACGGTCCCTCTATGTATACTTTTACTTTCTATGCTTTTACCATGTACACGGCACGAGCATAAACAGGCACTATTCGTATTACCATTTTGTGATAATTCTGTCCAATGGAAATCCGAAACCTTTCAGCGATTGGCAAACATTCGTACTATTCGTTCGCTTTAATAAAATTTACACAATAAAAACTGCCAGCTGGATTAAAAAACACTAGCCAATCTCTTTAGATAATTCAAAGGTGGCCACTATGAACCTTATAAAATAACTAAAATTAATTAAAAAATAAAGTAATAAAACCACAAATTTTAATTTATAAATGTACTAATAAATAAACTGTAAAAATACCTGTGCGATTTGTGAAGCATGTGCGATGCAGAATGCCCATAAATAATTCCACTCCCACGATGGCGTACGTCAGCATCATGAACAGTACCAACAAGGCAATGTGGAGCAACGGAAGCATGGCCTGTAGTACGGCATTAAGAACCACTTGTAGACTGGGCAGACCGGACACCAGCCGCAATGGACGCAGCACGCGGAACGCGCGCAGTGCATTGACGTCGAACGTCGCCGAGTGGTCAGCCACGGGCACACTGGCATGAATGGCCACACTGATTAATCCCACTACAACGATGATAAAATCCAAAACATTTAGCCCGTTCCGCATGTACGCTCCCGGGTGGCCGATGAAGCCGAATGCGGTGATTTTTAAGGCACATTCGAGGGTAAAAACAGCAATGAAGAAATATTCGAGTTTGTCCTGAAAGGACAAGCAGACTAGTACTTCCTGCCCTGTACACACCTCCGGAGAGATCATTCAAAATACATCTAATTGATTACTAACCAGGATATCATTGGTTTTGTCGGAATCTCCGTTTGGATAGGATCTATGAATGGCCAGTGCGATACAGTTCGCCAAAATAAGACACAGGATCATCACATCGAATGGCCTAAAATCAGCAAGATTTGTGTATAAATGTAAAACACCATTCAACTCGGATCAGAATAGTACGATATTACTACCATACTTCCAGCGGACAATCCATAGTGCAGCCCGTCGCACAGGATGATCTGCCGGAAGACAAAATAAGGATCTGGGAAGCGTTTTGGACGGCATCCTTGAACGTCGCGACTGACATTCAGGCCTCGCGCGGGATTAGATTCATGCGCTCGGACTTGTGACCGTTTACTGCACAATTTCACATCTTGAAACTTCTGAAGGGTTGGATCTCATAATTATAATCATTATAAAACGACAAAAGATTAAGTATTAATAATAATTATATGTCGTCTTCTATCAGAGCAGAAAGTTTACATCTTCCAGAAGACATACAAAAGATGCGAACGATTTTGTTGTCAAGCCTGAATGCTACAGAAACGTGAGCGAGTGAGTGAATGACCATAGGTCCACAGGTGCAGTGCAACCGTGCAATGGTATTGATACTTTTCTTATTCGTTAAATCCTACATCATGCTCGTGTTAACGATAAATAATTTAGTACAAATCTTGTACCATCTCGTACGATTTGCTTGTGTACTTATTTTAATGAAACCGGACAACTGCACGTAAACGTTAAGGATTAATAGTGTACAACAATTGTACTGACGATGAATTGTTACGAGTATTAGAACGTGAATGCCAGATGCAATAAAAATAATCATGTTCATTATAGCATTATCATTGTTAGTTGCATAAGATGCTAACCAGAAAGTAAAGAAACTTGAAATTGGTTTATTCTTTCGAGTGTGTTTTTGCAATTATCTTAGTGCTTAAAGTCTGATGCAAATCTCTTAATTCTTAGATAAAAACATTAATTTTAACCGAAACACAGCTTATGCGTAGTTGCCAGTTTGCAGCTGTAGCGCAGTGGTAAAACATAAACAAAACCAAAATACAGTAATAATTTCTAAACAGTAACAAACTATGAAAGTAGACTGAAGTAGTATTTACAACGAAGTAATTTCTATTATAGCGACATAATTTCTATTATAAAAGCTTTCACAGAACACCGTCACTGACAGAGCATTTACAACCAATAAAGGGAGATCAAAATCGTGGCTGTACAAAATGCACATGCCCCATTGAGCAACCGGAAGCGACAGTAATATTATCCGCTGGAGAGACGTCGCAGCACAACACATCGCTGCAATTTGGCAAATCCACCAAAGCAGCCACATGGAACTGCGAAGCATTCCTTCCCATTGGTGAGTAGGAGAACGGCACTGCCGCTGGACCGCTCGTTAAGATGCTAATTTTCGCCACTTGTGGACAAGCCACAAAACATCCGTTAGGTGAGAAAGCAGGTTCCTGGAAATAATCCTCCGAAACTTTATCCCGAATAAAGAACTTATTAACAGCGTTATCCGGAATTTCCGGAGAACACCGGGGATTAGACTCCAGTTTATAATAGGCCGTATAAGAGTATTCGTCACGGCAACGGCACAGTCTGTTTTTCCGCACCAGAATTCCCCCACCAAGAGGATCCACCTTCATGGAACGATACGAAGCAGGGACGAGCGGTCGATTGCCGTCTTCAAGGATCTTCGTTGAATTAATGGATGACCAAGCCGGAAGGTACCGTTGTTCTTTGGCCCTCAGAGCCGGCTTGACAAAACACGTAGTCATCGTCGAGGGACGTACAGAAGCAATGAGCAAGTTTCCGTCGTATCTGGAATTTTCCGGGAGATACGCCGATCTTAAAATGGGTTCACTCACTGAAGAAAGCGCTAACGGTGTCATCAGATCCGAATCATCCAGGCTAACTCGATAGATAAACTTGGAAAAGGCGGTAACCAGCAGTGTGCGCTGACCATTTCCGTTGCTGTGCTTCGGGATCAAATGCATGTCTTTGATCCACGGCTGGTCACCATCGAGAGAATGTTCTCCGATGAGTGATGTCGGGGTCAGATCGTTGATATGGAGGACTTGCATAGGTTTGTTGCACAGGCGAACATCCCAGGTGGCAATGCAACAGTCATCGGAGCAGCTGATGAAACGCTGTTCATCCAGCCACGAGAATGCGTTCACACCATCGGCATGTGCAAAACGGATGCGTGTCAGACGTTCAGTGGCGCTGTGCAGAATGTCAATAAATCCGTTTTCGTATGAAGCCAAGAGAATGGATCCATTCGGAGAGTAGCTGATATTAAAGCATGCTCCTGTCCCAAAACCGTAGTTCATCTACGAAAATGAATTAATATCAGCAAAAGAAAAAAGGGAAAAATTTCTTCTACATGTAACTAACTGATCACAATTAAGAATAAATTACCGTGTGGAAAAGGTCCATCTTGTGATAAGCCAGATTTCGCCAATAAGGATTCCACCGTTGCGCAGAATTACAGCTTAAAAGCTGCATTCGTGTACACTCGTCTACATCGGAGGCATAGAACATTCCACCGGTTTCCCGACCAAGAAGTAACCGTCCATAGTCTCTAACGACAGCACGTGTAGCGAATCTCTGCTCACGCTGGCTATCTGGAACAATACGAATTTTTAGTCAAAATGACTGCAATGGATGGGTAACAATAACATTATCAAAATTATCGTTACGAGGTTGATCGTTTTGTTTTCCTGTAACAAATCAATACATACACAGTAAGCGATATCACAAAGCAGAAGCATACCACGCAAACTATGTACCTTCTGTCGATATTTCATTCGTCGGGAAAAGTGACGGTCGGAAATGATCGCCGTGAGGGACGATGTAGGAAGGCCACGATTGAACTTGGCGAATTACGATAGGACTAGAGCCCCTTTGCAGAGCGTCATCTAGTACCACCGGCGTTCCTGTATGGGATTTCTCTGAAAGTGGCTGGGCTTGTTCAACGAAACTTGGGGCGGAAAGCGACCGAATACGTCTAGGTATTGATCTCGGCCTCATGGCTCCAGTCAACAAAACGCGGATCGTGAGTTATTCACCCGTGGTCTGCAATGATCGTGAATATTCAATCAGTAAACGGTTTTACTGGCACCAGTCGATACCACTACAAACGAGCAAACAGTCCACCAGAACGTAATAAGAAATCATAAAGGCAAAAAACCCCAAATTTTGGTTTACGAATGCGATAGTGCAAACGTTTTCTATTTTTATATTTCCATAAAATAAATAACATAAACAAACAGCCAAAATCTGAACCACAAGGAAGTTGAAGAAAACCCTAGAGTAGAGTAGATTCTCAAGCAAGTAAACGGACGCAGGTGGCTGCAACAGCGACTGAATCATCTGATCGCATGCATCTGAAAAGAAAACCGCTGCTGTAAGTGTAGGGCCCCTAAATGTATCAGAAAGTTGTGAAAATTAGAAAAACTTCACTCTGAAAGTTTCAGAAAGTTAATTATTACGAGCGTTCTTGCCTCTGCTTTGACAACGCTCTTCCTAATATCCAGTTTTTGTTCAAGATAAATGTCTCATGGTTGCTGCAGAACTGCAAAAGCTTATCTTCGTCAATCGTCATGGCTTAGAAGTATCCTCGTCCTCAGCTCGATTTGCGTGCAGCATTGCATGATGAGCTGCTAATTAATTAAAAACTTTGTACTGCTTGCTGTCTTTCAAGATTGTCAGGCTCTGGCTTCCCTGAGCAGTGACGTGTTCCGTTTATCAGTATCGGAAGTTCCGTCACAATGAAAGCCAAAGTTGACAAGCGCAGTCCATACCCGCATCTCAGAACCTATAACTACATCGTCTCCTTGCAGCTGCGTCTGCAGAAAGCACAGTCCGACGCCGTGAAGACGGTTCTCAAACTTCTCTTCCGGATACTGTTCAGCATTACGCTGGTGTTGTTCATATTTGGACTGGCGCTCTTCATCTTCTTCATTTTCCATTACCTAACATTACCCACCATCCTCCATGTCTTGCCCGTGCATTTGTCGTATGCAGACTGCAGTCGAGCGCAGTCCGAGTATTGCAAATATCCCACCGCCGTCGTACCGTTTATCCAACGGAAACGCATGGGCAAGGAGAGTCCGCTGCTCATGTCCGGACAGAAGTATGCTATGTGGGTGTCGGTTGATCTACCGGAATCCGAGGTAGCACAAGTAAGCTCATTAACGGGGTTGCATGTGCACTGCATGTTTTGCCACTAACAAAAAATACGGCTTGCTGCTTGGTGTTGCTTGCTTTTGTTGTCTGTACCGCATTTGAACGATCTAATCGTTAATTTACTTTAATTATGTTGGTATTCCTTCAAAGACCAGTCACCACACATGTTTAACCAGATTTTTTTTATATTAAAGTACATTCACTGTATCATTTTGTCAGTATGCACAGACAACAATAAATTTTTTCAGATGTCTTCAAATATTATGTTTAAAAAGAAAGCAGTTTTCCGTGTTCGCCTCCGTTTGTGTGTTGTTCGCACTTGAACCGTGCATGTGAAAATGTGCAGTATCATACTTTTAACACCAAACATTGAAATTGCTGCGTGGATTTGGTACATGGTTTACTGTGTTTAATTAAGGAATGTTTTACAGGAAAATGCTCAAGCCGGAATTTTTATGATCAACATCGCGCTACGTTCGTACGATGAAAATCTGTTAAAATCCGCATCTCGTCCTGCTCTTCTGCAGTATCGCTCCTACATCCACCATTTAGTACGCATCATTGTGCTCTCGCCGTTGTATTTGATGGGATTCCTTCAAGAACGGCAGCATTTGCGCGTAGATCTGATTGACCTATACCAAGAAGATCCCTATGCGCCGGTAATGGACGCTGTCATTGAAGTGCGCAAATCCACGGTGAATATCTACAGTATGGAGTTACACGTGGAAGCCCGGCTGGAGGGATTGCGGTACTGGATGCATCGGCATCCGGTGATTATCGGGGCGATTATCGTCGGCATTAATTTCTTTTGCGGATTGATTCTGGCGGGATTATCGCTGTCCAATCGTTTTGCACGCCAAAATATGAAGGAGTTACCAGCGTCTCAAAGTACGGAAGACTTCGGTTTTGATGAGACCGTTGATCCGCTGGAGACATCCGAAATGGAAGACGGCGGGGACGAAGTGTTTGTTGACTGGCCAGCAGATGCAAACGAAGGCCTGAGACACCGGAAGACGTAGATTTGAATTTTGCTCAGCAGTTATTGACGTTAAACTCATCTAACATAGTATTGGGTTCGATGGGAAAATTAGAGGTGTTTTATTCCATGACGTCGCACATGTGCGTTCTGCGTTGTGACAGTGGTGTTTCCTGTGATAATAAAGTTTTTTTGCGAAATACGAACATGCATTAGCCTACTGTTTTTACTTTAAAGTTTACAACGAGCGCCAGTCTAGTCTTGACGGATTGCTATTTTTTACTTTTTAGTGTGAGTTTTAGTGTGAGACATAATATCTATATTGTCATTTTCGTGCAACTGGTCTACTTTGTCTGTACAAAATTAATACCCCAGCTTTTGCAAAACTTTCTATCCGGTATTGGTTAAGCAGCACTTCTAGTATGTAATCTTAAAAAGTACGAACTGAAATTTGCAAACGTTAATACGAGTAAAATTATACTGCACAAAAATTATTCAGATCCTTAGTACTCGTATAAGGAAAAAATTTTTACACTTTTGTGCAGCGTGGTAACTAATGTTGTACGATTGTGTGCGCATGTATCTAGATTTTGTTTGATAATAGCTGAAGCAAACAACTTATAAGTAGACTGTAGACTGTGTAGAGCCGCTTGAAATTGTTATCCATTTAAAACGTCTGCCAAATCGAAAGTACCAAATACCGATACATGTGCATAGCTAATTGTTTACAGTATTATGCGTAAAATGGCTGCGTGACCTTAACTGACTTACAGTGGTTTTTTGGGTTTCTTAAGGTTAACAAAGATGTCGTGTCGGTATTCATACACCTCCTGTTTTTTTTTCGGCATCGCCACGACTAGTGCGAATGAAGGCAGTGGATTTTTTAATTTCAATCCTTTAGAAACACTTATATATACAGCTTTGAGTCAAGACCATGTGTTTAAGTGTCAAGTTATTGCTTGGGTGGTTGGCATTGTAATTCGTATAAAAAAAAACACAGCCTTTATTGCGTCTTTGTTTCCCTATTACATTTTATACTGAAGGTGCGGGCGCGCAGTCACTTACTTACAAGTCAGCGTTTAACCAAAACACAAGAATACCGTGCCAGTATTGCTGGTTATTGTATTGTAGGTAGACAAATTTGGCTGTGATAGCGCAATCAAGTCAGACCGCATTCAGGATCGCTTTCTATTTAACAGAAATTCAGCGCAAAGAGTCCGTCAAGGCGGTTCCGTTTATACGTATGTATGTATGCTCCTCTATTTAAACCGGTCGAAGTACAGTACACTGTACGAAGATATCGCATTTGCACATGCACTGTTGCACAAGCTAATAGAGGTAACGACACGCACCCATGTCCCATGGTAATGTCACCTATACCGTTCAGAAAATTTCAGACCGGCGGACAGAGCTAACGCATAGTCGCATACAAGTACAACAGACACACCCGCTGTACATGTCGCGTAATTTAGATATCTACACAGAGTTACCATGCGTTGCTATAAACATACGATCCATAAAATTAATACCATTTGCGAAGTGTAAAGGCTACGTTAACCGTTAAAATATTCCGTATAGAACTACTGTACAATACTGAATACAGATCAACATAACTAAATAGTATAACCTGTAAGCAGGTTTAATATAAACCATTGACCATGTACCGGGCATAATACAAGATCAAATGACGGCTGATGACGTCAGAAGTCGGCAGCCATATTGGTTCGTGGGTTCTCGTTTGCCGCAGATTTCGAGATTTTCGACACTGATGCTGGCATATCTTCAAAAATCTTAGCATATGACACCGGGAAACAGTGTGACAACCGTTGCGGCAGCGCTCGGTGGTACGAAATATCTCTATCATGCAATTCTTGAGATTCCGGGTTTAATTCACAGAGAACGAAATCATGGAAGCTAACCAAGAAAATCTGGTACATCGTTACATGTGCCATTTTGGTACATGTAATGCAAAACTTTCTGCTTTCTTGTCCATTTATCGATATCATACCGATTCAGTTTGCATCGTATTCCCCAAGCTTTCGGATTTGCATCTGCGGTAATACTTTATTCATCCATGTCATTGTACAAACGGCTAATAACTGAACTAACGCTTCTGTTTGCGAATGCGAGAAACAACCCGCATGACGAATACCTGCTACATAAATCCCATCGTCGACTACAATTACGCATTGAGATATATATACCGTATATTCAATGCAACGTATATACAGATCATTACAAGAGTAGTATTATAAGTTTCAAGTGGCCGTAATAAAGCTATAATAAACAAAAATTAGTATTGGACAGCCCCCCATAAATATTTGCTACAACAGGTACGTGCTTCTATATACAGACAGTATGCAGGTGTTATTGTATTTACGTAGGCGCTGCACGGTTGAAACGGGCAAGCCTAATATAACATATGGCAGACGTAGTCTGTCTATATATTATATTAGTATAGGATCCAACGTGTAACTGAAAGGTTACTGAAAGGTCAGGATGATTCTGTCTGTTCTGAGCTTTTGCGTCTGTCTATCCTCTAACGGGGAAAAGATGGAAAGTAAAGGACACTAAAGGTTAGCCTCAATCCTGTCTGTTCAGTTGCCGATTCTCTGTCGGATTCCCGTTCGAATAGTGAAGGGATGCTGTACATGTATCGCAAAGCTAGACGGTCGGTATTCAAAAGCAATCATACAATCGTTGGGCAGCAGCCTTGCATTCCTATTGTCCTACGACAGTATCAGTGGATGACTCACCTTACTCTCCATACTATCTGCGCTCAGAAAAAAATTATTGAACTGGAACACTTAATTGCTCGTTTCCCAGGACAAGAATGTTGTGTCCAAGATGAACAATGCATGTCAAAATAACGTATTGCTGCACATCAGAATAGTTCAGGCATTCCAAAATTCTAGAAAATCTACGTTAGAACTAGACAACTCGTACGCAGATGAACACATGGTTCCGATTTAACTGGCCTCAGTGAAACGCGTATTTTCACTATCAGTATCCAGTATCCACACCGAATTTCTTTTGCACGACTGCAGTGTTTTACAAAGGAATCCTAAATACATAGATCGGAAAACTGCACCCAAATCACCGGTGTAGCCATAATGAAAGGAACACTGGAAGCGATGGTCCGCTGGTATGGGTGCAGTTTTTCAATCCGTGAAGGTTTCCTTTGCAAACACTGCAGTCGTGCAAAAGAAATTCAGAGACGGTAAAATTTAACTTTTTTTCAAATTTTTCACTGCATATTTGTATTGTGTATTAATGATATAACCACCGCCTACGTATTCAATTCCTCTACGGGGGAATTGTCACGAATGTGTTTTCTAACTACGTAGTAGGCACCGGATATCTTTGTGGATGCACTGTTCCTCACTGGAGTATCGACAAAAGGTCAGTGTTTGTAGGCAAAGGAGATCATCTTTACTTTCACAATTACCATCCATGCAGTGGCCGCAAAGCTTTGAGAAAAAATCAAGAGAGCGCACAGTGCAGCTTAAGATCTGAACACAACGCAGTAAAAGCTACAAATAAATACCAACCAAAACGGTTCATTGCAGTTTTTTCGTAATTAACATCCAGCACACAAATCGAATTAGAAAAACAACAAACCATAACTGTGGACAACAAAAAACAGGACTGTATGATAAGTACTGCCTCTTATCAATTCTGCATCACAATATGAAAGCACATGAGTGTCCAATGTAATCCGGAAAAATAAATGCAGCTGCAGTTTTCTGGTTGGTGCGTGGAAAACTTCAGCGAAATGCCCCCCAATGTCAATCGAGAAAAAAATCCATGCGCACAAGGATAGATCGTCCACTGAACTGCGAGAGTAAAATTAGCGCTAAAAAATTAAAAGGACTAAGACAACAACGCAAGCATAACGAGGCATTTGCAGCTTTTCCTGCATGGAGCACACATGTGTTAATACTTCCTGGCAAAAATATCGTAACCAAAAACCATACATCCACGAAACCTATGATCCCTTGTAGAAAAAATGCAAACTGGCACAGTAGAAACATATTATCCCGATGATTTGATGAGACAACAGCAGCCTGTGGCTTCAGGCTGTCCGTAGCCATAGATCATAATTATACTGAAGAATTCCAGGCACAGACGACATTTGGGCCACAGGGTGCATGTGTGTAGGCAGTGATAGTTTGATAAGGTGAAAGTACATGTTGGGTATAATGATAACCATCAATTCTTTCCTCTATCCATTCATTCCATCCAAATTTTGCATTTGACTCTTGCTTTGTGATGGATCGCCTCCTCTCGATCCACATTCCAAGCGGCTACACGGACAGGGACACTTGCGACACACGCTGACCAATCAGGGGGACGGCCAATGTGTGTGAGTGTGATTAATCAAACGGTGACTGCAGTTGATCACACGTGTTTGTAACCGCATATGTGTGTCGTACGCATCCCAGTCCAAGCGCTTCACTCGCATTTCTTTCCCATTCCAGCTTCCAATAGAGAAGCGTGCTATCCACCAACTCATTAACCCCTCATGACCCAATACACAACGTGACAGATATAAAAAAGAGACACAAAGTCAGCAGAGAGAACTGTGCTGTAGTTGCTGACCGGACAACGACTGCTGGCGCGATGACACTATGCAGCAGCAGCTTACGCACGGCCTCGGTAATGGAGTTGTGGTTTAGCGGGTGAGCATGATGACCACACGAGCGGAACACCGGACACCAATAACAGGACAGTTCGTATAAAAGCTATCCAATAACTGGATCAGGAACTAGTTGACGGACCACCAAAACCGATGCCGGATCGCAGTTCTTCTCCGCTCTCTCGCACTTCCCGCATGTAATCGCTGATGGTGTCGCGAAGGCGGCCCCATGACCTTTCGGGTATGGTTATGGAGCTGCGAAAGTTTTGCTTGACCTACAGCAGAATCTTATCACTTTCAAACGCTAAAACTCTTACCATAAGACTGCTATTTATAACTTACCTCGGATATTTTCATGAAAACTCCACGGGTGTTTTGGCCAATATCAAAAAAGAATGTTTTGTTCTCCACTCGGATCGACCGACTCTCAGGGATATCACCCCGAAAGGGAACTACTGTAAAAGGTGAAAGTAAAATTAACTTCCTTGTTGGGTTATGCCTAAATAATATACACTTACTCCTTTCCTCTTGAGCATCCTCTTCTGATCCGAATTGGTCAATCAACTCCGTAAATGCGTCTCTGAGTCTGGTGATTCCTTGTGCGGGTATTCCGATCTGCGATCGATTTCCACGGCTTATGAGAGACAACTATAAAAACAAAACTCATTCATTGAACGAATAATACGTACTACTTTGTAGAATACATTTGCTTGTTTCTTATGTAGATAATGATACAATTATTATTATCTTATTCTTTTGTGTGTGGCCAATTACAACACATCAGTGTTTTGAAGTAAAAACATTCCGCAAGTGTTAGATGAGCTTGTGCTATTGCTGCTTACGTTTAATGGCAAACGCCTGATTATGCAGCGACGCATGGTTTTAGCAAAGCAATTATGCGACTAAATTAGACTATCTTAGCATAATCTTGCTGTTATAATCCGTTGGCATAATTTATGGACAAGTGCTTACGTTGATAGTTTGAAGCAGACTGTAGCCTACAGTTACGTAGCTTACGTGCAGTACAGGATTCAGTAGTACTACTCGAAACGCACTTTAAATGCGTTCTGCAAGATACAGAGCCGGGAGTTCTGTAAAACTGAATCTACCAATGGTACAGCGCTGAATCTTATAGAGCGTTACAGAGCAACGAGACCTCGGACTCTAAAAGCGCCCAGTTACCGTTGACCAATTTGGTCAACGATTTATTTACTATTCACAACAATTTTGTGGCCGTTTCCTTTCTGTTTTTCTGGCGATTTTAAGTTTTATTAAGCTGAAGAAATCAGACGACTGGTGAAAAAGCGAAACGCAATTGCACCTAAAGTATTTACGTCGAGGTGGTTTTACCATTCCTCGCGCTGACGACTATGGCGAAGTCGCCTGTTGCCATCGATATAAATTCAAACATGCACAGCCGGAGGCAGCATAAAAACAGTGAACAAAGCAGAACTGGAATGTTGATTCGATAGAAGCAATTAAATTCCCGTTACTTACACCCTCAAATCTTGAAAAATAGGACTTTAGACGAATTAAAAATAGGACTTTAGACGTACAGCGGACTGTGCATCCACATCAAAAAATAAATTTGACATAGCAAGAAATGCGAGTTCTGTATCGTAACGGAGCCAGGAGAGTTCCTTTTAGATACAGAACACTTTAACTCAGTCGTCCAATCAGCGGTAAGGGGGTGGTATCAAAAGTTACAGAACTTCCGGCTCTGTATCTTACAGAACACAATTTAAAGTGCGTTTCGAGTAGTACTAGTATTCATTAACATACTGTAACTTATGCTTATAGTGCCTCAACCCTTCTAATGCTACGCTAAATGCTCGTACATGGACTGCTTGTCATTCACGATCGATCGTGACCTTATAGTTTAATCGATCAAATCTGTTCCAGTTTTGCTTTTTTTTTGTTGAAGAAAAACAATTTGGAATTTTACTGCGTCATCTTATCTTAATTCCGCAACATAAGATTGGCAGGCGCAATGTGTCAAGAACAACGAACAGTATAATATTCACTATTCACGCACTGTGCTCAAATAAAGTTAATTATGGTCTGTGCGCCACGCTAATGACCTTTCGCCTATCGGCTGTCAGTCGTGCGTGGTATCTGTTGGACTCAACCAAGACTCAACTATCATGAAGTGAAATTGCAACAAGTCCGCTCTGCAGACTCATTTGTGGATGGGAAAGGTCAAACTAATTTTAAAACATTTGGAATTCATAAGAATTAAGATAGTAGGTAACAGCAATAGGGGTAACCTGTGCGATAACCCTCGCTGGCCAGTTCTGGTCTATGAAAACGCATGGTTTACTACCAGCAGCACACAGGCTTAGAGGTTTTGCGCATGTAGGCATCGATCGCTCTGTTCAAAATACTTTTAAAAGTTTAAGTTTTCTGCTTTTGTGTGAAACCTGATATCAGACAGCAAAACAACACAAAACCTTTTCAACACATTTTTAGCGCAGATTTAAGATCAAAGCCGAAAGCTTTTTCTGTAGCTTCCGGATAATCAGAGGCGTTATCTAGCTACACGCGCAAGAATTTACGGCGCACCCATATTTATGTCCGCAGGTTTCGGACCTCGCGGTACATCGTCGGTGAATGCAAAAACTACGAACGTTATACTGCTATCCTCTATCTCTACAGATACATTGTATAATGGTTGAAGATTAAAAACTTTGTTACAGTTATAGTACTTATCTAGCCACAAAATATCGGCAGTGTAGAGATCTCGCTTACAATCAGATTCCTTTAATAGTATTCTTTCAACTTGTAGAGATAAGTTGAGATAGGGATATGCATCTTTTTATATGCACGCTCAGACAATTAAGTCCGTTGACTGGCAAAATTATGAAAATTGTATACGCATGGTTTTTGGCGTTTATCTGCCAGGTTACTGCCAAGAAAAAAACGTTAGCTTGCAAGGTGTAGACATCTTGGATTAAGATCGCGTCATGCTTTAAATATTACTGTTTGCTTTTAAAAAAGTTACGCAATGCAGCTGCTGTTATCAGTCAGAAAGTTAAAGGTACACATATGCAATGCAATCTCGCAATTAATGCAGCGACGGCATGCGCTAATCCATTCGAAAAGTGTTCCTGATTAACGGCACAGTAATTGATCAATATGTTAAAATTAATTTGCGGTTTAAAAAAAATCCCAGCATTTTGAGATTGATCAAGATGAAGTAACACAAGTAACCACTTACACGAATAAATCTCCCTCGGTCGTTTTCCTTAAGGTCAATAAAATAGCGTCGGAAATCTTTGACAATCACCGCACTTTTTAGCTTTCCATCTTCCGGCAAGTGGGTAGGCGCAGTAGGACCTGCCGAGCGACAACAAAGATGATATTTTCTGAGGCTATTGACCGAACCCCCGTCAGAACGATCAATAATGCACTGTACCGAGCATTCTATATGAAGAACTGAAGAATTGAAAAACTATTAACACCACAACCGTAGTAAACGAACCTATTTGCAGGTTATAATCGTGGAATTCTGTTAAGCGATCACGGAATTCGGCGGAAATGGACATGGGAAGGATGATACGGTTCTTACGCCGACCCGTCGCCACTTCGGCCAGCTTAATGAAACGTCCGCGGCGATTTTCTTTGACATCCACGTAAAAACGTTTGGCTTGTATCTGCAGAGTACGACTCGCCAGTTCCTGCTCACCCTGCTGATCTCCGCTACTGCCACCATCTATTACACACGCAACACTTAATGCAGCGAATATTATCACCCGACAAAAATTAGCGAAAAATCGCACACTTATAATATGCGAAATATTGTATGTCTGTATGTATATATTATACCCTGTATATAGGTATATATATGGCGAAAAATATTACTTATATTACAATTATTACAATAAAATGTCCGTATAGTGAAAAAGTACTGCTCTTATTACAGAAAAATGTATGCCCAGTTCTGAATTACCGGATGGTTCCATTATTCCACCGAAAAAAGAAGAAGCACTGTGTAAATCCACAATTCATTTGCTGAAGGGAAACAAGAAAAAGCAATCAGCTGCAATTTTTTCCTTATGTATCAATGTCTCGGAGATAACCCGATATAAGAAAAAATTTCCCAAAATTTGCATAATATTAACGAGCAGGTAAATCATTGCTAGACAGACAATTTACCTTCCAGACAACGGTGGTAAAAACACATTCACAGCGAGATGGCAAATATATATCTTTTCACAGTATATAATTCAATGCATTGAACGCTGGTTGGTTCCCCTAATCAAGTTGCCCTAAATCGGTCCACAGTGTATATAAGCTGTAGTTCAGTGTTGGGTACGAAACAAAGCATCGTCAGCTGCATTGCATGGCCAAACAGTGTTGGCGGCGGCTGTATACTGTGTAATACCCAGACGCAGACAGACGTTACAGTTGTCTACCAACCGTTTCGTGTTTGGTGGCGAGGAGTAGAGAAAAATATGTAAGAGAGTACTGCGGAATCGCGAGTCTCCAGCAGCAACCTAAGCGCCAAGCCAACGACCTCTGTGGCCAACGTTAGGGTTTTTACTGTGGCTCTTATACCCAGGAAACGTCTGCTCTTCGTCAGTATATATGTGGTATATAACCGTCTGCGCATATGGACCGTCTATACGTGTATGGGTGCGTGTATATATAATGAAATAATTCCGGAAATAATTGTGTCCTCTACAACATACAGCGGTTAACCTTCATTACGTCATTGTCCTTGGAGTTTTTGCTGAACGGAAATGAATGCGGGAATCTTGGGATTTTGGGAGAATTTTGTGGACGGAAGTGCAATTTTGCTATTCCAGCGCAGAACTGCTGGTTGACCTTTGGATGCATTACGGCCGAAGGCTGCTAGAAAACTGATTCCCAGGTTTTCCCGATTTGGTTTTTGAATTTTGGTGTAATTCCATGAGTTCTACATACCGTTAGCCGAGACACTGTCGTTTCCTGGCGAACCGCGAACACCGTCGGGCGGCCCATTTCACGGCCTGACTGGCCGCTGCTTGGGTGCGCTGTTGCGTTATCGCATGTTTCTGCAGTTTATATGGCCATATAAAAATTGATCTAACCCGCCAACAAGCTGATTGTTGTACCGTGACCTTGATCTGGACCGTGTGGAGGACCGTTTGGATGTGGCTCGAGCTGTGTTTTCTATTCCGTCAATCCGCAAAACCGTTATTTTTAAGCTGCCTGTTGCAATATTCGCGGTATCGGTTGAATTCAGAAAAAAGTGGCCATATTAAATTTTTTTATAAACTACGAGAATTATAAGATTCGCCGAAATTTAAGATTTTAAGGTATCTGCATATGTAAAAAAGAGTTTTGCGTGTTAGAAGTTAGAACGAATATAAACAGTTGTATTTATTCGTTACAACTCTATTCCCTATTAAATAAATCACGGATGTTTTTCAGTTTTGGCGCACGAGGCCCATTTTAGGCTATTTAACTTTATTTCCGATACGGAAGATTTTATGTTGTATGCAAATCGATGCGTATATAGGATATTTTTTAGAGATTATCGCCTGTGTTTGCTGAAAAATAAAAACAACTGATGTCCGGTTTCGCGTTCGGCTCCGTCCACAATTTGTTGTAGCAACTGCCGTATGCAAAAATGTTTTGTTATTATTTATTTTTTGTATGGAATTTTTAGCACACGAAAATTTTAGGGTTATGAAATTCCAACGATTAAAGTTCATTATGCAACACCAGTCAGTCCACAATCACGCTACAAACCCGTACCGTTGAATTTAGCCGCAACGTCTGCAGTAGGTAGAGCAGAGTACAGCTCAACCGCAGTCCGCAGTACTAGCTGAAATGTAGGGCAACATTGGCTGCTTTTATGATCTGCATGGCCCCTAAAAGAGAGCTACAATTGCCGAGTGCGAGCACATGGATCTAAATAGGTCAACAATGGTTCGTGGTGTGGGTATTTCACTGGTACACAAATATGTCTCTGTTGTCACACCATCGAGGCACAATATAGGTCACCGCGTATATATAAACTGGGCTTCGTGCTATAAACGCGGTTGCTTTCTACATTTTGGGATGCATTTGGCGCCGCCTACCAGGTGTATAATATTCTTACCTACCAAAATACAAACAATTATCAGCGTGTTTCTTATAGCCGGTTTTGTGAGCCGACTAACAGAGATCCATTACACTTCACAAGACCTTTTAAAATGGAAATTACAATACTGCAACGTCGAAAAAATTTCGATGTTGGTAATATGGTATAACTGTTATTCAAAATGACGGTTGTTAATCGCGCGTTAACAGAATATAGCAGATGGCGCAACTGCACCGTCCCCAGTTAGCCGGCTGCTCTGCAGTGCAGTCTGTGACGTATGCGCGGGGATGAAGGTTCCACATGCAATACACAGGCGGCGCGACGGACGCCCTTGAATGCTAGTGTTGGGTTTGTGAATCGATACCAGACAGACGGCAGAGTGTAGACTTCGCGGTAGTCTACTACAGATCAGACAGCTCGGCGTACAACCGCATGAACAGGCGCTCATGTCAGGTATTATAACGTAGTACTGCAATTAAAACGCGAGACAAGGAAATACGAACGTTTGTGTTGTATTGACCATCAGCCGTCTACTGACAAAGCTCACCTACAGTATGTAATAAGGCTGAAATACAATGCTAATCCAATGTATTACAAGCGCCGCAACGCAGACTGTGCCGACTCCGGTTGTCGCTATTGTATTAATTTTTTGTTAATAAGTGAATACTATAATTATATACAATTAATAATAATATAAATATCTATTTAATTTTCTATAAATTTGCTGTGATATCAATGAACCATGGTACTCTGGAGTGAGTTTTTTTTTATAATACGGTTATGTCAGGCATCGCTCATCAGTCATCACTCATCAGTACATCGCAAATTTTAGATACGAATCATACGATACACCAGAACTATAGGTACTTATAATCCTACATGAAAAACATGATGGTGGTATTCATGAAAAACATGCCTTTGTGGCTTTGTTTGTGCCTTTGTGGTAAAACAGTTGACTACGGCGTCTATACTTATTTGCTAAATTTGCTGTCATTATAATAGTTACGGAATTTTTAAAAGACTACTTTATCCAAATTAAATGTGATATCTGGGGACTGGGATAGTGTGCACTTATGCTGCTTCAGCCTGTTTGTACAATACATATTGTACAGTAATACTTATGTTATACCATGATGCGCATTGAACTCGGCAAAGAAAAACTTTAAGTACTGCAAAAACAAACAAATGCTAACAACTGCACCCATTCGGCGCGCGGCTTCCTCAGTCCGTTAACGATAGCTTATCTGCCAGACGATAAACCGAAAATCCATTGATCAACCGCCATACAGATATTTGCATAAATTTTGCATATCGTCTGCCAATCAAATTATCTCATGCCATAATAAATGCTAACAAACAGGGTACAGGGTAAAAACGGAATCTAAAACAAGCAGTAACAATCAACGCTCCAGACAAACGGCGACTGCGACGTTCCCACCCAAAGACAGACATTAGTCATCCTTGTCGCCGTCGTCTTCCTCCTCAACCGTCACACCTTTGTCGCCACGGATCGGGAAGAAAGGCATGTCTTCCACAGGGAGGAAGTTGATTTTGGTCGGACCGGCTTTGACGGCAGTTTCTTCCGCCGGCTGTTGTGGCTCCTCTGTGGTGGGCGCCGTCTCCTCTTCCGGTTCGGAATCGCTACTGTCGGCCTGCGCAGCCATCTGTGCCTACGAAAAGCGATTATGAATTTCTAAAACAAACTCAACAACACATCGATATCTCACTTCGTAAACTGGTCGCAACGATTGCACCTTTTCCGCGTATAAATCATACACAAATTTCAGCATTTCCGGCATGGTTTTGATAATTACGGCCGGACTATCGGTTGGATCAGCCAGCATCTGCAAACAAGAAATAAGAATCCTAAAGTTTAAAACATACCACCCATTAATAAAAATGAACTGCTGCACATGGATGAAATTCGTTGGTTCCTTGAACAAAGAACATTCCTAATCAAAAGAATAAAATTTGCTGACGAACCTTTCTTTCCACTGGAAAGCGTTCAGTAGGGAACAGATGCAATTGTGACGGTCGTTCCATAAGTACAGCCATTGCTGGACTCAGCTCAAAACAGTTTCGGAACAGCGGAATCCGGGCAAAAACATACAACCCCAATCGAGCACGGGATAGCGCGACAACAACACGTCGTACATCCCTGCAATGGATAGCAGCTATTTAAAACAACAAACGCTCACATTTCAGACAATGAATACATCTTTGCTTCCACATACCTCAGATAACCGACTGTCTTTGTGCGTACCAGGGACAGGAGGACATAATCATTCTGTTGACCTTGATACTTATCAACTGTAGCGATTTTATGTGGCCAGCCCACCAATGGATTAGTACCGCATCGTTTTTCAATTACATCCCGGATAAGATGTTTCTGTCCGTTGTAAGCCGCCAGAATTGTTATTGAGGACGCAGGATATCCCAAGAGGCGCATGTACATAAAAGTGGCCACGACGTATTCCGCTTCTGCCAGATTCTACAAGAAATTGTATGAGATGCCAATTCCATTCATTTATCCACCAACGATTCGTTCGCATACCTGTATGAAATGGGCGCTTGGTTCGGATTCTCCCACACCATTGTAATCTTCCACATTGATCAGCTGGTAATCAAACGCGAAGCCGGTATTAGCGGTGAGAAAAGCCGGCATTCGCAATGTGTGCGGAAGGTTTCCGAGGCGCTTATACCGCCAGCTGAACAGGCGACATAAACTATAAAAAACCAAAAAGAACTTACTGTATTACAATTTTGTAAAACAATGAAGTGCCCACGAATAAGAAGCACACGATACTTTCAAAAGAATTTACTGAGATATAACAATAGTCAATAGCAAAAGCAGTAGCGATACCTTGGTCTCATACGGCCTTGCGCATCCAGATCTACCGTAGGAACGCCAAGGCGTACGAATCGGGTGAACAGTGACTGTTCCATGTTGCAGAATTTCTCAAACACCTTATTCTGCACAATGGGTGGTAGCTGATTGTGATCCCCGATCATAATCCATCTTTTCAACCGGTTATATCCATGTTCTGGCTTTTGCAGCAGTAGTGGAATAAAGGTCTCCACTTCCAAGATTTGTGCAGCTTCTTCCATAAGAATGTTGTCATACTGAAAGAAGGAATGTTTACCAATGAATTGGTTTTGCCACATGTCAAGGCTGCAAAAATCTGAACAAACGATGCCTTTACTTTAAATCCGAGATCCACCAGTTCCTGTCGCTTCATCCCAGCATGTGTACAAGTCATGGCAATGATCTTGGCCTCTTTGGTCAGCAGATACCGAGTCCGATCCAATCCACTGCGAAGCAGTTCAAACGGCCGAAATTCTTCCAGCTGAGTAAAGATATTCTCAACGTAACGGAAACACACTTCAGCCGTTTCCATGTCATCGTCAAACGTGTCATTTTTGAATAAAGGCTGCGGAGCATCGCCGAAGAAATTCGAAAACGGAAACGAATCCGACACCACGGACATGGCGGATGCTTCGCTTCCGGCGCTTTTGATTTTATTTTTATAGATCTGCCATCTGGGAAGCACCTGAACAACAAAATAAAAACCATAGAAAATAAAGCAATAGTACTACCAAACAAAACCTTAGCGAACAGAAAAAGACATAAATAAAATTATGCAGCCTTTTTTAAAACAGTACTGTACCTGGTATAAATAAAAATGTCCTGCTGTTTCACAGGTATACGCAACATCCCCGGGGACTCCTAAACTTGTTTGCAGCCGACCGACTTCACTGAGCAACTCTAGTCGCTTCGCAAGGACATAGTTCACTCGTCCATACCGACTGAAGTCTTTCTTGGTCTCCAGGGCTTCCTCACCGTGACCCAGACGTAACAGATGGCGCTCATCAATATCCAAATCCATAATTTTCTCAAAGAGCTGATTCAGTGCTTGGTTGGAATGCGTCACAATCAGCGTTCGCTGCTCCGGAAAATTGTGATAAATATTGGAAATTATCTGCACAGCCACGTCGGTTTTACCGGTTCCGGGTGGACCGACAATCAATGTCAGACCGTGCTGCATGCCGGAAATGATGGCTTGGGTCTGAGCCGGGGTGAAAGGTATGGCATTCCTATAAATTTCTTCTGTTACTCTATTCCACAATTGGGTTAACAGTGAGATGATCTGTACCTTTTCGGTTCAATTCGAGGATATGGAGAAGTGGATTTCTTCACGTAGGGTTCCACGGTCAATCGTTTCGGCAAAGTAATAATTTCCCCATCCACATCGCGTTTCGTGCCGTTCTCAGAGGTTTCCGGCATAGCAAATGTTATCCTGAAGATAATACATACGCATACTGTTAACAGTTATTCACATCAAGCAAATGAGAAACTGACGTGCACTTCCATATTTTAAACCATTAAAGTCATGAAGCAATAGTTACTCTTGAGGCAGCACGATAACATGACTTTGTTTCATGAATTGTTTGAATACAAAATACATAGACAAGCTTCCAAGTAAACATATTATGCCGCACCTAAACGGTGGTTGCATTGGCAAGCCTCTGGGATCACTAAATTCCACGACTTCATCCAGAAAACATGCCTTCACATGTTCCAAGCTAAGGAAGGTATCGTTGAAATCCAGCGTCACGTCTTTGTTGGATAGTTTAGTCCAATGGGCTGATGCGGGATCCCCATAACCAAGCAGGATGTCGTGCAGCCAATCGGGCACCACCCATTCGGAATTAATCAACGTTCGAATCGTTTCCAGTACCGCTTTGAAATTGTTCTCTTCCGGTTTGCGCCGCATAATAATATTAAAACCGCGATATATATCCTGCAATACAGATACATCAGTACAGCAATTGGCATTTGCATGGAAACAACAACACAATGAACTGCTGTGCAGCCAAGAAATATTAAAGTACGAACCGTGCCAGAAGCACTCTGGGAATCCAAATAATACTGGTTAGCATCCAGCCATACGCGGAACTGTCTGGTTTCTCCATGAAAGACAGGTTTATGTTCGGACACTGAAAAGCGAAACCAATACTAACAACACATACACGACAATACAAACGTTAATCCAGCCGTACTTTCATCAATCAGGTTTCCTTTATCATCGAGCATCCCCTCGATTTCACATCCTCTCACGTACATTAAGCCGCTGTAGTCCAAAAAGGAAGCCGTTCCATCGGCAGGAGATCCAACATTTTTGTTAGGTGGTTTGACAGTCAAAAGGAAGCAAATGTCATGCTTTCTCAAGCCTAAGAACGATGTTCATCCAGATTTATTGAACTTCGATACTACTTTTTCACTGACTTTCTTCAATAAAAGTTGAAAAACCCCGCCACATACCTTGCCATTCATCTTTGATTGCATGCCGGACATTAAGCGTCACGGTGATCGTGGCCCGAACTCGTGAGGGCTGCTTGCATCCAACATTAGGCTTGCCAACGTCAAAGACCTCAAACCGGTTGATGGGCAGAGCCATGCGCGCCCATCCACCAAAAACGACACCCCCGACTTCATTTGTCCTGCCAGAAAAAAAATTCTGGATTGAGTATCTTCAGTCCTTACTCGTAAATATAGTTTCTTCACAATAATTTCAAAATTCGTAGCGTTACGACTTACCAAGGCTTCATACGCGCTATCGCGTCTTCGATATCTGTGCGTATTTCATAGGCTGACTCCAGACGAAACAGCTGGAAGTTCCGCAGTAAATAATCGTGCAAGGAAAGGAATTGTAAGTGTAGTTTAGGAAGCGGCATCGTGTCTGTAAAACCAAATTACAGCATGGCTAACAAGCCAATTCGATTCTGATGAACGAACAAAACAAAAAATATTACGACATACTTGATGTTAACGTGAATTCATCCGGGACGAGCGCTTCATCCCAGATAATATCTTCTGTAGGATAAATCGGCATTGCATTAACCCGCTGCAGTTGTGAAACGCGACGCTCATGGTATGCGATAAGGACTTCCGTCAGAATGTGCTTCCTCAAGGCGTCTGTGTTCTTGTCAGACGGATCCAGTGAATCCGTACCCAAAACCCCAACGTAATCACCCAGTCGTTTAAGATCCTCGAAGCTGGCAAAGACAAAGGATTTTAAAAACTGAGTCAATGGTTCTCATCTAAGCCCATACCCAAGGGGATCCAGAAATGCCTTTAGCGCTTCCCGCGTATCGACTTTATAGATAGGAGCCGTCGCAAACTTGCGACCACCGTCGTTATCGGTGAACAATTTGAACACTGTCCGCTGTAAGGCGGAGACACGGTTGTAGTGTTCGGTATTACGTTCTTGCTCCGACACATCATTTCCGCTGAGAGTGATTTCATAGCTTGAATAAAATTCCAGAGCATCAATTAGCTGCGAAAACACCCTTCCTTCGGATCGACGATACAAACCGGACAGTTTGCATTTAACGAGAATATGAGCATCATCCATTAGAGCGTGAAAAAATCGCCGGGTATTCAGCGATGACTGACAATCGATCATCAAGTTCAAGAAGTGCTCGCAATAACCCAGGCATCCCGGCTCCAAATCCCCTAAAACAACGTAGTGTAAAATTAGCTTCCAACACAGCCGTGTTCCAAAAAAAAATTTTCAAAAAGTTGTACAAAATTTTCACAAGCAAAATCTACTGCAAAATACCACATAAACGTGTGTTAGGCACTGTGGTCTGCAAAATGCAAATACCTTCGGGTTGTATTGCGTTTAAAATCGTCAAAAACTGCTGCATAAGATTCCGCATGAAATTCCTGTACAAATCATCCAGAGATTTGGCGGCATCGTCTTTAATAAGATCCTTCTTTACTAGGCGATCCCAAGCCTTTTTCAGATTAGGAGCTTTTTTCAATTCGATTTCCAGACGTTTGGCAGAAAGGAAAACCAAATCGGTAAGCCGAAGATTTTTTGAACTTGTTCTCGCACGATGTCCTCTTCCTGTGCACACAACGTACTGTTCAATATACCAACGAAACAATCTAAAATACTGTTGTCTGCATTCCACTAACTTTACATTTTAGTAACTAAGTGAGTTTAACGCATTTTCAAAGGCAAAATTCACGATACAACTTTTACTGCTTTACATATTCTTACCAAACTGTTAACACAATGTGACAGGAAAATCAACAGTTGGCACTTTTCAGTCAGGGATAACGCCGGCTTCTGCTGATCTTCTTGGTTGCTTTCGGAGGTAAGGACCAGAACTTGTTTAAAAAATTCCGGAAAATGCGCTGGATATGCCGTGAACGCCTAAAATACCAGAAAAGTTATCGAAACAACAGAAAACTCTTGGACATACTGAGATGATTAAAATAATGAAAACAAACAAAAAACCATTAAAATTTCCGCTGCAAACGGTGTCACAAGTGACAAGTGACATTCTGGAAAATACTATGATGCAAAGTAAAACGTGTAGCCACTGTAGCGAGTAACACTTACATGCCATACAGGTGCTCGCTCGCGCTTTTTTTCGTTAATGAGTGCAACAATACTCATGACAAGTTGCCAGCATCTTGATGTCCGTGGAGAAAAATTTGGCCACAAAAATCTCTCCAAATATTGACTGAAGTCTAAGAGCATCAGGCGCCGACTGGAAAACCTACAACCAAAAAATAAGAATGTGCTCGCCTGTAAAACACCCATTCTCCGATAAAAGACCAAAATCGTGGTAGCGTGAATTATACGAAAAACCAAAACCTGCAGAATGCATTTTGTAGCACACCTAACGGCGTCCAGCTCTCGATAGATGCCAACTACCACATCAAGATCGAAGGGTTTGTGGGTAACGGATTCATCGCCCGGTGCCCAATAATCCACCGCCAGCTTTGTAATAACATCAGAATTTATCTGGTCAACAGTGGGATAAGCCGAACGAAATCGGCGCATTCTGCGTGCTGCCATCGTTACGATTTTGACAAATCGGCGCTGCTATGCCGCGAGTCTGCGCGTTGGTCGTATTCCTACGGCTGTCTTCCAAGCAAACGGCGAGAAAAGAGGTGTTTGTCAGCAGCAAGATGAATCCGTTGCAGTTACAAACACCTTGCCGATCCTTCTCCACACGTGAAACACAAGGAAACTAGAGATACCATCAAAAGCATGAATCAGAATGGAATCGAAAGAACTTGCATCTTGCTGGGAAGCTTCAGAATGTTTAGGTTTTTTAAATTTTATTGCAGGCCAAAAATATTCTCACAAGCCACAAAAGTAAAGCACGTGAACGTCTCTGTAGTTTTTAACGCTAAATGATTCACGTGGTATTCTCATGTAGGGCCACCACCACAGAGTCTGGCAGTTTGGTGCTCTTCGCCACTGCGATAAGGAAACGCAGCCGATCATAACTGCTTGTTCTGTTTCTGGTTATAAATTTTCAAACAAAATTAATTTTGAAATATTAAATAATCGAATTTTGGAAATGGAAACAGTTTTTATTTCGTTTCCACTCCTGTAAAATTAGATAAGCTATTTTAATACTTGCTTCACATTTACATTCATATAGTTTAAAAATACAATAGAGACGAATTTCACGCTTAACAATGACTACAGTACCAAGCGCACAGTTCTTGGCCAACAAGAAGAAAAAACAGTTTCTGGATCTGCCTGCTCCACCTGGATATGTCGCTGGTGTGGGTCGTGGTGCCACGGGCTTCACCACGCGTTCTGATATCGGTCCGGCTCGCGATGATACCGATATTACGGACGATCGTCATGCGCACCCTATGAAAAAGAAGAACAAAGATGACGACGCCGATGAGGAAGATGAGGATTTGAACGAGGCTAACTATGATGAATTCAGCGGGTACGGTGGCAGTTTGTTCTCCAAAGATCCATACGATAAGGATGATGCTGAAGCCGATGCGATTTATGCGGCTGTCGATAATCGTTTAGATGAGAAACGGAAAGATTATCGAGAGAATCGTCTGCGAAAGGAATTGGAGAAGTTTCGTCAAGAGCGACCTAAGATTCAGCAGCAGTTTTCTGACTTGAAACGAAAGTTAGATGTCGTCTCAGACATTGAGTGGAAAGCCATTCCCGATGTCGGCGACGCCAGAAATCGCAAGCAGCGCTTGGCGAAACAGGACCAGTACACTCCTGTTCCGGATAAAGTTCTTGTAAGTATCTGTTCGTAAGCAAACTTTCGAGCCCTTGATAGTTGAGGTGAAAGAATGGTTTTAGTACTCGGTAGTGTTTTTCAGTTTTTGCTACAGCAATAAGATTATGCTGTTAGCTAGTTAGCAGAGTGTTTGCTCGAATTTTTGAAGTTACAAAAATTGTTGCACTTGAATGTTTAAAATTTTTTTTCGGGCCACACAAGTTGAACGGATGTTTTATTGCGTTATTGATAATTATTTCTAAGCGGTTATCAACTAGAGTAGGTAAGTTAAACGAGAAATAAACTGCGTTATTGATGGAACGCTGTGAAAAACAGAGGAATAGCGTAATTTTTTAGGCGAGGGCCGCGGAACAATCTGGAATGGCCGCTGCTGTGGATGCTCGTGAACAGAAATTCGGTGGCTTGGAAACACCTCTAGGTCTAGCTACTCCGGACCTTGATTTGCGGAAAGTTGGTGAAGCCCGAAACACTCTCATGGGAATGCGTCTGAGCCAAGTTTCCGACAGCGTTTCCGGACAGACCGTTATTGATCCTAAAGGCTATTTGACTGATCTTCAGTCGATGATTCCAACATTTGGTGCTGATATTCAGGTAATTTTGTGAAGTAAAATAAAGACTGTTATTTATTACTCGAAAATTGTAATGCTGACTATTGTGTATATCTGTCGTTTCCTGACGAGTGAGCGTAAGACAAATTCTGTAATTATATTATTATGGCGTTGTATTTCTCTCGAAATTAACTAATTCGACTACTACTTTCGAAATTAAGATAAACAATTCTCTGTTGCAAATAGTTTAGCGCCCTCACTTAACTGGGTATTCATTTGCAGGACATAAAGAAGGCCCGATTGCTGCTAAAATCAGTACGAGAAACCAACCCGAATCACCCGCCGGCATGGATCGCGTCAGCACGATTGGAAGAGGTTACCGGAAAAGTCCAAGCTGCACGCAACATCATACAGAATGGTTGCGAAGTCTGCCCTAAAAGCGAAGATCTGTGGTTAGAAGCCTCTCGTCTACAGCCTCCTGAATTGGCAAAAAGTGTGATTGCACAAGCTGTTCAGAACATCCCGAATTCCGTAAGGATATGGGTGAAAGCTGCCGATCTGGAAACTGAGCCCAAAGCTAAGAAACGAGTGTACCGGAAAGCTTTGGAGCAGATTCCAAATTCCGTGCGCTTATGGAAAGAAGCGGTAGAGCTGGAAGATCCAGATGATGCACGGATTCTGCTGGCACGGGCTGTTGAATGTTGTCCGTCCAGTACAGAGCTTTGGTTAGCACTTGCCCGGTTGGAGACGTACGAGAATGCTAAGAAAGTTGTTAATAAAGCGCGTGAGAATATCCCTACTGATCGCCAGATTTGGATTGCTGCTGCTAAGTTGGAAGAGAGCCAAGGAAACGTGCACATGGTGGATAAAATTATTGATCGCTCCCTGCGATCGCTGCAGGCCAACATGGTAGAAATTAACAGGGAGCTGTGGCTGAAAGAGGCGGTGGAAGCCGAAAATTCCGGTTCTATTTTGACGGCTCAAGCCATTGTGCGAGCTGTCATTGGACATGGTGTCGAGGAGGAAGATCAGAAACACACGTGGAAAGCCGATGCCGAGTCGTTCA
Organism: Paramacrobiotus metropolitanus; assembly: GCF_019649055.1. Classification (NCBI taxonomy): domain Eukaryota; kingdom Metazoa; phylum Tardigrada; class Eutardigrada; order Parachela; family Macrobiotidae; genus Paramacrobiotus; species Paramacrobiotus metropolitanus. Next base: position 322,579 of record NW_026570267.1, on the reverse strand, counting down.
CCGCTCAAGGGGCGTATGAATGTGCGAGAGCTGTATATGCTCATGCATTGTCCGTTATGCCTAATAAAAAATCTTTGTGGGAAGCGGCTGCGGATTTGGAGAGGAATCACGGTACCAGGGAAGCAGTGGAGACCATTCTCGAAAAGGCTGTTGCACACTGTCCAAGAGTGGAAAGGTTATGGCTTATGTTAGCTAAATCCAAGTGGCTAGCAGGAGATGTTTCCGCCTCGCGTTTAACCCTGTCCAGAGCTTTCCAGGTCGGTTGTTTTATCATATGCTGCAAGTTTTTACAGTTTATGTCAAAGAAAGTTACCTAGTTTGTGCTTATCCTACAGCATTTTTGGAATTACCGATAATTTTATTGACCTTGCCCGAAATATATTTGAAAAATCTGATTGAGGTTGGTTTATAGGCTAATCCGAACAGTGAAGAAATTTGGCTAGCCGCCGTGAAGCTGGAAAGCGAGAACAATGAAGATCAGCGAGCGAGAGTGCTACTACAAAAAGCACGCACCAGTGCTCCAACTCCACGGGTGGTAATGAAATCCGCTAAGTTGGAATGGGCATTAGGTGACTACAACCGCGCTTTGGAAATTATCGCTGAAGGTCTGAAGGCGTACGCCGATCTGACGAATGCCGACAGCACGGATCTTAAATCGCGCGCGAAGTTATGGATGATGAAAGGTCAGCTAATGGAGAGTTTAAAGAAAATACCGGAAGCTAGAGAGGCGTACTCTGAAGGAACAAAGAAATGCCCAAGTAAGATTCGTTTTTCATGTTCGTTTTTTGTTAAAACTGAAGTACAGATTAGTAGTAGAAGTTTTCTTTCAATTGTTGATTTTACTTTAAAATGTGCTTTGGAAGGTACTGAACAACTTTAAATATAACATTTTTTCAGCTTCTTTGGTGTTGTGGATGCTGTCCGCGCGACTCGAAGAAAAGCAAGGAAATCCAACGCGAGCCCGAGCCATTTTGGAAACTGCACGTTTACGCAATCCGAAGAAAGCCGAACTGTGGCTGGAAGCTATCCGAGCGGAATTACGGGCCGGTAACCGAGACATCGCTATGGTGCAGATGTCGAAAGCCCTGCAAGAGATCCCTGATTCTGGTATTTTATGGGCGGACGCTATTTTCATGGAAAACAGACCGCAGAGAAAAACCAAGAGCGTGGATGCCCTCAAACGATGCGAGCATGATCCGCATGTTTTGTTAGCGGTTTCTAAGTTGTTCTGGGCGGAACGACGCGTGGCAAAAGCCAGGGAGTGGTTCTCACGGACTGTCCGCTTGGATCCGGATCTCGGTGATGCATGGGCATATTTTTATAAATTTGAAGAACAATATGGCACCGAGGAAGAAAAAGCGCAGGTGATGCGGAAATGCGTGGAAACTGAACCTCGACATGGCGAGAAGTGGTGTGCCATCGCTAAAGATATGAAAAACTTTCGAAGAAAAACTAAAACGATTCTGGAAATGGTTGCGGATAGTTTAGAGACTCCTTCTTAGCGCTTGATACGAGTCCATGTATTTATTGTAAAAATTTCTTGATAGACCCTTTCATATGTAGCTGCATTCTTTTAGGCGTGGAAATGATTTCATTTTCTTCTTATTTTGTTTTGTTACTAGTAATCAAGTAAAATTGATTTTGACAACTGGTTTGGTGTGCCTGATGGGCGAAAGTGTGAACTGTGTTGATGCTTCGCTTTGGTTTCGTTTTCGACCAAAAAAATTTTTATGGATTGCCCGCTGCTCGGATCATGAGAGTATGTATACAGTATACTTCTACAGATAAGATAAAACGGATTCACATAAACTACCCAGTTCTCTCTGAAATATATGATATATGTATAAAAATCGCGAAAGCATTTGCAACCAAGATAAATTCACGAATTTATTTCTATTACCGATATTACAAAGATATCAGTAATGCAAGTACAGTACTTAAATAATCAGCTCACAACTCAGAAGCAAAGAAAAACAGCAAACAATGACCATTATCGTATCACATTGTCAAATCTGAAGAGGGGATCCAAATCTAAATCATCTTGAATGCAGCTTAACATTAGTCTCCAAGACATGATTAAAGAGCTGTTTCTTCGTATCCGCTAAGGAAACGGGATCACGTTTTGTCGTCGCTTCGTCCAGGAATCGTTCTTGGCGTTCCTCTCCAATAGACTGCCGGGCTGTGATATTCCTTCCTTTGAACCATCGATGCTCTACATTCCATCCAATTGCGCCAACAACAAGGGCAATCGGGAACACCGCATACGGAATATACTGACGAGCAGCAACACCCAGGATCTGAATCATGACGGCAATTGGCAACCGATATGATTGTGATTTTGTGAAACGAGTAGTCGTAATAATGGACTGGAGTCCCGTGATTTTCACACAAATCGACGGAACCCAAAACAACGGGCACAAATCAACACAATTTCTAAAAGTCAGAAAAGTTCACTAATCACAATTCAACAGGACAATAAAGGATAAAATCCCAAAAACTGAAAACAATGCGAAGAAAACGAAAAATCACGAAATTCCAAAGATGCTGATGAAACCGGAAAACGACAAACCAAAACTCGTCTGATATGTTCACCGCCCAGTGGTGGCGGCGCTGGTTCCAGAAAAGTGTATTCGCCGCTTGCAATTCCCATCTCCCGTTTCTTGATGACAGAAATTCTCCAGAATTTTCAGAATTTGTTGTTAGATCCCGCCAGTAGTCGCATCCGGATTTTACGTGGATGTTAAAAAATTGTTACTTTTGTTCCCGTGTAGTTTAGTTTCATTTTAGAGTAAAATGCATGGTCACTGCATCATTGATCACTGCGAAGTGCATACTTCATAGTTAGTAACTCTGTAACTGTATCATTATTTTTATGATTTTTATCATTAAATTTTATGGATTGATCCCAGATTCCAAGTTTGTTTGCTCGCCTTCAGGATCTGTGTTTCTGCTTTTGATCGTCATACATTTAAGATTTTGCATTGCAACTTCCTAGCTAATGTTTAGCCATGAATTCTGCCCCACAGGAACTGTATGGTCTCGCTGGCGTCTCGCACTACATGGTAAAGCAATCAAAATTCCCTCTTCTTGTTTTCATGCAGCAGCCCTGGTTAACCGGAAAGTGTTTTAGACGCGCATCGTCCTCCTCTGCAAGCCACAAAATCTGTCTAGCCCACTCTCCTCCGATAAGATCTCCACGCTAGAAAATGGCATTGCACAATTTATTACGGAATTTTCCGCGATTTCGGGTAGTATACGAGAAACTCATAAAACCTATCTGGAAACGGCCATCCGTGGATGCTTTTGGGATGAATTAGTGAGTGGCAATTTGCGTGCAGCGGCCCATGGTGGAAGGGATAGGTTTCGTATCTGAAAACATATGGTGTTCTCCGACAGAATCAGACGCGCAATTTCTTGGACATGGAATGGTTGATGCGCTGTACTGTCGATTTTGTGGATGCGGACATCCTGGATCCAGCGGTTCCCTTCATGCTGTTTCAGGAAGCCTGCGATTGGGGTGATAGCCGGGAGAAGGAACAGATTGCGAATTTATTTGTCGATCTGAAAAATAAATGGCGATCTCCGAAATTCGTCAGCTCATCCTGCAAAAATATGTTACTGCGCTTTGCCGTGGGTAAGCTAAACGTTTAGTTGTTGAGTTAATTAGTGAGGTTTTTTTTCAAATTTTCTTCTCTGCTCTTGAATTTGATCGCACTGTTTTATTAATTTTAGTGACAGCCTTTTTTATCTTGCAATACAAAAAGTTTCCAGGGTTTTGAAAAATTTTTGACATTTTTTAGAAGCTTTTTTCTACGGTTGTACTCAACTGATCAGCGAACTTATAATGATCAAGTTAATTGTAAACCATAAAAGTGGGTATCTAATATCTTTATCATGATTATCGAAGTTTAGTTTACGTGAGCTTCGATTATTTTTATAATTATTATCACCAGCGTAATAGTCATGGTTTCTTCAGAATTGTTGTCTCGCCTTCCCAAAACCACGTCCGGCAAGGCTCGGGGACGTTTACTGTGTTATGTTAGCGCACGGATTCCAATGTCGGATAAAGGAGCTGCTAACATTGCCGGGGAATTCAATACCGGAAAATGCGTAACTACCGAGGGCCTGACAACGGGAACGGCGAATAACCCCCACGCCACTGCGAAATTTGCTCAGCTTTGCAATTTATTGGATTGCCTGAAAAATCCCAACCTGGTCTTAACCGATAAAGGATTCGCTACGTTCAAACAGGATTATAGCGCTCGCTGATTAATAATTATTTTCCGGAATTTTTCGTCAGGGAATGGAAACTGTTCTTGAGATGATGACGCCAACCGATCTTAAAGAAGGAGAACAGGAAGAGGGAGAAGTGGAAGATGGACGCAGTAGAATTTTAACTCGAGCATCGCGGACAAATGCTGCCAGCGGCAGCGTTGAAGTTAACCTGAACAGTATTAGATTCAATCCCGATCCGAATGCCTTGGAAAGCGATATGAAACAGGACCGCGTGAAGCGGAATCTGCTGTCAGTGCTGTGCCGGTTCCTGTTTGTGGCACAGTACATCTGCCTGCCATCAAGACCAAAAGGGTAACAGAATTTTAATTGAGAAATGGGCATTAAAATAAGTGGTGTGCGACAAAAAGTCTGTTTTTAGACCGTTTGAGCCAACGGAAGAACAATTGGTATGGTGCGATAAAAAAGTGCAGACTGCACTTGAAATTTTATCTCGCACAAATCCGGATGGTCCACTCTATGTGCAGAGATTATTGGTAAGCAATGATCACACAGTTTGGCAAATGATGGTTTTTTGGTTTGCTTGGCTATGATAAATCTACTTACAGTGGCCGTTATTTGCATTTGCAGGACCATTTGGACAGCGAAGCGATACTGTCCATCTGGAAGGATAACCAGTGCCCGCCGTTGCAAACTGCACCTAAGGCTGATTTATCCAGCCTCTCACCGTTTCCTCCACGCGACGAACTGCCGTATCCGAAAGTCAGCCGTGTACAGTTTGGAAAAGAGAAACTGGTGAACAGGAAGTCAATACGGGATATGCCTTTGGCCGGTCCGGGTAAAGTGACTGGCAGGTAAGTTTATTTGTACTCACCGTACTATACGCATCTTTTAAAGTTCATTTTCTGAATCTGCTTTATATTATTAGTGTGGAAGTCACGCGATTGTTGAACAAAGGTCCAAATACTACGGAAGAATTCCAGAATTTGGGATATCAGCCGCCAGACTTGAGTTATTTTGCTCCGGTTGTGGAATAGGCGATAACGAAAAGAGACACCAAAGTAAGAAGAACTGCATAAACTGTACTACAAAAGTACTTTTGTGATAGTTTTGCGCGGACAATCAAGTTGAGATACTTACGGATATTGCGATGTCTAGAGTAAACTCTCAACAGTAAAGGTTGAACTTTTCAACAGGATTGTTAATGATGAAAAATTCCAGTGGCGCGCTTTACGAATTTTGGGTAAGCGAACGCACATTCACTTCCTGAATGAAGCGGCCGTGGAGAAAATGCCGACCAAAGATATGGGAACATTCCTGGAGAATTATGTCATGCAGTTAGCCGAGAAGAATCCCGATCTGCAGAGTATAAAGCAGACATGGCAGCCACTGCCACCTCACCCGTTGAATTGTCGCCGAATAATGCTGAGAAAAATGGCAATGTGGACATGGCAACGGATAACCTGGACGATCTAATTAATCCTGATCCCGATGAGGATTTACCGGCGGAGGAAGAACCCGAACCAGCTGGTCATCAGATGATGAATAAAGAAAGTACACTGGGCATAGCGAAATTGATCGTAGCTGACTGGGAGCGAACCGCTGGGATACTGCAGTTTGATTCGGATTCATTCTCCTACTGGAAGTCAACCAGTATATGATCCCGTGCAGCAGGCTGCGCTGATGCTGCAGGAATATGCCATCGTTTTATAGTGACGCTTTTAATAAGTTTTTATGTTCTATGCGTATTATTCTTTTAGAAGTGCTAAATGATTCTAACTTCATACTTGGAGATGCGGCGTAATGCCTAGTTGTCGGTAATTTCTGGTTTGTTTTCGCTTTTCTTCCTTCACTGTTGAATGGCATGTGAGGATAAGATTATGTGAGAAGCGGAATGTTGAGATGTAGGCAAAAAATTACCGGAAGTGCCTAATTTCTTTTATACTTTATTTTTGTGGCATGGTTAAAAACTGTAACTTGCTCGAACGGCAATTTTTCGAATAGATTCACCTTGCAGGCGAAAGTTCTTATAGTTACTTCGTACCTTCTTTACTGAGATGCTTACGATTTTTACTAATTGCGGTACACGCGGATTTCGTTGCAACACTGAAAGATTTATTTCTCACGTTTTTTGCTAGAAGAAACGCGAATACCTGCACATGCAAGTTCCTAAGGAGCTGCACGCACAATCTTGAAGATGTGCAATCGTATCTAAAATGGGCCGAAAGATCAAAACGAGCACGAGATATCTTGTTTTATTGTATTAACACAAACTTCGAGAGCGGCATTTGCAATACAAAGAGGACTAAATAAAAAATCAAAATGCCTTGAATAACCAGCACCAAAGGAAGCCATTAAAGCGCTAGAACATGCCGGAACGTTATGAACAGACGGTTACAGACCAGATCTAATCAACCACGATAACTTGCCCTCATTTCTTTCCGGCATCTGCAAAATGCTGGTCCCATCCGGACTTAACCCAATCGAAAAAATTTTCTATCGCAACCACAAACCGCTTCCTGTTTCCGTCCTTATCCTTGTACTCAAGTGTGACGCTAAACGGTTCCATATATAATTCCTCTCATCCACATGCCGAATTAATACCACCTCTACATCGAATATTCGCTCGATGTCGGCCAACGACATTGTTTTCGCATGGTCATTTGTGTACGGAATGTCATTTATGACGTGGTATTTTATACTTCCTTTCCCATCTGCGATGCCATCTTTGGCCATTCTACAACCAGGATTCCTGTGCGGAGTTTTCGATCGAGGGAATTCTTTACGCTTAAAAGCGTAGAATGTTGCAGAAAAGGGTTTCGGTTTCTTCAGTCCTTCGTAATGTATATCCACAAGAAAGCAATATATGGCGCCTGTTGTTGGTCCTAACCAGTCACAGCCCTCAATAAAGAGTTCAATTAAATCTTCATTACTAAAGGAGGCTTCGACGACAATCACCGGAGGTTTCGGCTTATTTCGATCTTCAAACCGGACCAACTTTAATTCGGCTCTTTTTGTGGTAATATCTACCGCAACCAAAACGATCCACAATTTCCTCCAGTCTTTCGCCCTCTTGTTCAAACACTTCTCCTTGTACATACAATTTCCGCATAAGTTCGCCCAATAATCCGAAAGCTGCTCTTGAATGCGGGGTACTTGTTAATGCAATAGCATATATCCAGTTACAATGCACAAACGTTCGGCAGGGAGGATGATAGTCGAACAGAGCGGAAAAATCGGCATCAGTGTAGGCATCGCACTCTCCAACCGAAAAAGTAACATCGGTGTCGAAAACCTCTGATTCCGTCAATACTATAACTTCGTGTAGCGCTTGTACCAACAGCGAGGACGCTTCTGCAAAACAACAAATCTTTAACTAATGATATTGTGCGACCCAGTATGGTCTCATCCAGTACTGTTAGTCACGGTGTATAAACAAAAGCAATTCTGACCTGTTTTTGCAAAGCTCGCATCCAGCGCAGATAAGAGCATCCGAGCTGAGGTTATCACTTTATCCAGGGCAGTTAGTAAGGCGGCAGCGTCCTAGATAACCGAATTAAGATATACACGTAAGCATGACGTAAGTCACATAACGCAAACGATTGTCATACCACAAACAACTACAATAACACAAAATGTGCTGCGCTAAATCTAACACATAACTCCGTTTCTGTCATACCTTATCGAAAGTAACAGCCAAAAATGCCTGAAATCCAATTTGCGCCCACGGAAGCGTAAGGTGGTGAAAGTCCTTCAAACAAGGCTCTGGCATGCAGTTCTGGAGAATTCGGAGTAAACACTGTCCAATATCCCGCGCCGCCCGTAAATTTTGACTGCGAAAGGCATTTAATTCCTTCCTGGATTTGTCAGACATGTCTCCAGGTGCTGCTAATGTTGAACATACGACTTGAAGACGCGAGCGTTGCTTTTGCAGCCCTTCCAGACAGGCTATCCCGAAGTGCAGCCGCAGTTCCATCGTCAAAGCATCCAACATCTCTTCTAGATGGCTCATTCCGACCCTAATCCCTTCATAATTTCCTTTTTTCAACCCAGTGATGACATTTTCCAGCAGGTCTTTGTCCTTGAAACTCACGGCAGTCGCTTCGTCTCCTCCTGCTTGCAACTGACACAATTCAGCCAGATGGAAGGCGAACTGCTGGACTTCCTGTAAACAATTCGCTGCTAAATACCACAATGTAGCCACAATTACCGGGTACTGTACCTCTGCGAAACCGATAGGAAATTCCGTTGGGAAACTAGCCACGCCACGCGCTGCCACAGATTTACCTTCGATAGTCGGAAATAAGCACCTTTCCAGAATCGGTCGACTCCTAGTTCCAAGCTGGAGCTGGGAAGTAAGTCCCTTCGAAACCAAGGCCAGGTTGTGAAGAGATGTGCTTTTGAAAAGACCACGGGATAGCAGTCTGAACAGATAAGTAGATGAGTGTGGATCACACCGCGAATACGCTGGTAACGCTGATTTGGATGGATACAGCCATGGAAATTGCGGACACAAAAACAGAATGGAGCGATTCATTGGTGATCAATGTGATGTAGAATCTAGAGAGAGAAAAACATTCAAATGCAAATAAATGAATACAATCGAAAAAACAGTTACACTTTCTCCGGTTTACAAATAAAATCAAAACAAGAACGGAGAAACTTTTGAGTGTTTTGACAAAAAACGAAAGCGGGTGATAGGAGAGCAGTCAGAGCACACTACGAGTATTTACACATATGCCCCTTACTATATGCCCCGACAGCTTTTCGGCTGCGGAAAATGTGTGTGCCAAATGTCCTGCGTACTGGGCAACCCCTGCAGGTTCGGTATTTTTTGAAAGCCCTTCAGTTTCATTCAATCTGTTCAACCTATAACTCAAAAAATGCAGAAAAAATTTTCATTATGAAAAATAAAAAGTTTGCAAGTAAAAAGTTTTCGGAGAAACGAGATATCGACGAGTTAAATAAATTTGACTTATCATATAAGTATATGGCAGACTGTGCTAAACGCAAAAAGTGTAAATCGTTGAAATCTCGTTTTTCCGAAAACTTTTTACTTACAAAACTTTTTATTTTCCATAATAAAAGTTTTTTCTGCATTTTTTGAGCTATCCTTTGAACAGATTGTATGTGACTGAAGACTTTTTAGAGGGGCATAACTATTAGCGATATTACAGTAAAGCCAGTGAAGCGAACAGCAAGTTTTTTGAATCTGGCGCAGCACCCGTGGGTGGCATGCGCTAGCGCCAACTTCGGCACGTAACGTTTGCTTGCACCTGCTTCGCACAACGATTTTCAAATGTTAAAAAGCTGTCGGGGCATAGGTAAGGGGCATACATATTTTACACTCTATACTTACAGTACGACATATGCTTTCGGGATAGATGGCTTTAGCTGAACTCTTCCATCAGGTGATAATTGACGATTCTTGCCCGGATGGCGCCCTGTGGCGGTTGAGAGCCGTATGCCTAAGCTACGCCGGGAAGTCATCGTAGGCCCGTAACGACAAGTGCTCATCCCGACACTTTTTAAACAGCGCGCGTTCGCAAATTATGTTCTTTGTTGATTGGGTAGATACACGAAAATTTACAGGAAATCATTCTTTGCAAACGAGGCGACAAATGTGTGATAAAAATATTTACAGTTTCCTTAATTTAAGCGGCAGTGCTATGGCCACGGTATTACACCACCGTCCATATGACAGCACACGAACAGAAACAGAGCGCATGCGTAATTCTCCTGTTGACGCACCGTAAAATTTCTGTTTGTTAGTGACGTCAAAATGACACACTGCCAGTCTGCAGTCCCGGCGAGAATCACGAATTCCAAAGATGCTGATGAAACCGGAAAACGACAAACCAAAACTTGCCTGATATGTTCACCGCCCAATGGCGGCGGCGCTAAGTTCCAGAAAGTGTCTATTCGACTGCTTGCAGTCTTTGATCTCCCGTTTCTTGATGGCAGAATTTTCAGAATTTGTTGTTACATCCCGCCGGCACTCGGCAGTCATATCCGGATTTTACGTGGATGTTAAAATTGTTACTTACTTTTGTTCCCGTGTAGTTAAGTTTCATTTTGGTGCAAAATGCATGGTCACTGCATCAAAGATCACCGCGAAGTGTGACTTCATAGTTTAGTAACTGTATAATTTTATGATTTTTATCATTAAATTTTATGGATTGATCCCAGATTCCAAGTTTGTTTGCTCGCCTTCAGGATCTGTGTTTCTGCTTTTGATCGTCATACATTTAAGATTTTGCATTGCAACTTCCTAGCTAATGTTTAGCCATGAATTCTGCCCCACAGGAACTGTATGGTCTCGCTGGCGTCTCGCACTACATGGTAAAGCAATCAAAATTCCCTCTTCTTGTTTTCATGCAGCAGCCCTGGTTAACCGGAAAGTGTTTTAGACGCGCATCGTCCTCCTCTGCAAGCCACAAAATCTGTCTAGCCCACTCTCCTCCGATAAGATCTCCACGCTAGAAAATGGCATTGCACAATTTATTACGGAATTTTCCGCGATTTCGGGTAGTATACGAGAAACTCATAAAACCTATCTGGAAACGGCCATCCGTGGATGCTTTTGGGATGAATTAGTGAGTGGCAATTTGCGTGCAGCGGCCCATGGTGGAAGGGATAGGTTTCGTATCTGAAAACATATGGTGTTCTCCGACAGAATCAGACGCGCAATTTCTTGGACATGGAATGGTTGATGCGCTGTACTGTCGATTTTGTGGATGCGGACATCCTGGATCCAGCGGTTCCCTTCATGCTGTTTCAGGAAGCCTGCGATTGGGGTGATAGCCGGGAGAAGGAACAGATTGCGAATTTATTTGTCGATCTGAAAAATAAATGGCGATCTCCGAAATTCGTCAGCTCATCCTGCAAAAATATGTTACTGCGCTTTGCCGTGGGTAAGCTAAACGTTTAGTTGTTGAATTAATTAGTGAGGTTTTTTTCAAATTTTCTTCTCTGCTCTTGAATTTGATCGCACTGTTTTATTAATTTTAGTGACAGCCTTTTTTATCTTGCAATACAAAAAGTTTCCAGGGTTTTGAAAAATTTTTGACATTTTTTAGAAGCTTTTTTCTACGGTTGTACTCAACTGATCAGCGAACTTATAATGATCAAGTTAATTGTAAACCATAAAAGTGGGTATCTAATATCTTTATCATGATTATCGAAGTTTAGTTTACGTGAGCTTCGATTATTTTTATAATTATTATCACCAGCGTAATAGTCATGGTTTCTTCAGAATTGTTGTCTCGCCTTCCCAAAACCACGTCCGGCAAGGCTCGGGGACGTTTACTGTGTTATGTTAGCGCACGGATTCCAATGTCGGATAAAGGAGCTGCTAACATTGCCGGGGAATTCAATACCGGAAAATGCGTAACTACCGAGGGCCTGACAACGGGAACGGCGAATAACCCCCACGCCAATGCGAAATTTGCTCAGCTTTGCAATTTATTGGATTGCCTGAAAAATCCCAACCTGGTCTTAACTGATAAAGGATTCGCTACGTTCAAACAAGTGATTATTAACATGAAAAACAGGATTATAGCGCTCGCTGATTAATAATTATTTTCCGGAATTTTTCGTCAGGGAATGGAAACTGTTCTTGAGATGATGACGCCAACCGATCTTAAAGAAGGAGAACAGGAAGAGGGAGAAGTGGAAGATGGACGCAGTAGAATTTTAACTCGAGCATCGCGGACAAATGCTGCCACCGGCAGCGTTGATGTTAACCTGAACAGTATCAGATTCAATCCCGATCCGAATGCCTTGGAAAGCGATATGAAACAGGATCGCGTGAAGCGGAATCTGCTATGTCGGTTCCTGTTTGTGGCACAGTACATCTGCCTGCCATCAAGACCAAAAGGGTAAAAAAATTTTAATTGAGAAATGAGCATTGAAAAATATCGTGTGCAACAAAAAGTCTGTTTTCAGGCCGGTTGAGCCTACGGAAGATCAGTTGGTATGGTGCGATAAAAAAGTGCAGACTGCACTTGAAATTTTATCTCGCACTAACCCGGATGGTCCACTCTATGTGCAGAGATTATTGGTAAGGAATGATCGCACAGTTTGGCAAACGATGGTTTTTTGGTTTGCTTGGCTATGATAAATCTACTTACAGTGGCCGTTATTTGCATTTGCAGGACCATTTGGACAGCGAAGCGACAGTGTCTATCTGGAAGGATAACCAGTGCCCGACGCTACAAACTGCACCCAAGGCTGATTTATCCAGCCTCTCACCGTATCCTCCACGCGACAAGCTCCCGTATCCGAAAGTCAGCCGTGTACAGTTTGGCAAAGAGAAACTGGTGAACAGGAAGTCAATACGGGATATGCCTTTGGCCGGTCCGGGTAAAGTGACTGGCAGGTAAGTTTGTTTGTACTTACCGTACCAATCTGTAAAGCAAATTTTTAGAATCTGTTTTTATGTTAGTGTGGAAGTCACGCGCTTATTGAATAAAGGCCCAAATACAATGGAAGAGTTCCAGAATTTGGGATACCAGCCGCCAGACTTGAGTTATTTTGCCCCGGTTGTGGAACAGGCGATAACGAAAGAGACACCAAAGTAAGCCAAGAAGAACTGCATAGCTGTATTTGAAAGTACTTTTGTGATAGTTTTGCGCGGACACCCAGTATGTATACTGCGATGTCTAGGGTAAACTCTCAGCAGTAAAGGTTGATTTTTAATTTTTTTCAACAGGATTGTTAATGATGAAAAGTTCCAGTGGCGGGCTTTACGAATTTTGGGTAAACGAACGCATATTCACTTCTCCAATGAAGCGGCCGTGGAGAAAATGCCGACCAAAGATATGGGAACATTCCTCGAGAATTATGTCATGCAGTTAGCCGAGAAGAATCCCGATCTGCAAAGTATAAAGCAGACATACTTGGCAGCCACTGCCACCTCACCCGTTGAAATGTCGCCGAATAATGCTGAGGAAAACGGAAATGTGGACATGGCTGCGGATAACCTGGACGATCTCATTAATCCTGTTCCCGATGAGGATTTACCGGCGGAGGAAGAACCCGAACCAGCTGGTCATCAAATAATGAATAAAGAGAGCATACTGGGCATAGCGAAATTGATCGGAGCTGACTGGGAGCGATTTGCTGGGATACTGCAGTTTGATCCGGATTCAATCTCTTACTGGAAGTCATCCAGTGATGATCCCGTGCAGCAGGCTGCGCTGATGCTGCAGGTTTACATGGAACAGCATTCTCAACCTGACAGTGATTCGAATGATGCACTGGAAAAGCTGTTAGGGGTTCTGAAAGATGAGTATGCCATCGTTTTGTAGTGACGCTTTTGTAAGTTTTTATGTTCCACGAGTATTATTCCTTTACAAGTGCTAAATGGTGCTATTTCAACCTTTGAGATGCGGCGTAATGCCAAGTTGTCATTGGTTTCTGGTTTTTTTCGATTTTTTCCCTTCACTGTTGAATGGCATGTGAGGATAAGATTCTATGAGAAGCGGAATGGTGAGATCTAGGCAAAAAATTACCGGAAATGTATAATTTCTTTTCTACCTTATTTTTGTGGCATGGTTACACTGTTACAGCTATAACGTGCTCGAACGGAAATTTTTCGAATAGATTCAACTAGCTGGCGGAAGTTTTTACAGTTATCTTTTTTACTGAGATTCTTACGAATGTTATTAATAACGGTACATGCGGATTTCGTTGAAACACTGAAAGATTTATTTACTAAAAAGTTTCTTACTAAAAAGAAACGCGAATACCTGCACATGTAGGTTATCAGAAATGGCCCGGAAGATAAAAACGAGCACGAGATATGCAGTGCTATTGCACTAACACAAATTTGGAGAGCGGCATTTACAGAACAGTGAGGATAGAATGAACTATCCAAATGCCTCGAATAACCAGCACCGAAGGAAGTCAAAGAAAGCGCGAGAACATGCCGGAACGATGAATAAAACAGATCGAATCAATGAGAAAATGCGAAAGCTGAGAACCGTCCGTTTGTAACGCGTAACTGATTTGCAGAAAACAACAAAAACACCAGTACACAAAAGGCGAACTACTTCATGGGCAGTCGGCTGAGTTCATCGCCTCTTGTGCGCTTCTCGATGTGGGCTTTCGTGATGTCGCGAAAGAAATCCCGCCCAAAGAGCTCATAACCCCGCTCCAAATGTGCCTTTGCATACTTATGCAGAATGGTGTTTCCGTAGCAAAAGATGTTAATACCAAGCTCCAAGGTTGTATCGTAAATGCCATCTTGGGCATCCTTCTCGGTCAATTTGCCAATGGCATCCAGCTTCTCCTCGGCCTTGGCTTTACGCTGCTTACCGACTTCCTCGTGAATGTCATCTTCTCTACAGACTTCCTCAAACAAATGCAGCAAATCTACAAAAAAATTGCAAATCCATGATATTATGCAATCCTGCAGACATTGTCCTTCGGTAATTTCCTTACCTTTATCGCTGAGATGGTGTCTTTTCGCCAGCGTATTGTCGCTCGAACTCTTCTCATTTCCCACAAAACCGGCGCCATGCCATGTTGAGGTCACCACGGCCTGACGATGGGCCCTAGTTTCGACGGACAGTGCCAACGAGTGGTTGAATTTCTCCGCATGCAGTTTTACCACTTCCTGCAGCTCAGCCAGTGGAGTCCGATCTTCGATTGACGGATCATCCCGCATCGTTTCAATGAGTTTACTACAAAATTACTCTTTCATTATTAGTTAACGGGGCCAAAAAAAAGTAAAATATCCCAACTCTGAATACAAAATTAATGTTATCCGAAACGAGAATACGCACAGAATACAAGGCGAACTTACTGAACAGCCGCGAACAGATTTCCTCCATGCTCGGTAATCTTGCAATCTTTGCCGGCATCGTTACTTGCGACAAAAACAGGCAAGTCATACGGATCGTCACTGAAAATTCATGAAACTTAACACGGATTCGCAACCATAATTTTCAGCGGTTTGGATAACAAGCGACACCGTGCGCTAGAGGCAATAAATACCGGAAATATCCATAGTGCAGCTGTGAACCCATTCCCGTCACTCTCAGACACGTCTGAAATTCGGGCACATCGTAATAGTATCGCCAGTGCGTGTTGGCCAAATCCTGCAGTTCCAGGAGATTCGACGGCTTGTAGTCGACATCACCCGCCAAAATGTCGAATGGTCCAACCAATTCAATGCCCGCTGCACTTAAGGCCACTGGATGCAATCACAACAACAGTTAATAAAAATGAATCGATGCAAAAAAATTAAAAATTTTTGAAAAATACATAACCAATTTAATATTTCTTTTATTTTTAAAAATAAACCAATGCAAAAAATAAACGAAAATAAAGTAAAATAAAAGTCAAAGTTAAAGTAAAAATAAAAAATGCGAAGTTAAAAAAACTATTTAACTATTATTGTTGTTTTTAAAACCAAACCAATGCAAACACTCTTCTGCCGACTTACTTCGCGGATTCATTGGATTCCTAAAATACATAATGATTGTTTACTTACGGACGTTCTTTGATTCTTATGTTAGCAAAAATGCAGCACCACGCGCTGCAGCAAGCAAGTAAAATACTTAATGAGATTTTGTATGCAAAACTGAACCAAAGAGCAAAAAATCTGCCAACTCACGTGCGGCAAGAAAAATTCCAAAAATCGAAGAAATCCTTTGGCATACGCAGACGATACACGTTTTCCACCACTTCTTGCATGTGTTCCTGCTCAATCCCTGCAAGCATAAAAGAGTTTTAATGGGGGTTTTCACAATGAAGAACTGCAAAGTTCATTTTCACACCATGAATAGCCTGCGATGAAGTCTCATTTCCAACGCTGTCGGACTGCGAACTAGCCACCGAAAAATGATGTTTGCCGTTTTTCTTGTGTGCGCTGCCATTTGTATGAACATCGTCCTCGCTGGTTTTCGCTCTTTTTGAATCGTGCTATGCACAAATAACAATTCTATACCGAATATTAGTAAATAACTAGCTACATGCAGGCATGCAGCTGTAGTTACGGATAAGTCACGACGCCATGAAATCAGAAATCGTTCTAAATTCCAACCTCTTCATCTTGGTGCACACTCGGCGAACGCTTGCGTTCTACAACATGATCTCCGGAGCTCATGGTTCGTATTGAAACTTGCTCAGAAAAAGCTAATCTGATAAAAAATGCGGGAATCACAGCTTGGCTCCCAACGACAACAATCGTAAAGATAATGCAGTTCCGAATCTCTCTTATGACAATATCACGACAAATGAGAATCCCAGATTTACAAAAACTCAAATTGTAAATAAAACTTCAAAAGCTTGAGTAGTGGAATACAATATGACGAGAAAGAATATGTAAATGGTACTGTAAAAAAGAAATAAACCACACAATTTGGAAAGTACAGTAAAATTTTCCTGAATTCTATGTCGCAAATTATAATGCATGGACTACGGCCTTTAATACTGAAAATAACAAAGAATTCGGGATAGTTTTTTCTTGATCCGATCACAGTATATGGGCACCGGAAACCACTACCAGGCAACGACACTGGAAAACGGGAGCAATCAACGGCTATACTACTGCCAACTCGAAGCGGTTGCAGCTGGGCAACCAGTTAAAAAAGAAACAATAAATGTAACATCCGGCCAGAGCGGGCTCTAGGGCGAAACATTGGTAAACAGACGTTAAAAAACAAAACAGCGTTTAGAGCATGGTTATACGGCCAAGGGTTGTGGTCAGCGATGTCCTTTACAGGATTTTTCGTGGCGGCTGCGGGTTCCACTATGTGTGAATCTATCACCGCACCTCCGACAGGAATGTGACTTAATTCCATTGTGGCTGTTCACATGGTCAGTCAACTGATGTCGGATTTTGAACGGCTTTACGGTACATCCCAGCCAGTGGCACATAAAAACACGATCGCCTAGGAAGATAACGAAGCGTCAATTCAAAAGTGACATTTCTCCACTCCGTGGAAAAAGTTTTGTATGGGCCTGAGTGCCGCGTG
The DNA here is from genome assembly GCF_019649055.1 of Paramacrobiotus metropolitanus. Lineage (NCBI taxonomy): Eukaryota > Metazoa > Tardigrada > Eutardigrada > Parachela > Macrobiotidae > Paramacrobiotus > Paramacrobiotus metropolitanus. Next base: position 305,360 of record NW_026570267.1, on the reverse strand, counting down.
ATGAGATTTATTTTAATCGGAAGATGTCGGTTTATCGCTAAAGCTGTGTACTTGTACAAGAATTGTGCACCATTTTGTTAAAAGAAAGCTTACTCTCTGCATCCGTCGGAGAATGGCAAATGCAGCAGTTACCAGCCTCTGCAGAGCACGATCTCGGACGGACTTCACCCAGGAGCAATTTCGCCAAATCCGCTGGAGTGCGCTGCACCGTTGCACCACTCTGGACAGGCTGAAAACAGAAGTTGTATCGCCGACGTACATAGGCATGGCACATTTTAAGTTTTCAGTGTTTACTGAACGATGTGCCTAAACAAGGTTGCAATTTCGAAAACGATTTGATTTATTAATAAGAATAAGCAGTTTTTTCTTACCATGCTCGATTCTGTGTTCAACTTCCTGGCTTTGCGGGGTTGCTTCGGCCGCTCCTGCTCGCTTGCGGATCTTTTAAGAAAAAGCTTCTTGGGCGGCAGAACAGAAAGCGAATCGCCCGCTGCTGGATCTGACGGCCGCGGTGGCAAGCTGCCCGGTGTGGATATAGGGATGTGCGACTGTGACATGGATTCCATTGCTCTTACGAAGGATTTGCAACGACAACCAGGAAAAAATTAAACAACCAACAAAATATACTTATTTCTTGACGAGCTAAGTGAAACTTTCAGAGTGCAAATAAACGAGCAGCAGCAACGTGCGTTCAGAACGTGGATATTCTGACTTTCTCGTGGTACTAATTTTAAAATGAAGCGCACGACTGAATACAGCTTCACCAGGCCGATTATATCACCACAATTATATTCATCCGGATGTAGGTTAATCGTGAGACATGAAAAATGGTCGACGGCCGACGCACGTGCAAAAGCTTTTGTTACAAAAGTCAGAAAATTCTATACAGTTCTTGGATTTATTCCTGATTGGTATCAGTGTCAGTCAAACAGTTCAAAGTCAGATGACAATCAAAGGTGGAAGCTTCCTTGTGCACAGACAATGACACCATCACGAGCGAACAATATCCCATAAAATAACCACGATGCTTTTTAAAAAAAACAATGTTATTGTAATATACTGCATCAAACAAGAATGAATTAAGCCCAAAAAAGTTGAGAAGAGTGAAAAGACAACGGGTACAGAATTCCGAGCACAAAAGCCAATACATTCATGATGCCACTAAATAACATCCCTACCAGGATTTTAATCTGGAGCATTGACATATGCATCGCCGGACTGGTTGTTTATACCATCAGAACTGTTTCGGCGACTGCGAACCTCGGGTCTCCATAACTGCACCTGGTTGGTTAACGCAACGGCAAGAGCACATCTATCCTCGGAGAAATCCATGGCAGAAATAGCTGAAAAGTCACAAAAAAATCATTTCAAGCAATATGCCGTTTTGTTTCCAAAAATCCGAAAAGTATCTTGATGCAACGCTATCAGGTGTGCAAAATGCAGATTTGGTTTCTGGTAAGCGATAACGTACATCCTGGAAATGCGGATATTTGGAATTCCCATAACAGGGGATAATTGTCCGCGAATTCGTGCACTACGGTTCTGTAGTACAAATCCGGGCGTGTGCGACCAGCTCGGGATACCGTTATAATTTGGCTTCCGGTGTAATGCAACCCGGCAATGTGCCGGCTATGTCCTAAAACTTCGGTCAACTCCTTTACGAGTTCCAGAGATTTAGCATCGTAATGGAACACCTACAAACAACAAAATCCATTTCAGTGTAAATGCTTTCATTAATTGATCCTATTCACACTATTCGTGATGAAGGCGCAAATTTAAGCGTGCTTATCACAAAGGTCAGTGCGCGTAGCGCCAGAACTACCTTGCCACTTTCCGCTCCCAAGAAAAACTGTCCTTCTTGCAAATGAGTGGCGGCTTTGTAACGTACTCGTTGACCCCAGTGACCCGCTGGGGGAGGCAAGACAATACCAGGAATCTGAATTGCAACAAAAACAAATATAAACAAACCATAGAAAATGAGTACAAATACAATATACAAACGAGTACCGATTTGCTTACCGTAGCCGTGTGCAGAACAGCTCCAAAGCGCAGATCGACAGATTTCAACGTGCGAGATTCGTTTTCCCACCCAGCAGCAAGGATACGTGTATCGTCCAGATGCACTTCAATGCCGTCAAATAATTCCACCGGATCCAGAATGGGCTGCGAGCTGATGACTGCTTGGTCACTGACTCTCTCGTCGAATACTTCATACTGCAAGAAATACATGTACAGGTTTACAACGAATACCTGCTTGAAAGCATGAATGAAAAGTGATATCTTGTCATTTCTTACCGAACCGTTGCCCAGTCCCGTAACTAGTGTGTAAGGTGACCAAGCCATGCTCAGTACCTTATCCTTGGATCTGCAAAAACGAATTCTGACACTCATAATCTTCAATGTCGTTACACTTTGCATACTTTAATCGCACGGGTTCGGCGTCCAGCGCATTGAAATCACTGATGGCAACAGTGCCATCATACGATCCGCTTGCGACCCGGTTGTCCAGCCCTTTCAGTGTGCAGATTACACTCTGTAACATGTAAACACACAATGTTATTCCGAATTTGCAGAATGCAGATTGCAGACATTTTGCTGATTAGTTCGCAATACACTCACACTGTAACGCAAATATTACCGCGCGACAGATAACTTATTGTTAGTAACATAACCAATTTGCAACAGACGTTAATTGCAATTGCTGTAACTATTTGAAAAAGGTTATGCGTACCTCGTGTATATGTCGTAACTTATCAGGCGCACCGCTGAAATGGAATCAGTTGTAAAACTGCAGGTTGCATGTTAAATCAGCCGGCAGTAATAAAAAACTTCACCTATAAGGTGGTCTACTTTGTCCCCGGGTGTTCCAGTATAAAACCTCGTAGCGGTCAGAATCGCCCACAACAAGAACATTGCCTGCAAAACTGGCACTGCATATCCCGAAGCCGACCAGCATAATTGCTCCATTGAGAAGAAGCCTTTGAAATACTATACCATGATCACAGAATGCAATGCAGCTGATATCAATCAATCCGGACAGCTCCTCATCGTCCCCTTCATCCGGCTCGTAATAACCATCCACGGTATGGCTGGCCCAGGTTGTCTGAACCATCCGGTCGGATTTGAAATTTTCCCGAATACTTTCACAGCGATAAGCAGCCTTGCGCCAAAACAATGGATCTCCCGAGGACGAAGAACTATGCCGCGCTGCAAATAAATGTCACGAAAATTTGGAATAAACAGGCAAAGATTGTACGCAGAATGCAAATTCAAATTTTCATAAAAAAAACCAATGCCAATCCAGTTGATTCAGATAAAATAGGTAAGCTGCAATGCTACGCGAGTTGTCGTGTTTTCAAAGTACGTATATATAAGTCTGCATCGTTGAAGGTAATTAATGCAATACCCGAAAGCCTGCCATAAACAGCAGGAAACTGAATTTTTATCCTCTGCTGCCAGTACTGCTCCGATTTAAAGGTTTCATGCAGCTGGCGGTTAGTTTCGTAGAGTCCATGCAAAATATCTGTAGGCTCCAGATGCAAACTCAGTGCTGTCAGTGCATCGTATGGTAAGTCCGACAGATGCACTTCTTCCTGAGCAGGAAGAGAAACGTCGGATTTATTGTTCTTCGCGTTGGGTTGATCAGACATATTGACTGCTCTTTTGTTCTCAAAACCAAAGGCGTCCAGGGATACAAACAAAGATGACGTCAAGTGACAAGTAAAAACAAGATACGTGTACGGTGTCTAGTGTCCACGCAGACTCAAGATTAACAAAAAATGCAACAACACCAACAATCAAAAAACGGCGAACATCTAGCGTTCCAATGAGCAGCGGAAACGTGGAATCACCTTGGAGAAGATAAACAAATATTGCTATTGCAGCAAGTTGTTTGCAACATGCAATGTTGCTGCAGAATTTATTAAAAATAGTAAGATTTCGTTTGTTTACTAGTTACTACATAGTACTGTAATAATTATGGGCTTTTAACAAAAATAGAAACTGAAAATTTTTGAGTTTACTGTATGCTAAACGTGACTGCCATTCCTCCCATGGTTGCCAATGCGGCTGTTACTAGTACAGTAACGTTTTCTCGACTTGCGCACACATTTCAATTTTGGCTTTTGTTTTATATTAAGTTTTGGTAACGTACTTATTTTTTTATATGTTTTGTGTTTTGAGCCTTCTCGAACGTGGTCATATGCTTTGAGAATCAGCTGAGATGACCCAGTAAAATTTCAGGAAAGTTGAAAATCTGTGTCCTTGGCTTTGCTGGAAAACATACCATTGCTGACTGCTGACCCTCCTCACTCGCCGTGGAGTGCTCACTGCTTACTGGGCAACTTTCGGAATAGAAACTTGAAATCGCACGGAATTCGCAGGACGGAAGAAGTGTAAATTAGACTATTCCTAAAGCAGTAATCGGTGAGCATTACGTTTGACTCAGTATACCCTATCATGTAGAGATCGAAGAAAGAGTTCGATACCGTAGATGCTATCTAGTATCTGCGCAGGACTTAAAAAATTAAAACCCCTTGTTCATGGTTTGCTTTTATAGACTAGAAATGTTTTCCCAAGACTACGACTTCATGAACGAAGGCAGCGATAATGAAGCCGAATATCCAAATGACAACGACAGGTCAGTTTAGAATATACGTGGACTGTAGAGAAATGGAACATCAGTTAGCACTTAGCAGTAACATTAATGGTTGGATTGCACTGCAAAACCGTATGCTTTGAAAAAGGCTTTTATAGGTGTAATAAGCCTTTAAGTTTATTTCGAAATACTTGATTGCCGTACTGCTACTCACCGACTCTTCGGAGTTTTTTAGGCAGTTTAGGCTTTTCATAGTTGCAGTTAATGCTGATTTGGTGATCATCTTAGCTATGACTTCTGATTATTGATAGCTGTTTGAAAATTGATTTTTGCGATGACGTTCTTCACGGTGTGCATTTTTTCCGCGCCCATTTCATACGTTACGATTAGATATTCATATTTTACTCACAATGAATCTATCTGCTTAGCTCGGATGATGATGATCTCAAGAGAGTGCTGCGGGATCTGGGCGATGTTCACGATGATATGGGATTCGAAGCTTCGATGGAGGAGGAATTAAACAAAACGGTGTCGTTTCTGGAGGCTGAACGCGAACGCGGTCGCAGCAATCCTGTCAATCGCCAGATGGATCTCGTACCTTCCGGTTCCACTTCAAACGCAGGTTGGTCGACTGCCGGCTTTTGAATTTCTATACTGCACACATAAATTAGGCATTTAAAGAAAACTGAAATTGTTTTGAATTTTTGCATTAAATTTGAGTGATGATTAACCGCTGGCGTGTTGTTGGTTAGGCCCTTCGGCGCCATCTGAAACTCTTAAGAAAAAAGATGCTTCAAAAGTGAAAAGTGTCTCCTTCGACGAGAAGAAATCTCCTGAATTTTACGACGATATTTACTTTGATTCCGACGAGGAAGATAATCGGGAAGCCACAGGAAACACCACCAAAAGTATGTTTTGACACTCGCGAATGTTAATCCGCATTTCCGAAACTGCAAAACTGGTGAAAACGGTGGATTTGTGAGAAGCCTTAAAAATATATATTCCTTATATGATTCCGTAAAACATATACTCGTGTTTCAAGCAAAACCCTGACGCTCTTTCCGCTATTGTCTTCCAAATATGTACCGCAGTATATTATTGTTTTTTATGCTGATTAATTTTTTCTAGAATCGAAAAAGCATCCGGTAATAAGTGATGATAACCTATTCTATGATCCTAAAATGGATGATGATGATCAGGACTGGGTGGATGAAGAACGGGAGAAATACCAGTCACCTGGAAAAACAACCAAGAAGTCGCGTGGTAAAAAACGCGAGCGTGGCATGCCGCAGTCGGATGCTGTTTTGGACTGTCCTGCCTGTATGACGACATTATGTCTCGACTGCCAACGGTAACATTACGGCAGTGATTTACATGTTGGGTTGTTTTAGCGTCGTATTAAGCTATCTTTTTTGAATAAAACTGCCAGTGTAGTTGCTTTACTGTTTTGCAGGCATGAAATCTATCATCAGCAGTACCGGGCCATGTTTGTTAGAAACTGTCGAGTGGACGCTACACAAACATTACGCTATAAAGAAAAGAAACATGGTCGTAAGCGGCGACCGGCTGATTCAGGAGTTGAGAATCCGGAGGGCGATGTTTACCATCCAGTCAGGTGTACGGAATGCGGGACCGAAGTGGGCGTCATTGATGCCGATGAAGTGTATCACTTTTTCAATGTTCTGGCCAGTCACGCATAGATTTTCCAAGTTAGTTTATGTTTTTTTGTTATTAAATTTTTAATGTCGTCTCATCAGTTACTAAAAAAATTCGATCTGTTTAATTTTTATTCCGCAAAATTATTGCTGTACTGAAATAGTGTGATTTGTCACTTATTTTGCTTTTCGTTTGTGAAGTAAAATATAATAGCGTTTATGTAGCTCTCTGATTGTGAAGAGAAAATAAATTCAGTAATGTGTAGCTTTTTTTAAATCTCTCGCAGATTGATGCCCACAGCGATGCGGTTGAGTGAAAACGAACCAACACCGATGTACATGTTGCTCAACGCAAACAAAAATGCAACAAGAATTAGAATCTTTGTGCAAATGGCGCAAGTTATGCAAGGTAAATTTGGGTACTTTATTTGATGAAAAGCTGACATAGAACCGGCTGTTCCGCATTACTCATTCAAATGCGAAAACCGGCTGCTATCTGTCGGCTTTTGCGGTGGATGCTGTGAGATCATCCTCGCACGGGTGAAGATATCATCAAGTGATTAGCGTAATCTGTTTGGATTCTGTGCTCAAGTACCGGGCCCCGGTTTTGATAGTTTGGATGAAAATTTTGTTATGAAAGAATTCAAGTGTTCAAGTGTTCAGTGTTCAAGTGTTCAGTAGGCCCATCTTCTGAATATGTGCCGGTAGATGAGTATTTTGCTCCCGCTGCCGTGCGTTGGTATGCAATGCCAGTTACGTATGTTTGTCTAAATTACCGCATTTTATTTAAATTCAGAATTAAATCACGCCCGTGTTTTTGCTGTTAACAGTCGCTGAAAAATCACACTGATCGAATGAGCCTTCTTTGTATGAAAAAAATATCTCCGATTGAAATTAGTGGTTGCTATGATTTAGTAATTACGCAAATGCTGTAAATTTTTAATTTTACTAACTGGAATTAAGAACTTTCATGAAACATTTTGCAGTGTAACAACAGCATAATACAACTGATTAATATACAAAGGACGCTCCAAAAGTAAGTTTCCCTATTTTGTATCTCCCGGCTTGAACGCTTTTATTTCTTATGAACCATATTTTTAGAAACGTCCTTCATTAACGAGCCAAAATAAAATATAACTCTACCTAACTAACAATCAAGTGGAGAAGAACTGCCGAGAAAGCCGTTCAAGGTTTTCGGCACTTTGCCACGGGTTTTACGCAGACAGTTTTTGTTATTTTTTCAGTCTTCCTGCTCAATTTTTGGAAAGCGCCAAATATCATCAGATTAGGAATTCTTTTCTGTCCTAATTCCAAGTACGAAAAAAAATAACTTCTTTGCGATTCTTTTCCAGAAAAGTAAAAACTCTCGGTGACTAGGTGGAAAAACCACAGAGCTGCTCAAGGTGCCAGACGGTAAAAAATCGAAAATTTCTTGTAAAACATTATTGTTGTCGGTACAATTTGAAGTTATTTGTGTCCAAGAGGCGCATGACTGCGCATGAAATTTTCTTTTTATTGATGCCAAGAACTTTTAGATTCATATCAGCAAGAAGGCTGAAAAGGGGGATTCCGGCGTCGTGGACAAAAAAAAAGTTTGCTCTCCTCCGGAAATTTTTCAAACCATTCTGTTATTGCAGTAATAATAAGAACAGTATTTGTAGCTGGTACTTTAAATTTGCTGTCGAGATTATAACAGGGACGGAAGTGGTAATAAAAAGAACGAGCTTCAAAAAAACTCGTGGAAATTAGTGTTTAAGTAGTATTGCTATTCTGTTTTTCGTTTTCCCAGTTCTTCATTGAATCTTTTGATTCTTATTTCTCTAATTGGTTTACATAATTGCTTATACAACAAAAAATAAATCACATGACTATTACTTCAAATGGCAGGGAGGCAAAATAGGGAAACTTACTTTTGGAGCGTCCTTTGTATTATGCTTTGGATAAATTTAACAATTTAAGGATTACCGGATGGTTACCTGTTTGAATTGAAGAAGCCATTGCTGCTGAATGTAGTGAAAGTTTTATAATTCAGTTCGTTAAGCCTGATGTTTTATGTGAAATTACATAGTACTTTTATTACTGCTGTCGGTTTAAGAATCTAGCCGGTTAAGAAAAAATTAGTGCACAACGTACATACTATCCGCAACAGGTGGAATACAGTAGAAGTGCTTCTCAACTACATAAGCAAGGATCCTTATGGGAAGAGTATTTGCTCTTTATTGCGCACACGTGCGGCTCGTTACGTTATCATTGTTGGATTATGTGTTGCAACCGCATCTGTCTGGGTGGCAGAATTTGTACTCTTCAATGTTATTAATAGGATTTCAAGTGTGTGATCCAATAATAAGGGGGCATAAAAAATGACGAAGTGCAAGCCACCCACCGTACAGGTAATTGACTGACCATACGCAGCTGTACACTGCTGGTACAGCCGCACTAGATGTTGTAATCACTTTCCATATGAGATCCAGTATAAGCTGCACATCACTATGTTACCATTTGCATTTTTATTCGCGGCACAGAGAGTGTGAGTGGGTCTGGGATTTTTGAAATTTGTTTTGCTTTCTATAAGTAATCGCATTGAACCAACCATCTCAACCAATCACCGCCGGTCGCATAATTTTTTGGAGGGTGGAGTCACGGAGCTTAGATTGCGACGCTTAATTTGTCGTCACCTGTTAATCGCCGGGGATTATTATTTCTTAGGCTTGATCCGGCGCTGCCATCATTTTGTTTTTGAAAATTAATTAAGAAGGGTGATTTGAAAGGGTCTGTGGTTGGGTGTCCCGAGACTCAGTTTGTCATTCCGGTTCACCACTTCCGGTCAGGATGCACCTGACAAGAAGGTTTGCCGGAACCTGTTGTACTGTATTCTGTTGTTGTTCTGAACCGCTGCCTGGTCAAAACAGTGTATTTGTATGACCTGTTGTGATTGGTTAAACTGAGGTAAGACTATAACTCGCTATATTACAATACTTCTCCAAATCTTACAATGGTATCCGTACTTGTCATATGACAGTACTTTTATAAATGAAATTATTAGAATTTACCGATATATGTTCGGATATCGCTAGATCTGGAAATATAACTTTAGACATTTACATTTTATCCACTCTTCACATTCTGTTGCTACAACTGGTACGCAAATTTTTGCCTTTTAGTATCGTGCCTGTTTGTATCGTTCTCTGTCCCAAAATATCTAATTTTCATCTGGTCAGTGGCTTACTTACCGGCCACGAATTGTCTAACAGAATAGTCTTGCTGAGATAAAAAAAATTATTATGTGATTTGTGTAATTAACGTGTACGAGAGATTTTAAAGAAATTCTAATAAAATGTGAATTTCCGGCAGGATTTAATTCTATGACCGGAGAACAACGCAAGTTTAAAGTTTTCTTTTAAATTTTCAGTTAATTTGCACTGGCAATTTGAAAGATTGTTCCATTGAAAGTGAGCAGTTCAAGAAATATGTCGCAGACGTGCTTTTTCATCAGTTTCGAAAACTTTTTAACCATTTTGGGCATTTTGGGCACTCGTCTTTTCCTATGGCGTTTCAGCTTACCGCTTCAAATAAATTTCCGCCATTCTGTCATTTTACAGTTAATACTGCTGCTAATTGTCGCATCTTGGCTGTCCGCTTTCGGTACCCTTGGATAAAACTTTTGCGGTTTATGCAGCAGAATTCACAATTTGACGCAATAAAAATTTTGAGCAGAGGTGCTTCTGTAAGCTCTGTTATATAGTTTTCGTTAAAAATTAAAGGAAGAGTTTTTTGTGCAATTTGCATTGCCGGTGTGTCAATATTACTCATTGCCGTAATACCGTTGATTTCAAATAATGTATTAGCTTAAAATCTAATACTTTTTGGAACGGTGAAGTCGTGAATCGAGCAAACATTCTGTTGCAAATTATGTTTTGAGTGTTGAGTTGATCGGCATGCTGTTCACGGCTTGCCAAGCAATTGACCATGGTGTGCCCATTGTGACGGTCAATCAATATCCAAGTGATCAAGCCAGAATGAAAGAATGTTCGGTCCGAGCATTGTGTTCGGTATTGTTGTCGACATTTTTCCTTTAAATTGAGCACTACGCCGGCCAGTATTGGAACAATCTGGTTAATTTTGTTGACCGCTGTTTCTTTCATCAACGACACAGTAGCCGCGGCGCGTACTGGCAACCAGCGCGATGGAAATATTTATGCTGATAAAGAATCGGATGACATAATGCATTTATATTTTGTTAAATGGTGGATGCAGTCAGTTATACTTATAACTCGGTAGATGTCGGCGCGCAATAGAAGAATACTGTTGACAGTGTAAATAAGCATCTGGATGCGAAACACCGTTTCATCACCAGCCAACACAAGCAATGAGAAAACTTTTTGAATTTTTCCATTGCTGTACAGAAAAAAGCTGGCCGCTGTTAAAATATCGGCGCGCGCGCGTGGGATTAGAAAAATTTGCACTACTTATGAGAATTTGTAATTAATGTCCACTTGTTGCACTTTGAGGGATTTTCGATAGCTCCGCCGGTTGTTATGTAGTTATTTGTCACTGCAGTGCAGCTTAAGCGGATGATTAAGAGGCGTAAGATGAGAGCGTATAATTCGCTTATACGTATCGTCTACGTTGTGTATCTATATGGAGGCACTTGACGTTGATGGTGGAAAATTTTTCTATCATTTTATTATATCACTAATTTTTTTTCGGTGTGCATTTGCAAAGACATGAATCCATTGCGCGAAGACGTTCGGACAAACTGGATGGGCCAGGTGATAAGTGCGCGTTGTTTGAGATGTGATTTTTTATATATATCAAATATTCTGACAGCTGCAAGAGCAATTCATAAGTTTTTCATTCTGTACCGCACACGCATTACCATTACAGATGCCCTACTGTTCAGTGCGACCGCTTGGTATAGAACTAGACAGTACATGCAAATAAAGGCGGATTAGCATACCTATTTTTTGGTAGATCTTTTCATTGGAACTTATATAGGATACTACCTGTAAAAATTATTTGACATTTAGGAAGCGATATGCTTATCATACATATTGCGTTTGTTCTCTAATTAATTGCATATAAGTGTTTTATCAGGAATAGTATTCATCACTCGTAATTAATTAATGTAACTTCCTGCCGTTTAATCGTAAAGAAACCCAAATAGCGTGATAATGGTGATGGCGATTTGTTAAGCTTGATCTTTTAATCGGTGTCTGCATGAATATGAAAAAGTGTACCGTACATTTGGATTGTCATAGGTTTTCCGGTTGGTCAATATTGTTCTTGCCGTTGAGCTAGTTTAATCGTTATTGTTTAATCCGGTTTCCGCGGGGATCCGTCGCATCAGACCACTGGACATACTGAAGAAATACGTGTGGCCTTGATATAGGGCGAAAGCATGCATATAATAACGTAATATCTAACAAATGCTGAATTCCATGTGACCGGAAATAATAATTGCTGAAATATTTTTGATTGCATAATATGACGCCAATTTTATAAGCTGTGTAATCAATAAAATTCAGAATCTTTTACCGCCAACAGCTTCTCGCAGTTGCGCCAGATAGTGATATATTCTTCGTTTTAGAAACATAGTTTTATGCAGGAAACGTTAATTAAGTTCATATAGTTTAGTTTAGTTTTAAGTTTTTAGTTTTAGGTTTATATAGTTTGGTTTAGTTTTTAGTTTATTTTTTAGTTTAGTTTGTATAGTTTAGTTCTAAGCAGGAAACGTTTTTATATAGGAAACGTTAATAATACTGAGCAAACCAACGTTATTTTCAAAAATTTTGAAAAGCTCATTGATATTAATTTTGTCAGTGCCTTGAACGGCAGTTTTCCGGTGTTTTGCGGTGAAACGCGCGATGATGTGCAGCGGTCGACGGTGCGCGGTGATTTGCTAGAAGGCGGGCTTTAACTGTGGTCCGCTCAGTTACTTAAAACGATTTACTCGCTCGGCGAACCGACCTGCAAGAGGGATTGCTTGACTTTCCTCGGTCTTTTCTGTTCGGTGGGGTTTTAGTTTAGCGGCTGGCAGAGTAGTAGACCGTCGTCGTTGGCTGCAATATTAACAACATGAAAAGCTTGTTTCCTCGCAAGTTGTTGCCCGAGTGGGCAGTTTGATTTGTCGTTAGTATTATGAAAATCAATTCATAATGGCCAACAGGTCATCGGATTATAACCGTGGCTATCTCCATCCGCTTCCCGATTGAATCTCTTTGCTAAACAAAAATTGTAATACTTTTCATCTTATTTGTGACACAGCAAATTATGGATGAAATATCTCCAACCGGAATATACTATTTTCAAAGATTGTCAATATGATTTATTGCCGGCATATGCCGGCACTCGGGAAAATTTTTTTATCCGTTTTTATTAATTTCATCATTCGCATTTTTATTTTCTTTTTGTGTAATATGTGGATTTATTTGCAGGGAAATATGACTTTATCCCCATATTGTTGAGACATTGTGACAAACTAATTTTGTTGGATTAGAACATTGTCGCTCATTTTTCTGTGGAGTTTGTATATACCGACAGACGGAAATGGATACCGGCTTTCGGATAGATTTATCCTTATTGAGGACATCACGTTTGTTATGGATAATTATTATTGTCCAGCTGCTGAATCTCCCCTTGAGCAGTTTAGTTACGGCTCAGCGTAAGTTACTGTATGCAATATTCCTAGATATACATACATATATGTACGAGCAAATATGAGTTATTCGGTGTTGACTGTTGTTGTCCACTGATGGAAACATTTTGAAATGTTCGTTGTTGAGTTTGTTGTAATACTGTGCCTTTTTTGTTCTGCATGCTTTGATTAGTCTGTACGGTGCGCAACGGAGCGACACATCTGACGGCCGATGTACAAACACAGCCGAATTCCGATTCGAGTACAGTTACGGTGTTCCTGAATAATATTATTGGTAGTCCGGACGAGATTGAGTTATCTGTGATGAAAGATGGCCCGTTTTCTGACTGGTTCATGATCAACGGGAAACAATTGCTCCTGACGCGATCTCTTACGCAGCAGCATCAGCTGCCAGAGCATATTACACTGCGGTTGAAGTGCGCACGGAGAAGACTGATACCGTCCATACCGGTAGGATTAGCCTACACGCTGTTTGTTTGTTAAATTATAGTCAACCGAAAAAATTGTAAATTAATAATTTTCTTCTTTAAAAACGTTTGCGTAAGCATATACATGATCGTTAACGCTCTTAATGTTTGTTAACGTTAACGCTCTTAATTAACGCTTAACAACTGTGATTATCCGTGAGTGATTGTTAATACTAGTACCGGTGAAGCACGATTTAAGACATTTATTACGGCTCTATTAAATATTAATACGGAATATTCGAAAATAATTTTTTTTACAACATACAGTAGCTTGTATTATTTTGTGTAAACTGCAGTGCTAAAAGTTTTCTTGTATCCCACTTTAGATAGTAGTTTTAACATAATCGTACAATGCCCGGTAAGGGCGACATGCACAACTGTCTGGCATTTGCATAATAAACGGTTGCACTGTATTCAACATTTTACTGCCACTACGGTATCATGCTTTTGAAAAGATTATCAACTGATCCTGAACGAAAATTGCTGCGGTTGTAAACATTTTCCATGGCATCATCTTACTGATCTCGTTATCATCAATTATAGACTTATATCACCGTACACGTGCGGATCGTGCAGCTGCTCCAGCAGATCATTATGCCGCGCGTGGTCACCATATCCGAGGTGCGTCTCAAAATTCTTATTCTAAGTGTGTCGAGGAAAAAAATGTAAATTACCGTAATTTTTGTGAATGAATGAATGGATGTTGACATTACAGTTGACTCCTGTTGGTACGACCATCTACCAAGCCAATCCGCGGGAGTTTGGTCGGACAGGATACACATACAGTATCGTGGTACGTGAGTGTATGGTCAAGTAGTGACTTCCCGTTTGTGCTGCGCTTGCCGGTTGTAGAATAATTGTTGTAGTTGATGTGTGCGTGTGGTTTATAATGAGCGGCACTTGTCTATTGTTTATCGGTTCTGCATTGTTTGTTTTATATATGCTAATGGTTAATTTGGTGGCACTTTTGTGTGTTGTCCGAACAGAATGAGGATGCCAAGGAATACTTTGTCGTCACGGATCCCCTGCAGGGCTGGATCGCTGTGCGGCGCCCGTTGGATTATGAGCGTGTACAGGAGTACAATGTCAAGATACGCGCCACCGATGGGATTAACACCGATGATTTCGTTGTAACTGTCCGCATACAGGACGCCAATGATCTCGATCCGGCATTCGAGTATGCCGGCTGTCAGCGGATAAATAATGTCTGTATTAATCCGCGCTATACTGCAACGTGTTTCCTGCGGCAATCTGGTGGAACGCTGAAGATTGTTCCGGAACCGATACGCGCTTATGATCGCGATACATTGCGCTATAATATCCACTACAGTTTCTTACCGGAAGGTAATCAAGCGAATAATAACTTTTTAGAATGCGATCTTTGTACTAAAATATTGCATATTAGTATTACTATATGGCAAAATATTGTAATTAGATTTTTTTATGTCACGATTTACACGTTTTGCGGTTCTGTTTTATATAGGTCAACCACCGACGTTTGCCCAGTATTTCCGTATCAATCCCGAAACGGGGGAAGTCCGACAAATTCGACCACTTGAGTCATTGGATGTGAAAGAGTTTGTTATTTACGTCAAGGTAAATATCCTGCTTGTTAGGCTAACCGATCATTTATTGTCAAAAACGCTTGCATACGTCGGCTAACTATGGAGTCTGCATTACATAAGTGTACGTGCTTTGACTCGGGCACCATTTAACCTTCTTTATGCTTGATCAGAAAATCTTTCCGTTCAACGAATGTTTGAATTATTCGCTATATGCCAAAAATTAATGTTACTCACAAATGGTGCCGACATGACTCACTTTTAACCTAGATATTATCTTAAATTTTCTCCTAATTTTCGGTTAATTTCTATAACGGTTACGGTTTCCCGAATGAAAGAGAAAGAGTGTGTAAAATATCTGTCGGCACTTGAAGACTGATGTGCCGGCAAATTCAAAAAAATTACATTTCATAATTTATTTGCGGAGGATGCGTTGTGGAGATGGTTTTATATAAAACGCTAATCGAGTGTATTGTGTAATAGCGGGTGAAATTTAACGTAAGCTAAACAGTTGTGGATTTAATATTGGAAAGCGAGAGAGACAGAGAGAGAAAGAGTTGAAGAGGATTTGATCTGTTGAATGATCTATTTGCATTACTTAATGTCCATTTACACAGGCCGAAGAAGTGGCTCCACCCGGTGGTCTGGCGCGTTCATCCGTTGCACAGCTAGTCATCGACGTCCGTTCACAGAACGCTCACCGGCCCATTATCCGTGCCCCCAGCACCACCTGCTTCATCCCGGAGAATGCTCCCGTTGGATACCGAGCCACCATCTCGTCCGGCAGTCAATCACCCTTCCAGCTGAATACCTACGATGCCGATCTGGTATGACAAGTAAAGCGTGGAAATCGTACTGATTAACAATGTCTTTCACACAAATCGATTAGGTTAAATTAATTGAATTTAAATTAAAAAATTTTTGAAATATTCCCTTAAGTTGTGGTTAGATTTTGCAGCAATTGACCTTTCATGTACCAATAAGTTGTGTATACTCTATTATTAGTGATTTCGTAGTGTAGTGGAATAAGGGCTAGGTTTTCTAGGCATGCGTCTAACAGTCTCTGTTAAGAAAATTATGTACTATACTTACTGTGTTTTATAACGATGTGAATTTTTAAATTTATTGTGGCCTGTAGATTGAATGAGTTTTTTCTGAAATCGAAATGATCATGCCCGAGTTCCAAAAAACAGAAACGCTAGCACTAAAGTTGCATTGGTGCTTTTTTATAAAATAATATCGGCTACTTTGCGCTGCAGCCACTTTCTTCGATAAAGTCATTTAAGTTTCAGTACAGCAAAAGTTTACGGTTTATTCAAGTATTTGAGAGCATGCGTATACAATAGCTGGATCTCTTCACTCTTCAGCTGCAAGTAAAGTGTTGTTGTTTTTTGTCATCAGAGCGGTCAAAATGGCCGGTTTAGCTACACCATCAGCGGGGACTACGCTAATTATTTCCAAGTCACACCGGACGGCTACATCCAGTGCATACGACCGGGTTTCGCCTCGCAGATCACCGAGCGGGAAAGCATCAAAATCACCATTACCTGCACGGAACAGGATACCAATGAGATCTACACCAGCGATCCGATGGATGTTACCATCGTGGTGGTCAAAGTCAATGAACACACGCCGAAACTGCAACAGTACAATCCTGTGGAATTGAAGGCCGGACCACCGGATCCCAGTAAAATTGTGGTTACGGTAAGTGTAAACTGGCTTCAGTGTTTCAGTTTTATAACGGGCTGTACAGACTGTACGCTTTTTACTGGCAGTATTATTTTTGGATTTTTTATATACAGTAATTTCAAAAATGAATTATTGGTTTAAGAAAGGTGCGACGAGTACACTGGTAGTCTAGCTGTAGATTGCATAACTTTCATGAAAAATTCTTCGATTTTCTTAGTTTTTTTGTATTTTTGAATTTTGAATTTCGATTTCTTAAAATCAAGTTACCGATTTTGTATTCTTATCATATGTGTGCTTATCATCATTTCGTTGGCTTTTTTTTACATAACGAATAAATCAGATTTGCAAAAGCCATTAGACTACGAAACCGTATAATCCATACGTTATACCCAGGTGAACGCAGTGGATGGTGACCAAGGAAAAGATGGACAAATCACTTATGCCATTGTTTACATCCAGCGCCTTAGCGTGTCGACAGATAATCCCTCGCCGGATGATGCACGGACTATTTTTGCCATCAATGTTGATACGGGTGTTGTTGTCCAGCGAGGTACCGTCTATAAGGGCGAAGTGTACGAGATCAAGGTGCGCGCAACGGACGGCGGTGGCAAGTAAGTAAATTACAGCGGGATAAATTGGCTGTGTGAAAAATCACACCAGAAGACATCGTTATAGCAGATTGGATTACTACAGGTTCGATGAGACGGTGATTCGTGTCAAGATCATCGATGATGGACGCAATGAGTCGCCGTTTTTCGTCAATCCATCCTATGTGGCCTCCATACCGGAAGGTGTACCGCTGCATTATCCTGTTATTGTCGTTACGGTAATTTGGAGTTTTATTAAGTCATAATTCGAGAAACTGATGAATTTATTGGCTTTGTTTGAATAAATAGGCGCGGGATCCGGATAACGAACCCCTACTGTACAGTATCGTTTCCGGCAACGAGGACGGACGGTTCACGATCGATGCAAATACAGGAAGCATCCATACTATGGCGGCCATTGACTATGAAGAAAAGCGGCAGTATGCGCTGGTTGTCCAGGCACGGGATCCGGCCAACGCGGTATGAAGACCGTTCAGGGCTGTTTGTTATACTTTGCGCTTCAGCCTTATACTGTAATTTGGGCAAAAAAAACTGGCTGTTGGTTTTAATTACTTAAAGAAAAGTTTTATCAATATTTTTAAAAAGTTATTTTATTTTTGGAGTTACCGGAAGTGACTAATATCTGATGCACCGTTGTTAAGTTTTTTAATTAATACTAATTAATATTTTACGCAGTTACATCAGCGAATCGTGATAGGAAATGATTGTAATTCAGCGGCTTTATAGTCGTTCGGAAACAGTTGTAGAGTGCGCGTAAATCAAGTTCCTAAGCAAAGACCGTAAATGAAAAAGCGTTGTACACATTTTCTTATATATTTTGTATTATTTTTACAGCGTAAATAGAAATGTGAACGATAAATTTTTTAGGTGGCTACCGCGACAGTGTCCATTCTGATAAACGATATCAACGACAACGATCCGGTCTTCACCACACCCAGTCCCATCGTGTTCAACGTGCCGGAAAACCAGGCACCCATCCGCGTGGGCAGCGTCACCGCGACCGACAAGGACTCCGGTCCCAACGGGGACATAACGTATTCCATCCCTCCCAATCCGTACGTAACACCAATGCCGATCTCAACAGCCTCTTATTGTAACGCTCTTAATTCGGCGAATAAGTGTATACTGTGCTGAAGAGCGCCGGCGTATGACGGCGTTGTTACATCTGCATCTCTTCCGCACAGCCGGCTGGTACATAATGTCCGTTGTTCTGCAGATACTTTACCATCAACGCCAAAACCGGCGAGATTAACTGCGTGCAGCCACTCGACTTTGAACGACAGCAGCAGCATACACTCATTGTAACGGCCAAAGATAATGGCATTTCTTACAGGTATTTGTTTGCAATTTTCCTTGGAGCGCGAGCGACTGGTCAGCGACTCAGCTGTGTATTAGATGGCACTCTGACCCAGTAGCTGAAATCGAATTATCTTTTTCTTGTTGCAGCGCTGACCGTGGGATCAGCATACCGAGCAGTCGATCCGCAACGGCCGTTGTCACCATCAATGTTATCGATTCCGAAGACGAAGATCCTACTGTACGTTGTTGTGCTGATTTTTAGCTAATTTGTGGATTAATTGTATCTGTAGCTTGCCTTGTACAAATTGCGAGTCGTTTTTTGTAGCGCTATAATAAATTTTTCTACGTATGGTGGTAGTCTGCTAGTCAACGTCAAGATAATGATAACAAGCATTTTGTAGTGTAGTGGCGCAGTTGACGCACGCATCAGAGGGCACTCTGTATATGTAAATTCACCGATACCATATCTTGGCGTGGCAGGAAGTAATTAAAAAGTTAATGCTTTAAGTTTTTAATTCGATGTATGTATTTTGTTTCAAATGTAATTGTGGTAGTTTTCATGCAGTTTTTAAATATAGAAAAACTGCATTTGTAGTTCATTGATCGGATCTATTACGCGGAGGTGTTTGAGAATCGACCGGCCGGACTGGAAGTCGTACAAGTATCCGCCACCGATCCGGACAGTGTGAAAAGGATAACATATCAGATTGTTAAAGGCGACACGAACGCCTTCGCCATCAATCCGCAAACGGGCGTCATCGCCACGAAGATTCCACTTGATTATGAGACGACCAATCGCTATCAGCTGATTGTCGGCACGGCCGAGAATCGCAAGAACGCTCCATCCAGTTCCGCCACGGTCTACATTAATGTCTTGGTAGGTGTGCGCCTTAGACTGTTGTTTGACCGGATGTTGACTGTTGATGGGGAAAGTGTGTGCGTGTGCGCGCGAGATGCATTCCGTCTTTTACCTCCGTTGTAGAATGAAAACGATGTTGGACCACGGTTTGTTGGAGGACCTTACGTGGCCAGTATCGGACGACAAGCACCACTCAACACCGTTATTCAGACAATTCTGGCCCGCGACGGCGACACAGTAAGACAATGATTTGTGATTAGTTAAAGAATGTAACCTATGCAGAACTAAATTCCGTATTATAATTATGGCGTTACGTTTATTAATTGTAAAACGCTTTTAAAATGATATAACAAATAAAAGTATAAAATGCAAAAGTAATGTGGAAAATCGAAAATTTACCGGCACGTGCCATAAAATGTTTGTGTTCGTTTTTAAATATACTTAAGATGTATTCTCATAAACTTACGTTGTTTAATTCAAAATAGCTAATTTGAATTAGAAAATTACCAAGACATTGAATTGGGCGCCGCACTTTAGATTGAGCAGAGCGTTTTTTTGTAGATTGACTATTTCTGTTTTGCAGTCCACGAAAATTACATATGCCATCGAAGGCGAACCGAAAGCGCAACAATTTTTCTCGGTCAATCCGGATACGGGAGAGATTCGCGTGTCCGGTGATTTGACCGGGGATCGCGATCCGCAGTATACCCTTATTGTAACGGCGCACGATAATGGCCAACCACCGCAAACAGCGACATCCACGGTCATCGTCAATGTAGTCGATCCGTCCCAAGCACGCCCGGCTCAGCTGATAGACGCGCCACAACCTCCCGTTCAGTTCGCTCTACCGCAATATCAGTAAGCAGGGTGGATCAAATAATAAAATAAATAACGCAATAGAAATTGTTTTTGTATTGTAGTGTCCGCATTCGGGAAGGATCAAACGCTAATACTTTGGTGGAAGAACTGCGCATCATCAACAAGCCGACTTCCGGCATTCAGAACCTGCGATGCGAAATCGTTTCCGGTAACACCCCGGTGACCTTTTCCACGGCGCCCACTTTGAACCAGGACTGCAATCTGCTGACGGCGGTGGCGAACATTGATTTTGAGACCAAACCCGAGTATGAAATTGTTGTACAAGCCACTGGACAATCGGAAAACGAGCCAAACTTCCGCAGTAAGCGTAGAAACGTGTTGTCCCAGACTGCAAGTAATAATTAATTTGTCGATGTACAAGGGAAAATGCCTTGTGTTTGTAGTTGACACACGCGTGGCCGTCAGTGTTGTTAATATGAACGACAACTCACCGCAGTTTATTATTCCGTATCCTGGTTTGACCGGTGGCCGGTATTTCGGCGCGATCGATGTTAATTCTAACGTGGGAACACCAGTTCTGAAAGTTTCGGTAATCATCTGTTTTGATTCGCTAAAAACTATGTAATTGTGCAGCTGATAATTTCGCGTTGGCGCGCTTTGCATAAATACTTTACAATGTTAATCAAAATTATAACTACAGAAAAGCAGCTTTGTTTAGATTCTTTTTTGCAATGTTTACGCAACCAAATTGATAGAAAGTAATGGCAGTGCATACGTAAAACCGTTTTTTTTTAGGCGACGGATGCGGATAAGGGTGATTTCGGTATTGTGCGCTATTCCCTCATTCCTAGTGTGCCGGCACAGCGCTTTGAGATCAACGACGAAAGCGGCCTGATACGGACGCGTGTAACATTTATTGACTCAACTCCCGACAATGAACCGTTCGAGTTCACAGTCCAGGCTCGCGACACACCTGGTCAACCAAACTTCAAGGCTGCTGCGGCAACAGTTATCGTACGTGTTGGCTCACGTCGTTTGTAATACGCCACATTTTTTCTTTCTTTAAATGAATGTCGCGCATGTTTGCTCATTCCGGTTATTAACACGCCACACATACACGGCGTACCAGGTGTTTTTTAACACCGTCCTACACCTGTACAGTGAAGTCATATGTGTGTTTAGATCAATCTTATCCGCGACCAGAACCGCTTCATTCTCGTCATTGAGGGCGCCAATGCGGCTAAGACGCGCGAAAGCTATCAGGATGCCATTCTCAAGTATGGCAAAATAAGCATTCTTGACACCCGCGTTATCCAGTCCAACCGCCCGGTTGGTCAATATTATGAATATCTCTCATTTTTGCCCTTTCGATGATAGGATTCTTCAGGATCGAACCGGTAAAGTTATCGGTGTGGAGAAGATCACCCACCGGGAAATTCTGGATGGCAATCGTACCCGACCGGATGTTGATTCGTATGTTTTCCAGTGTACACAGCCTTCATTACAAATTTTTACAACATCATTTCTGTAGAACGGACATGTGGATGTACGCCATTGATCCGGATACCAAGCGCATTCTGACATTCCTCGATCTGCAATCGTATGACCATCCTTGTTCTATAATCCTTTATACAGTCATTCAGGTCAGTTTTTTTGCAGGATTTTAATATCCAGAGAAGTCCAGGAAAAGCGCTTATCCGACGTACAAACCGTATTGACCAGCACGGACCGCGCTGTAGAATTCCGGGCGCCGTATGTTTTGCCGGGTTACGTCCAGCCTTTAGTGTACAAGACGTGGTCAGTGTGGGGCTTTGAGGCGGGATTAATAGCTTTAGCCGCGCTCATCATCCTCTTCTGTATCATCGCCATCATTCTTCTGTGCTACTTGTGGTCAAGGTTAGCAATAGAAAACATAGAAGTTGGTAGTAGCAATTTTTTGGGATTTTATTATCTAAGAATACTTGAAGTATAAAAGTACTCAATAATACTCGTATATAAAAAATTATAAGTACCTGTCCGTAATTTTGTTTCGGTAAAAATCGTATAACGGTAGGAAATAAACAAATGTAGATATATATAGTTTTAACATTTATTCTTTATTCATGGTAGATATCGTGAGTATCTCAAGCGAGCCAGATTCCAGCCTCGAATGGAGCCTGTGATGTTCGAACCGGTCGCTCCTGAATACGAGACACAGGTACAGTACTTCTATAGATATGCAAAACACAGTATTTTATTAGAGGGTGCAATATTATAATCGTTGTAACGTAACGCTTCCTCTTGGGTACAGATTCTGCAAATGAACGTCAACGAAGACGACAACGCCGATCTGGGTGAGGTCAACGTAGGCTTTACCCCCCGCAGCGGCATCGAGAGCGTTACCTACATCAAAAACCAGCAGGAACGCGAACGCCAAATGCGGGAAAGCCGCGAAGCACGCGCAGCCTCCGGCTACCGGACCGCCACCGCCTCCGGCAACCCCATCTACGACAATCCGGATTCCAGCAATGTCGGCAACATGCAGCAGGAGCGCGTTATCACCGGCGGCTACTCGGCCACCTCCCGGGCCTCCCGCTACGCGGCCACCTCCAGCAACGGACAGCGGATTGTGACGGGAAGCGAAGGTATTAACCTGCCGGTTGATGATGATGAAGAGCGCCTAATGGCCCGCAGCACCATGACCTCTGACCAAAGCCGCATGGTTTCCCAGCGTAATCTGCACGATAATTACGAAGCACCCCGCTCCTATTCCTACTCCTACGCTTATTCCAGGGAATTTGCCGCTAATAGGGATCTACAGCAGGCGCCGGCCAGTACGGCATCACATTTGTAGACAGAGAGAAAATGAATGAAAAAGTCTGATTTTTTTGAATGGTTTGTTTCGTTATATCCCGTTGTTGTGTCCGCGTTGGGCTTCCTGATGGTCGGTTAAATGTTCCTTCCCCGCCTATTTTTTTGATAATGATTTCCCCCGCTCAGCTGTGCCCCGTTAACCCTGCCGCATCCACGTAGCCGCCCTCCTGCAGATTGTGTATTTTTTTCCTTGTATAAAAATGGTATAATGTTTCTTCTTTTTGTTTTTTTACAGCACATGTAAATCATGGATTTACTGGTTAGAAATTTACTACTGCCTGATCTGTCAAAATCTGGATTCTGGACTTCCGTGTTTTTTTCATTTGTCCAGATCAGTCTGGGCCAAAGGTCGCATTGGGTCGGCATGAGGGAAATCTATTCGATGGCTTTGCTGTCTTGAGAAATGCTTTTTTATATGCAATGCACGCGCTAAAGAGTTAACGCTTTCATTTCCGCTTTCTCTGTTGGCTACAGGCGATGGATTTGAGAATGGTTGTTATAATATTTTAGCCTTTGCTTTTTTCTACGTATAGATTTTGGGTTAATAATAATCCTGGTTTCTGTTGACAGTGTTCCTGTAATCAAATTTGAAGTTTACAAAACCCAGTCATTTTGTGCGCCATTTCTTTGTTTTATAGCACATGTTCACGTTCTACCACAAATTTGAAAGAAAGGACTTGCACACGCAGCAAACCAATAAAATTCGCAAGTAAAAATACTCTTTGTCTAACCAACCACATCTTACGATTAAAACCGGTTTCTCATCTCGACTAACCTTTAGTTTACCACTAAACACACTGTATTATTGCTTTCGCTTATACAGTTATGAAAATGTGATTATTAAATAGGCAAAATTCGGGCACAACGACAACAATCATATAAAATACCTCGTAAAATTTTTAGCCTAGTTTTTTTGGATAGTTTTGATGAGAAACGAATCCACAGACCACAGCACTGCTTTTCACAAGCTCATGTGAACAAAACATGCGTTGCTAACGGATGCCAACAAGTTCGTTCCGTTGATGCCATATCCGCGAAACGGTAAACCTCCGTGATTAAAGATCCGACACCAGCATGCTTCCTCGATTGCCACCACCCCACTGCGACGGTCCCGGTGAGGCACGAGGCAGGGTACCGTACTGCTGCTGCTGCGGCGCCGGCTGAGCACCGTATCGTCCAGCCGCTGCCGGCGCGAAAGACGGCCGTGCCGGTTGTCCGCCACCCGCCCAGGGCGGCGTCGGCGTGTACGACGGCTGCGGCTGTGACGGAAATCGTGGCGCCTGCTGGCGCGCGTTCCAGTTATGCATATCCGGGCCCCAGGAGCCGGGACGTTGCTGCTGCTGGGGGCGCCGCACCGGCTGCGGTGAGGGAGGCTGGGGGCGTGGTGTCCAGCCGTGCATGTCCGAACCCCAGGAACCGGGTCGCGATGGGGATGCCGGTTTCGGTTGGGGACGATTGAATGACTGCTGCTGCTGTTGCTGCTGCTGGGAGGCGAAGCGCGGCTTCCAGCTGTTCATGTCGGAGCCCCATCCACCCTTTGCTTGGGGTGATACCGGTGATTGTGGACGGAAACTCGGGGTCATGCCCGGCACGGCCTGTGGCGGTGGGCGCCAGTTGGACATATCTTCACCCCATTTTTTAGCTGGTTGGGCGTTGTATGTATTGTAGGACGGTTGGTAACCGCGTTGCTGACCCGGGCTGTAATGCACGGGAGGCTGACTGCGACTGCGTGAATGGGTCGAACGGTACGATACCGGTTCTGGTGGGCGTTCCCACATGCTGTGTTTCTCATTATACATTCTGTGAGCACCAAAAACGGTCAGTTCAAACGTGAAAATACAGAAATGATAGATATTTACCGTCTGAATTCGTCAGTAGACTGCGGTGACCAGTGGTCAACATTCTTTAACTGCGGATGCCAGCTGACATGCCGCTCGCCCGCCGGTGACGGTTGCTTGTAGAAGTTCTGCTTGGGCTGATTGAGCCAGGGCGGTTGCTGTGGCACCGGTGAGGAAGGATAGTAATTAACGTTGGCCAGTTCCACGGCCGGTTGGCTAAAGCGGCGCACAACCGACTGCGGCGCTTGCTGGTAGTTCGGGATATCGGCGTCCATGGCAGCGTTATCGTTCATCACTTGGAAATCAGCGACCGGAGGCGCCGCACGGTACACACTATGAACTGGGGCCGGGGTGGGTGGCGGTGGAGTGAACTGTGGCCGGAAGGATGGTACGGGTTCGGGGGTCGGTGGTTTAAACATGGGCGGCGTCGGTTTCGGACTTGGCGACGGCGGATGGAAGGCGGGCGCGGGTTCTGTATAGTATATCGTAAAGTAATTTCCGGGAGATGGTCGACAAGTTAGTCATTTCAAAGCAAGTATCAATCCGATACATTTGGCTATATCAAACTGATCAAACTGATAATTGTAACAAAACTGCAAAATGCTGACAAAACGCCAAGCATTATGTATACTTGAAGTATACATGATGACCTTTTTACGTAAAATAGGTATAAATGTTTTATTACCGAACATAGGTGCAGGTGATGCGGACGGTGGTGCCCACCCGCGTGGCAGCCGAGAGAAACTGTCGTTGGGTGGCGGCGCAGGCGACGCCGGCTTGTGAAATGCGGGAGCCCCGACATTGGGCGACGGTGTTCGTTGCGTCAAAACTGGATTAGCATTCCCTATAAAAATAGTGCTTAACATGTATAATTATTGCGTTTCATATTCGCACATTCAAGTAAGCACTAAAATGTGTTTAGCTCCCAATGCGATTACCTCGATCGCCCATGCGGACATTTTGAAATGCATTTTCGCAGCTGCCGATGGGGGATTCCAGTGCAGCTTCCCATGGCGATTTGACATACAACACTGACTGACTGTTCAGAAGTGATTGCAGTTTATTGGGACCACTGTTGTCCACTGCGGGCATGGGAGCCACTTTCTTTACATTCGTCTCATCCACGACCCATTCCTCAGATTTTTGTTTGCGCTTCTGAAAAAGATCGACGCCACGGCCGGCACTGCTCTCTAGGCCCTGGGAGACGGCAGCCAAACTGATGGGACTAATCTAAACAAGAATTAACAGTTTATACGAAGGTTTGGGAAATAATTTTCTGTAGATAGAACATTTTATTAAATATTCCTGTACCGGTATTTAACCGTGAATCGGTTCTTAAAATTCTCCATACTTTACTATTGCATAGCAGATTAGTATTACTACAGTACTTATTGGATAAGTTTTTCGGCCGATGTTGTGGTTTATTCCGCATATACAGCATAATTATTGCCATAATTACCGAATCATATATCTTCGCATCGGGGTCCTTTTGCATCAGTGACTGTGCGTCATCCACGCCTTTGGGACTCATGTAATACTTGAGTGGAGGTGGACCGGCGGGTTTCGGCGGCTCATTCTCCATGTCACTTTCACCGCCTGATTCCCACTGTTCACCGTTGACGCCATGGTGTGTCGCTGCAAAGTTAATGCCACAAAACGATATCAGTCTACTCTTCGTCTCAACATGTTTTGGTGGCAGCTGTAACAACGAGCTAGATCTATTTTTTGCCGGTTGCTTACGTATTGCTGTAGCGGTTAGTTAGCGCTTACGTCGTTACTAAGCCATTCATTAATTTATGCTGACGCCGCCGAGTTGTTAAATTTGTATGTACCGTCAGTAGTCCACTTTTTAGATGTCATTTTGCGCCTGGTAAACATACGGGCCCCCAGCGACTGCTTATTGTCCTCCGATGTAAGGGAGGAGCTGATATCCCGACACAATTTAACCTGCTCTTCGAATGTCGGATACAGTTCATGTTTCTCCGAGTAGAAGCTTGAATCGACAAAAGTTTTCTCTGTAAACAAATACAAAATTTTAACCACGTTATTTACATTATCAATTACGATTTGCAAAGAAAAAAATCGAGAAAATCAAACGGTTACTTTTTTTGCGAAACGGTGTGGGTCCAAGATTACTAATCGCACTAAAACTCGGAAGAGCAAATGCAGCGGCAAGCGTTTTATCCGACAGACCAGGTAGTGCTACAGCGAACTTATTAAGCTTGGGTCGGGATGCATTCGTGCGCTGCTCAGAAAACGACGACGATTCACTTAAAAAACTGGAAAAATTCGACTGGGATTTGCGCGCACGAATGTGGGCCTCGTAGGCGGCCGCCATTTTCGACCCAAATGGGCGGGGTTAGATAGGTGTCAAGCAGCCAATCATACTGGTCCGATTACATTCGCCACACGGTTAGGTGTATATTATCAATCACGGTATCGCGTAACTCAAAAAAATCAGATCAATATCGGAGACAAGCAATGATCTGATATGCCGTGCACAGCCCACAAGCGGAGAGAATAAACGGGAGCGCGCATTTCAACAGCGGCAGCGCGCGGGCGCACTATCGAACCACAGCTGTTTTTGGATATTCTGTACCGCTGCGCGGCTACCGCCAGTGTGTTTTGGCAGCTGTAGCCGGTTGACTAAGCCAGCGTTCTGATTGGTTACGTCACTCTCAGCGTCTCGCTAGCACAACGAACGCTCGTCTCCACAGCGGATGGAGGAATCTCTGGGTTGCAATTTAAATTAAGAATCAAGTTTATGCTCCAACGTATTTTTGGTATGTTTAAGGGCACACAGACGAGATTAGAGTCACTGTCGGTAGTTTATCATGACTGCAGTAAGTTCTGAACGATCGCGCGCCCGCTTGCAGGGTGTAAGCCGGCAACTGTCGTCTGCCATAAAACCTAAACCTTGGCCAACTTCGAAAACGCTTATTGGGGATGTTGGGAAACATTGCTTTTCCGTGTTGACTACATCTGGAAAACCGGCAATCACTGCTTATGCACACATGTTCAGACTGTAGCGGTGCACAACGGTTTACCACTAAGCAAACATATTCCAGATGCTCAGTGCCAAACAACTTTTCATGTTCAACAGAAAAATATTGCAACGCAGCATCTAATTGCATGCTGTTACGAGTGTAATAAAAAAATTAGCAGTGACTGCTTTTCGGCGCGTTATGAAGAAAGCCGATCTGCCAATTCGAAGCTGTCTACCCATACTGCCATACAGTATCAAAGTCAAAGAATATTTAATACGTAGACAATATGTAGGGCGGCTCTTGAAATTTTACAGGATTGCAACAAAGGATTGTAATTTTTATGCAATCAGCCGCATGGGTCATTAGGCCCGCACTACCGGCAAAAAACCGAAATGGTTTACAGTAACTGGATCAATTAATACATCTTAAGAGGACCACTGCAAATTTTGCCGATTCATGCTTCTCTGATTACAGGGTCTAATAAGTGCAACTGTACAAGTATGTAAGAATTTGTATTATTTTGAAGGTAGCACTACTACCCTAGGTACTAGGCAGTCATTTTGCATGGGGGGAAAATGATCAACATTATGTCTGCGCAGACCAACAAAAATTGTACGCAGGGACATCAGCAGGGACAATCAGGCAGATTGCAGCCAGAAAGCAAGCAGAAGGAATTATAATTATTACTGTGCATGTGGAACTTTAAACTCGTTACCTAATTAAATTAATTAACTTATCACGCGCAAAACGTTTAGAGGAGAAAGGCTTCATTCTGCATTTAACTTCGAACTTACTTTTATTCATGGGCGTCATTCCGATAAGGTCCGTCAAATCCGGTAACGGAGCCATCGAGCTGGGCGGTGGTACATTTCCCATATGGGGCAATGGCGCAGCATTGAGCATACCGGCAGGCTGTGGTGCATAGCCCGGAGGCGTATAACTGCCGATGCCCGCCTGTGGCGAGGAAAACTGATTATGAGGAATCGAGGATGTAGGATGCTGTCCTTGCTGTTGCATATTAAAAGTGGGTGACGGGGTCCGGATCGTTGGCGATTGTTGAGCAAACGGTGGCTTCTGCTGACCAAACGGAACCGGCTTACTTGGCTGATCCAGAGCCGCATTGCCCGGCGCCCACTGATTAATTTTGCGGGGCGCTTCGAAACTCGGCAGAGTCTGACCTACCCCCGGACTCATCTGGGCACCGCTCTGCGAGGGCACAGAAATGGGGCCTTGTGGCGGCGACCACATAGGGGGCGCTTCGGGTGACGCGGGAGTGTGAAACGGTGTCGGCACCGTTAGATCGGTGTAGGGCGTTTGTCCTGGTGGGAAATCGGACTGCTGCCCAAATGGCTGTTGCTTCGGCTGTACGGGGGGAGGTACCGGTGACCTTTCGGGTGCGGTGGCCTGCGCTTCTTTTTCCGCCGCCGCCATGGCGGCTGGCGAGTATGGACTGTTAGTCGGGCGCAACACACCGGTTCCGGGCGACGCGTCCTTCTCTGATTCAATAGGCAGACGCAGCGCTTCCGGGACCTTAGGCTGCGACAGCACCACTGGAACGGTCGGTTCGGGGGGCACCACGGGGGCCTGCTGCTTGAATGCGGCCGGCGGTGGCGCCACCTTGATGGGCAAGGTATCCTGCTGCTCCAGCTGCTGTTTGAAAAACTTTTTACGTTCACTAAACTGTTTGCGGTACTCTTCGCTGGACTCGGCAATCTGGTCGGGTGCCTCTTCATGCGAGCCCACCATCTGTACGGGCCCTTTGGGTAGCGTCTCGGTTTTAGGCAGATTCGCCCACGGGGTGGCACTGCCCTTGAGGGCGGACGGAGCACTCTGTAAAAAAGGCGGGGTTTGTCCTGTCGGTGCGGGTTTGGGGTAGGGACCGGCGGCGGTGGGCGGGGCGGAGGACTTAACACCGGGTTGGGATGCGGGTTGAGAGGGGGTGGACTGGGAGGGGGATGGGGCAGTTGCAACACGGGTGGGGGATGGTACCTGTGGTTCTTGCACTTTGTTGGCGGTGGGCGGTGCTGGGGCTGATTGGTCGGTTTTGGCCGGTGGGGAAGCGGTTGCGGCTTCATCGGTTTTAGCGGCTGCAGCTGCTGATTGGTCAGCCTGAACCGGTTCAGCTGGCGACTCAGCAGCAGGCGCTTGAGACGCATTTTCGGCCGGTGCATTATCAGCGGCTTTTTCCGACGGTGATTCCATATTTTCTTTATCCGCTGGTTTTACGACGGTTTCACTTTCCGGTACCGTTGGCTCTGGTTTCGATTCCTGTGATTGTTCCGAAGGCTTTGACTCGTCTTCCGCTGGTTTTGCAGGCGCTTCGGTAGGGCTTGAATCTTGCACGACGGTATCCGCGGATTTCGGTACTTCCGGTGGTGCGTTGGCTGTGGACGCTTCGACTGCCAGTTGCGCTTCCTGCGCGTCTTGCTCCACCGCATCGGAAACTTGAGTAGGTGTAGTAATGGTCTCCGACGGCTGCGGCTCAGTCTGGTTGACGGGCTCCGATTTTGCCGGTTCCGCGGTTGCGGGTGACTCAGTTGGTACGGCATCCTGTGGCTGGGCGCTTTCTTCCGTATTCCTGCAAAATTCGCTCTCGATCAGTTCAGATTAATGTTTGTGACTTTACGATCATGTATACAAGTGTCTGGTGTGAGTGTATGCGCGGGTTTTTCGTAATTTTGGCCGGACAGCGTGTCTCCGATCAAATTACCCTGACGCGAACGGTGAAAGGTCAAACTGTGTTCCGTATGCTACGCTAAATTCATCTTGTTTATAGTCGTCAGATTTTGCGGGTTTTCTAATGCGCTAACTATTTCAGTCTCGATAAATCGATTCTTGAACATTAGTAACTTTTGATAACAGCTTCGCAACATTCGCAAGATTTTCGCGCAACGCTCGGGCTAACAGATACAGTAATATGTGTGGCTGAAAAGTTCAAACGAATGCTTCGCGTTGAAGCGGAAGTTTGAGATTCCTCAAGACCCGAACATGTATTGATTCCATCAATTACTGCACGGATAATTTCGAATCCCAGAATTTGTAAAAAATTAGTACGTACTGTGTAATGTGTCATACACGATAGTACAATTATAAAACAAATTCTCATCTTCTCACCGTTTAATGGAGTTTTATATCGTAAGCTAAACTGCTATCCTGAAGTTCTGCTAATTTTGGATAGGTCGGTTAGTAAGTACAAAAAAACTTCACAAAACCTTTCCCAGCATATTCGTGCTAATCGCAGCATGGCTTACTTTGTAGGGACTTCCGCAGCCGGCAACTCTTCTTTCGGCTTCTCAGTGCCCTCAGCATCTTTCACCTTGGTGGGCTCCTGTAAAATCAGAACAATGGCAATCGCTTTACATTCTTAAAGTTTTGTACGTCAGTATCTGAACATTTTACTATAATATAATATTTCTTGCTTGCGTCGTATTACTAGACTGTACAGGCTGCATAAATTAAATTTTTAAAGTGCTTCACTATTCATGCACAGCAGAGGGTAACAGACTATGCCGACTCTGCGCAGTACAAGTAATCCTAATGTGCAGACGCATCGACAGATTATAAATTTTTAATGTTCTATGTGCGATGTTTTCAAATAGCGATTGGGTCTGCTAAGCATATTTTGCCCTTGTATCAGATTTAAATAAAAGCTCTTTCTTTTATAGCTAAGTTTTGTACGTTACCCAACAGCAGCCAAATGAACCCTATCGAGCTGCTCAATAGTAGGTACTCCTTTCGCGTACTGCACATTCACATTTTTACATTACTCAGTCCATAAATAATGTGGTCTATAAATACTCTCTACATGCCAAGGCAATTAAAGACTGCACGATATTTTTGCGCTTTGTGATCATACTTCATTATAATTTTGTCAGTTACGTTTTCTAATATTACTACTTACACTCTTACAGCTAGCTGTTGTGTGAACGCTATTCCTACAGGATAACCGATTAACAAAATTCATCCTGCATCAACATTCGCGTCAAAGGTTATGTCAGCGCCATTCTGCATCAGACAAACAGCTAACGCATACGTACAATATCTAAAATTTCTACAAGTACTGTAATACAATTTCTGTAATTACGAAACCCTCTATGCACTGCGCTCTATACTTGCAAAATCCAATTCCGCTCGACAGATGCAGCTTTGTAGGTATTTCTTTTCAGTTTTTTTCATCAAGTAAAATAATTTATCTACAACTAATTGTCTCCGAAATTCTACTGCTTTAGGTTTTACTAACAATCGCGAACTGAGTTAAGTAAGTTTTTCGCTCTGTATAATGCTAAATTTTATACAACTTCATAAGTTCATACGAGGCCTACATTAATGTTAGGATCAGGATCAGCGCAGATCTGTTACTGCATAACCATCAGCAAAACTGCACACTACATAGCCAATATATGATCTGCAGTAGATTATTGCTGTATTAAAAATTCCTAGTAAAACAGTTGAAATCTGAATTTTTTTGGAAAATGATCAGACTCAAGGAACCACAGAAAGTAGAGGAAACAACGCTCGAAAGATGCAGGCTGATATACACAAGGCTGCCTAGCGCATATCTACGTATCCAGCATCGATTTTCACCTGTCGGCACTATGTAATTGTGAAACTTGGCAGTTTGCGCTACAATTGTAAGTAATATATTAACTAGTGTGCCCGCGCTTGCACTTTTTGTTGCTTTGGCGGCTATTGCCCAATAAACATTAATATATTAACTAACCAATTATAGTTTAATCAAAAAATTAATACAAACGGGTTTCGAAATATAATAGGTAAATGTGGTTATGTGGACATGCATCTCTTTGCACGCTTAACGTAGGAAGTGTGGTTTTAGCGTGCTGATAATGCCAAATAACGGCCTGGTACCTCTTGGGGCTTGGTTTCCTCAACGACTGTAGTTGTTTCAGGTTTTGCATCCTGAGCTTCAGGTTTCGCATCCTGAACTTCGGCTTTCGCGTCCTGCGTTACAATGGTAGCCGCTTCCGGTTGCGGGGTGTCGGTAGCTGCGGCTGGCTTTTCTTCAGCTGCAACCGCTGCTGCTGCAGGAACATCTGCAGTGGCTGCCGCAACACCGGCATCAGCAGCAGGTTTGTCACCCATTTCTCACACTTATACCAGGAGATAAAAGATAAATATGTCACAGTGCCAACATAAACCGAAATCCTAATGAAGCGTGATTATACTATCCCACCGATATATATATACACGAAAGGTCAATGTTGTCGGTAACGTTAAGGTATACTGGAGGAAAAGCGCCCTTCTAAAAAGTTTACATGTTATGTAGCCACAAATACCCAGCTACACCCCGGCAAATCAATAAGGACGTTTTGGAAAAAATAAGATGCCAAACGGCATCGAACGACGGAATAGTTTCACTATTATGGGACGACGAAGATGATCCGCAGAAGATAGAAGGGTACGACGCGCGGCGGTGCTCTGAAGGAGAGAGAGAGAGCATGCCGTCAAAAATGCAGCTGTTAAAAAAAGCAACAGTACTGTCTCGTAATTCGAAAAGTCGTGATCTTCTTGCCGGACCGAACCGGAGATACGATCGAACGGAAGGGCGAATGTAGACGTCGTCGGAAGAAACGGTCGTTTAATTCCACATAAGTCTTGTTATTCCAGCTGATACTTGCCAGGGTTATCTTCAGCATTAACGAGAGATACACAGATCCTGTCGAGTTGAGTACAACTGAAGTGAGTCTAGAAGTTACTTTTCACTTTGTATGTCTAAAAAGCCTCTAAGGTTTCAAAGATTTGTGTTCGCTGGACATATACATACTGTACATACGCATACGTGTGTCATCGTACGTTGATGGTGGGTTATATTGGTGCGTAATAACAGTACTAAATTATGTGACGGTGTCCTAGTTATGTCCCATTCCGGTATCATTTACAGGTTACAAATATATCAGCTGCAGCATTATTTTGATCTGCACAATCCCACGGTTTCATATTGTGGGCTAATTTTGCTACACCCTATAGGGCCTACCCAGTATACTGTGCATGAAACAACCCGTTTAAAATGTATTTTGCGCGACGTTATCTGTTGCCAGCAGACAAACTGTTGCAACTTTGACTTTAGCACGGGTCGGTGGCATCCTGCATAATATTATACACTGACTTGGGATTTAAGTGTTTAGTGAGAAAAGGGTAAAAACGAATCTGTAGCAAAATCTTATGTAAGAAAATCCGCTGCAATTACGCCAGTCGTACCAATCTGAATCATCGTTACCTGTTTCGAAACAAAGTAACAATGGCCCATAACGATGCTGAAATACTTAATTTTGACAAAATAAAATCATTATCTGGAGTATCGTGCAACAGCTTAAAAAAATAAACGGAGGCTGTATCTGTACTTGTGTGGAAGTGGTATGTGACGATCTGTAGCTAGAATGACCAAAAATTACCGGTAAACTAGCTAAATGCTAAGCAGCTAGAAATATTTAGTAACTATTTTAAAATATGCCTTGTTGAAAGTGTTAACACTTGTATTTTGTTAACCGACTTCATTCGAAACTGGACCCTTCAGCAAATGGTATGTAAGGCTTTTCGTGACAGAAGGATGACCTAAATTTTACAGATCAAATACGTAAATTTAAGAAAAGAAGAGAAAAAAACCCGATTGTTCTCACAATGTTATCTTTACTGGATTAATAGTTATTAGTCATATCTGACAGAAATAATATGCGCACCTAGTCCTCTTGCTTTTATCATATACTGTTTGTTTTAGCCAATGGAAAGGGAAAACTAAGCAATGTAAGCGAGAAAATTTTTCTTATGCGCAGCTATGTAACTGTAGTTTAAGTGTGTAACTAACTAACTATGTATATTGACGTATGGAAATATTGGGAACTTACGAAACGTGACAGCGCACGCGAAGGAGGGATTCCAGTGTATTGTTGTGAAGATCTAGTGGCACTTGTCTTGGCCACGGAACGCTTCCGACCTCCGTTTCCTGTGGTTTGCGCCGGTAGTGGTAGATACTGTC
Source organism: Paramacrobiotus metropolitanus (assembly GCF_019649055.1). Classification (NCBI taxonomy): domain Eukaryota; kingdom Metazoa; phylum Tardigrada; class Eutardigrada; order Parachela; family Macrobiotidae; genus Paramacrobiotus; species Paramacrobiotus metropolitanus. The sequence goes on along the minus strand of NW_026570267.1, from coordinate 270,481 downwards.
TGAAAAAGACAGTGGGACATAGAAAGAGAAAAATGGCCAAAAGAATATATTCGATCATAATTCCGGCACTGCTGATAATGCTTTATACTATTATCCAACATCGTCTAGCCATGTCTTACTAATCGGCCCTCGATTTCCCGGGCCCATAATTGAGTGAGTAGGGCTGAAAATAAACAGCAAAAAGCCCCCACAGATCAGCCGGTGCTGCCAGGATCGGATCATGCCGGTCTGTTGTGGAATGACATAGTGCAGCAGACGGAAATGTTAATGGGTGAACCGACGGGAGAAAATAGGCAAACAACACAAAGGATTACTTTATGGAAATAAAATATGTATTTATAGTCCAATGAAAAAACATTAGTGACTCATAAAAACCATATCTTTATGATTTATTTATAGAGTCCTCAAAATTTTACCAACTCGCATTCTCTTCATTCATCGCCGTCTACAGTGCTGTTTATATCGCTTATACACGAAGACAAAGAATTATAGCGCATTGTTAATTATTATTATGTAAGAATCATTTAGGAAGTTTAAAACATTTTAATAAATTGTCTTAATTAAATGTTTAATACGTCACGTAAAACTTAAAAGTAAGCCATCTTGGGCGTACCATAAGACGGTTTGGTAATGTTGTTATTAATTAATATTATTATTAAAGATTAGGTTAGCATTAAAAACATTAGGTTTTTTTATATGCTCATTGATCAAATTAAGCGCCACAACTATATGTACACAATTATTTTGTTGAAGTTGAAAAGGTAGGCAGTAAGAAGTTAGTTTCCTGGCCGGTGCCTTATCAATCATTCTTTTTTATGGCAGGTATTTCCCCAGCTACAAAACGTTTGAGTATCGCTAGAAATATCGGACTGTTCCCAAGAACACATTTTAATTTTGGTATTGCCAACTCCAGTTATAAAATGTCGGCAAAAAATGTTTACTGTATACATTCTGAACTTCATCATCACTTTCAGTATCCAAATCCCATTTCGGCCCCGAAGCACTGGACCCGGGAACGGGCACCGGAAGTCCCTGACTGCCCGGTTGCAACAAATTCGTATCCTCAAAATAGATCAAACGGCTTTTCAGTGTCATTTTTATTACCCTTTTTTACACTAAGATCCAACGGTTCATCTTCAAACGTCCATCGTTGACCGGGCTCTGTGTCCGACCGGAAGTGCTTAGATGAATCACCGTCCTGACCGGCACTGGTAGTCGCACTGTGCTTCCCGCGATTATGCCACGTTTTCCAAGTGGACGGCGCCAAACTTTTATACCAGCCACTGTTTCCGCTGACCGTACTGCGGCTGCCGTGCTTATTATTATCGATGGCCGCGTGCACGACCTCACTGACCGTGCTGGTCGGCTTGCGGGCAATAAATGCCGGTTTGGACCTAATGGCCTGCTGTAGACTGGACGGCTCACCACGGATGACTGAGACGGCATTTTTCGTATGGGCGCTGTCCGGCCAGAAATGCACGGATTTGCCAGGCGATTCTGGATTTACTGGGGCATTTTTCGTGTTCACCAGACAACTACCGGCTTTCGTGACCTTTGGCGCAGACCACCCGCCGGTGGTTGAGGCATAGCCTAACGGTCGTCCAGTGACATTGCCCATGGATCCCGATCGGAATTGAAAAGAGGGAAACAGCGAATGGCTGCTGCGATAACTCCCTGTCGCCCGCAGTGATTCGTCGCCCTGTTCGTTGCTCTTCACGGTATACATATCCGAACTACCGCCCCGAAAATCCGGTATCATCTGGTTATCACGCATTACCATCTCGGCTAGGGTCTTTAAAATCTGCTGGTCTAATCCGAGCTGGCGATAGCGCGAGATAATTGACGCCACGCCGTAACTTCCCAGTTGGAGGAATTCACGTGCAGCGCGCTGGAAGACGGTGCGCTTTTGGAGGAAATGCTGATAGGCCGCTGATGAGTGACTGTTCTCGATGCTGGACTGTTTGATTTCCGTGAGCAGATGGGCGATGAAATATTTGTCGTCTTCGGTGAAGTATGAGTGCGACAGGAGATGGTCTGCCGGGTGACGGATCAGTGGATCCGGTTCTAAGCACAGTTTGATGAGCTCGGTTAGCCGTCCCGGGTGCTGACACAGCAGCGTGTCCAGACCGGTAAATGGTGCACCGTCATTGGTCTGGTCGGCGCAGTTGCTGTACATTTTCGTGGCGCGTTCCCACATGTATTTCGGGATACGGCCGACAATTTGCAGTGTTTTCACCATTTGATCCGCATCCTCTACGGAAGCCACAGCTAATTATACAAGTGTCAACAATAGATGGTTTCGTAAATTTAGATGTTTACCTCATTAACATTAGTACTTATGTTTAGCAGCTGAATGTACAAACGCGTCATTTACATGTGCAGTAATTTATCAAAATACTTGTAAGTAACATTTATATAAAGTGTTAAAATAATATACAATACACACAAAAAGCTATATACAGCATATTGTACATATATGCACCAACCCGTGCCTAACAAACTGACCAGTGCCGGCAGCCATCGGTTGACCTTTGATCATTTCCACTGCGACGGCTCCAATTGCCCACACATCAACAGCCCTAAAAAATAGCTAAATAACAACGCATTTCGAAATTTTGTAAGTAATCACATTAGCAGCTGTGTGCTACCAACAGGTTTTCATATTAATTTACATTACAGTTAAATAAAGTTTGATAGGTACTGCATCTTGTTTTTACTTTAAGTACAAGATTTGTAATCGAAATACTATGCGCAGCACGATCCATTTCCGACCGAATTCTCGTTGGCGCACAAAACTGACTTTTCACCTTTCGTTGTTCATACGTACTTTCCATAGCAATAGTCTCCTGTCAAAAGTTCAGGCGCGCGATACCATCTTGTGGCGATGTAGGAGGAATACCGCTGTCCATTGTACGCATGTTTAGTGGCGAAACCGAAATCCGCAACGCGTAAAATGTCGTCTTTGGTGATCAGCACGTTCTCTGGTTTTACATCACGATGGAAGATACTGTAAGAACATTGTTTTAGAATTAATTTATAAAAACCATAATTTTTTATACGACCATTTATGTTGTACGTTCTGTGGTTCTTACTTACATTCCTGGAATGGATATATGATACAGCGCGCAGGAGCTGGAACAGGAAAGATTTGGTGCGCGGACCCGCCCCCAGACATTTTTTCGGAGCTTCGTGGATCACGTCCAACAGTGTTTTACTGACATATTCAAAAACCATATAAAACACGGAATTTTCCATAAAAACATGGAATAACTTGACGACATTGTCGTGGCACACATCGCGCAATGCGCTGACTTCCACCTAACGAGTGCACAGCGATGTAGATAGTGCAGGCTGAAGAGGTCACACATGCGGCGACATGCCAAAGTGAGCTTTACGAGTACGTTTATGCATAGCGTAATCATGTGTGTTAACTTACCAAAACACTTTTTTTGACGACAGCGTAATCCTTGTCGTCAGCAAGGAAAGCATTTAATGGCAACCACATCGCCTGCAACAATGCATGAATAATTTTTTAAATAAGATTTCTTTTCTAGCATTTAATATGCAGCTGCTATGTGCTGATCATGAGGACGCTGATGGGCTGCAGTTGGTAAGCGCGTTTACCAGTCAAAATATGGCGATTCTTTGTAACGGCTCCTAAGTAAAGGATAAAAAATTAGATTGTTAGATGCCCGCTAGATGATCAATAAATCACAGATTTGGTGCGCTCAAAATTCAGTTGTATGCTGAAAATTCAGATGGACAATGTGTATAAAACATACTATACCGTACTAAAAAAGGTCTCACAAAAGAAAGGTATACCATAAGATCCTTTTCCAAGCTTGCCCAAATTTTCATACGCTTTGGAGCTTGACATTCAGCATCATATGCATTTATCAAGTTATTTACATCAACTCGCACGGTATTTATTATCGTAAATAATGATATCATGTAGCTTCTCTCAACTTCGATACAAATAAGCATGAAACATTTGAATGTAAATTTTATGCCCGGTGTCAAAAAGTCAAAAATTAATGCTGTCGTTTGTACATCTTATGTTGTGTACCATAACTACGTACTTATTTAAATTACCTGCATACTTTACACTAACACTGGGGTAAGTAACAAAAAATGTTCCTTTAAGTCTGGTCAATTGAAAATTTATAATAATACCTGCGTCTCGATTTATACTGTGCACGAAAACACGAATCGGTGCTGTCTCCAGGAAACAGTACTTCGGGAACCGTATTTGCCGTAGACGAAAGCAAACGAAATTTCGATTTGAACTTGACTGCACAGATTTATTACTTTTGCAGCTTACTTGCACTTTGCAACAGTCAAAAAAATGGCGTCTACTCGCCTACGCTCAACAAAGTACCAAGGAGTTTTTCTTCAACAGTAGCGAATACCGGAATACGTTATTATTACCCTGGTTCAGGATTGGTGCTTTTTTCTGAGTCGACCGACCGGAACTAATTATTTATCTTAACTAGTACTTTTAACAGTATTATGGTTTTATACGTTATGATCATTAGAATGCAGCTTTTTCGAACTGATGATGAGTTTTACTCAGCCATCAATAATTTTATCCATTCCAAGATAACTGCACATAAAATTTGAAAATAATCAACTCACTAAAGTTATGCATAACTACCATAGCATCAGTAGGCAACATCCGCTCATTAAACCCAAATAAAAGAAAAACTAATAGATTCAGAAGAACCGCGGTTAGGAAAAAGAGCGCGACCAATGCAACACAGGATTAAACCACTTTATAACGACCACGGTTAACCGGCGCATTGGCAATCTTCAGAAGTTCTTCCTTAATAATCCTGGTCACCTCCGCCTTCGCTTTGGACAACGACAGCTCCGTGGTGGCTTCGATACCAATATACAACTTCCTCTCGCCTTCCGTCGGTTCTTTGCCGGTGGGAATGTACGAACCGCGTACCGACAGGAAAGCATCGGCATATTCACCAATCTGCGCGAGTGTCTCCTTTCCGGTTATCCTCCAGCGCGCCTGCTGCGGGAAATCATTGATTTCCAGTTCCTCTTCAAACGTCTTATACTGTTCAACTGGATTCTCCTCCGCTGGCTTCTCCTCCGGAACATAGTTCAGTTTAGCATTCAGTTTCTCTGCTAATTGTTCGGCAATGGTCTTCTTGGACACGGCCGGCGCTTCCGAGTGGAACCCGCGCATAATCGCTTCCGCGGCCTGCTGTGTGGAATTCTTGGTCGGATCAACCGCTTTGGCTGCCTGCAATTTCATGGCCAAGCGCTTCGCCAGTTCCAAATTTTTTCCGGCATCTTTCGATACTTTATACACTGGTGCTGCCACAGGAATGAACGCTCCGTGGCCGGTGTATGTTTCCTGCGGTTGAACCGGTGCAGCTGCACCTTGCTGCACTGTAACTGCGGGTTGTTGCTGCACGATGACAACCGGAGGAGCCGGAGCATTAGCGTCCTTAACGCGTCGCGTACTCTTGAATAAATCCTCAATGTGTTGATCCAAGTCGGCTTCTCCTTCATCAGAATCCGAATCCTGTTAAAAAAAGGTAACCAATGTTAATTCTATAAATTTTTCCATCGTTAGTTAAGTTAAAGCCAGATTTACCTGTAATCCAAGAACAGCTTTCTGCATTTTCTTCGAATCTTTCGCAGCCTGCGCTTCGTTCTCATCGAACTGAAATCCCTTCCCACCAAATCCACTAAAGCCCTTAACTTTTTTCCCTTCAGCCGCCAATCTGCCCTTGTACGTTTCAAAAATGAGTTTGAGATCCTGAGGAACTTCAGCACCAGACAATTCTAGTGCTTTAAGGATATCCGGAGAGTAACGTTCCTGCAACGGCGTAATAAACGTGTACGCATATCCTTTATTCCCCGCACGCCCGGTTCGGCCGCACCGGTGCACGTAATCTTCGTAGTGATTTGGGCAATCATAATTGACCACCAGCACCAAATTCTTGACATCAAGACCACGTGCGGCCACTGAGGTGGCCACCAGCACTTGAATATTGCCTTTTTTGAAATCATTAATGGTACTGTCGCGGTCAAACTGGTCAATACCACCATGCAGGGCCATTGCGGAATATGAAGCTTTCATAAGATCTTTCAGAAGTTGATCAGCTTTTTCCTGCTTTTCCACGAAGATCAAACAGCTTCCTTGCGCACCATAATGACCCAGCAATTCCAACACTTTCAAAAATTTCTGATCTTCGTCAATGATCATCACGTGTTGTTCGACGTCTTTGCACACGACGCTGCGTCCACCAACTTGAATTTCGATTGGTTTTGCGAGGATTCGGCGCGCCAACGCCTCCATCTGTCGGGGAAATGTGGCAGAAAACAACACCGTCTGCCGATCCGGTCGAATATTATCCACAATCAACATCACCTGGGGTTCGAATCCCATGTCGAACATGCGATCAGCCTCATCCAGAACGACATATGTCACTCTACGAAAAGACAAATTTATTAAAGTATGAAGAACGAGGAACGGATAAAAATAAATACGTAAAAAAACGAAACTTTCCAAGTTAATCAACAGAAACCGATACAAGGCTCAGTTAATGTCGGTCAGTTCTCTTAAGAATTTAATTTACCTTCGAAGGTTCGTTACTCGTCCATTATTAGCAGCCAGCATGTCAATCATCCGACCAGGAGTGCAAACAATGATCTCCGCTCCTTTTTTCAATTCTGCGATCTGCTCCGATATGCCGGTTCCTCCGTACACGCACACACAGCGCAGCCCCATGGACTTCCCAAATTTCTTCGCTTCCTTCCAAATCTGCAGCGCTAATTCACGAGTCGGTGTCAGAATCAACGCCACGGGCCCTTCTCCTTCTTCCAAATGAGGCTGATCCAGCACATGACGAAACATGGGCAACAAAAACGCTAACGTCTTCCCGGAACCGGTTTTTGCAATCCCAATCACATCACGTCCGGACATGATGCAGGGAACGGCCTGCGCTTGGATGGGAGTAGGTTTCGTGTAGCCGCTCTTTTTCAGTACATCCAATTCTTTCTTACTAACACCACACTGCGCCCAATTCTTAATGGGTTTGGGACAATCCTTTCCCCGTACTTTGATATCCTCCAGCTCTTCCCGATACGCCTGTACCTCCACCTCCGACATGTTCGTGATTTCCGGAACTTCATTATAGAAACTCCTTCGAAAAGTTGGATAATCAATGGCTTGATGATCCACCGCTTGAATCAGCTTCTTCTGTTTATTCTGTACATTACTCATCGTTGTCTTCAAATCCTCTTCCTCCTCTTCGGAGCTCCATTCCAACGCATCCTGATCCTGCTCCATAATTTCGCCCCGTTTGCTTTTATGATCATTCTTATTTTTATTGGCCACCGTATTGACGAACGTCACGCCGCTCGCGGCTTCGTTGCGTGCCGCTGACTTTTTCTTCCCTGGTGCATCCTGCATATTCTCCAAGTCCCGCTTGCGGATCTCCTTGACTTCTTCCTGCACACCCTGCATAAACGCATCCAAGGGATCCACTTCGTCTTCCACGGGTTTGGCTTTGACATCAGCCAACGGCTCCTCCGCATCTTCCCCTTCATCCTCCAGCGACCAGCCAGGTCCGTTGGCGGAATTCTGTTTGGCCGCCTCCACAGCAGCAGCCGCCGCTGCTTTATCATCCTCGCGTTTCTTCTGCTTTCTCCACAGCTCAATCCGTTCTTTACGCTTCTGGTATTCCTGTTCCAGGCGTTTCACTTCGGCTTCCTTGTCAAATGTGTCGCCGAATGTCAACGGTGTACTGTCAACTGTGGCCGCGACGGGGACGACGGCGGGTTGGGCTTCCGCGGAACGAGAGCGGCTGCGTCGCCGTCGGGAATAAGGAGAACGCGAGCGCGAACGACGTCGGTTGCGATCGTTGTATGGATAGTTGTTGTAGCGGTCCCGCGACCGACTGCGCCGTCGCCGATCATCGTAACGTCCATTCCGCTCTTCGCGTAGACGATCCTCTCGCCGGCTATCACTGTAAATAAAAATCATAATAACTGCATGGTGAAACTCTGATAAAGTTAAAACTACCATATCAGTACATTTTCACTACTGGCTTCGTAATTATCAAAAGTAATAGTCCTAAGTCGACTTAAATCAGCGAGATGGCGCTCTATATATCAGTTTCCAAATTCCCATGTCAACTTGGATCGTAGATTAACGTACCACACTCCGAGAGTTCTTCCGATAGCCAATATCCAGCAATAGGCACATCATGGCACACAGCTCGTAAACCCAGCCTATCCAATGTTTGTGTTTAGTTTTTTGGAATCTGATGTGTTACGACTACGCTTACGGCTTACCAAGTTAGTTTTAGTATTGTATCATATTACTGATTTAATTATAATGTGTACTCGTAATACTGCAATGCATTACTTACAAGTTACAGCGATTAATAGTAAGTAATCTGAACAATTTTACGGAGCCGCCATCTTCAAGGATTTAACAACGACAACGGTATCCTTAAAAAGGAACAATTATATTTTCTAAATTAGAACGCACTAAACAGTAACTGAGCACTCATCACAGTTTGCTACAGTGTCAAAAGTACTGTAAGCTGTTAGACGAGGATCGTTACAAGCCAATCAACAAAATCAAAACTCATATTTGTCACTGCACCCCATTGTTCTCTGAAGATAATCTGGAGCTGGACCTTCGGTATATACTGTACTGTATTACGAGAAGGCTTACTGGCTTACCGTAAAGAAGTTGAGGAGACAAGTCGGGGCATTCTGTAAGGGAATTCGGGAGTGTATGACGCAGCACGAAACACTCTAGTGCCACAGCGGTTCTTGGGCCAATCTGAGCGAGTACCACCAACTTCTTAATGTCCGCTATCTCTGGTCCAGATGACTACTCCAATCAGAATAAAAAATTTCTACAAAGCGATAAGGAAAACCTTCGTTAACGAATTATGAATGGTTATTATTCGCAAAATCGCGCATCAATAATAAATTAAAGATGAATTTTGATAACATAAAATTTTTATTGGGTCAGCTTGCTATGGGTGGCGAATGTGCACTGTGCGAGTGCAGAGCTGCGTGCCCATATCGCACCGGAAATGGGTTGGCTTTGCTGCTGTTGGCCTCTATGCGCATCGTGCCGCTCTGCCACCATTCGCTCTCGCTAACCACACAACCACAGCTGTATCGTAGTGAACTGGCGCACCAGTGGTTGTTTGTTTTCTTTTTCGCATCATAAGTACTTACGCTCACATATATTGGGACGTGATTAAAATCATTAAAGGTAAATTTTGTTGGTTTGTGGTTTGCCAGTTATTAGTGTCTGTTCGGTGCGCACACGGTAGGTTTTCCGGTGACGATACCGGTAGCTATCGTGATGGTTTCCGTCATCGTTAGAAGTTTGTGTGTTCGCTAAGCACAACGATAACGCTCGATACAGAGTTCGGCTTGGGCTCGGTCCGGTCTCACTGAATTAAAAAATGTAAAGTAAATTTTGCAAGAGCGTGACCAACCGCTTGTGGGGAGGCAGTTTGAGTGAACATACGACTTCCGGTTTGTTAGTCCCTCACAAAACAAATTGTTTCTAAATGTTATTTCTATTTTATTGTTTGGCAAAATATTTTATTAAATAGAGTGATGTTTTAAGTGCTTATTTCTTTCGACAAAACGGTAATCCAATAATTCCACGGCTCACAAGATTCTACCGGAGATGCCCAACGATACCAACGCTTTCTATCGTTATCTACGATACGGTACAGGCAGAAAAACGGTAAATTTGTGGTGAGTCATACCGCTATCGTTACCGTAAAACCTACCGTGTGTGCCCCGAACAGAGACTATTATCACTTTGCCCTCGATTTGGAATTAAATGATAATGTGCACGAAATAACGGTAATCTTCCGTCTTCTTTAGCATGCTGCACGTCTTGAACGATCTCTAAAAACGTTGTTTGGAACTTTGAAGATACCGTAAAGATGCCTAATCAGGCTAACCATAAGAAATAACGGGATAATTATTAAGTATAGAATTATTTCGGCGTGATCGCACCATCATCGCATTCATCTCCGCTGACATCGTGCTAAACGCAATTAACGTGAATATTTACGCAACTGTGGCTTTTTAGATTTCCTCGATCGTCTGTGAGTTACACTTTTTTTAAAAGGAAACGACGCCTGCAAAATGTGTGCTTATTGATTCGTGCGATGACGTTTCCTCTCCTTGGACGTAGCCGTTTGTGGACAGACGGACTAGCAATAATCAGTGAATGGTGAAAGCGGAAAAGCCCAGCAGAGCGTTTGAAAAGCTAGATCAGGTTTGTGTGATCACTCTTTCACATCATTCTTTTTTTGCCGCGTTGTATTATCTGTACCGAGTACAGTCCGTTTGTATAACTTGTGCGCTGCCTCCGTAACACACATTTTGCCGTTATGTTTGCCAGAATGTTACAGACATTCCGACAGAATGCAGAATAGAGCGCGCATAAGAAGCTATAATGCCTCTCCAGATTTAAGTTGGTCAAATAACTTTTAACGCTTCAGGGGTGGACTTGATGATTGGGAATGACCAGTAGTCCGGAGGGAGATCGGAAAATGGGAACACCAGTGTCGGAGCATACGTACGATAAGGCGCACAAAGCCAAAATGACGCTGCAGACTTATTACAGTAATCTCATCGAGCAGCATGTGGATCGCCAGAACAGGTGGGCTTTTGCAATTTGCTACACAGTGAGTCTAAGCACTTGTTTGTTTTTGTTTTCGAGCTTTTCTTAACAACAGCAAAACAATTAGCAATAAACTACGCTGAACTAAACCCCTTGGAATGTCGATTTAGTTGATTTATTTAATATTTCGCTTATAGTTGAGTTATGCTGCAAAAGTAAAACTGTTGGCATCGTCTTCGCAGTTTCTTGTCTGAAAGCTTGATGTTTAGAATTTTTTTGACTATCTGCATTTTGAATTGCTACGTAAATAACTTTCCAAGCATGTTAGAACCGGATTTTCACCCTTGGTTTCGGGAATGACATAGAGGATGCACGTGACGCGACATTTTGATAAATTTGTTAACACAACTAGCAAAGATTGCAATAAATAACTCATGAAATTTTCTTAAGTTCCACTCTGTGTCTCTCTCTATCCGGACAGATTTACGAGATTGTATGCATTTCGAAAGATATCTCGATGGATATGCAGTTTGATTGCTATCTCTAACATAAATCTTTTGAGTAAAATATGTCTCTACAGAATTAACGCGACTGGGATTGATTTCAAATGAGCAGTGCGGTTATGCTGGTATAAACTACACTGTAACTGTTACTGCAGTACTTGTATAAACGTTAATTCTACCAAGCATTTTTTAACCCGTTACAAATGCATTATGCACTTTACCAGGGTTAGTGCATGCTGGATAAACTGTGTTGTGTTATTATTTTGCTCAAGCATGGCTTGTTGCAGGACAATGCCACATCGCTTTAATTGTTTGATCTGCAAAATCTTTCGAAATGCTTGTTTTACATTGTAGATATCGCCTTCTGGAGAAATCAATGGAACAGGAGGGATTAACCGAGAATCAGGTGGAATTTGTGAACTGAAAAGTGTCTGCAATTTGTACAGTTTACCGTTTACGTTTATCATCTCAGAAAACCGAAAAGCGATCGCAACATGCCATTAAAGAGACGGAATACTTGCGCTTGAAGCGATGCCGGCTGGGAGTTGAGGATTTTGAACCGCTGAAGGTTATTGGAAAAGGCGCGTTTGGTGAGGTAAGATGAATCGCTAGATTGTCGAAGGACAGGTAAATAAGTGATTGGTGATGGGTAGACATACAAATCTGCGTGTTTTCTTTAGTTGATTTACATGATTGTATCTGTTTATTGTCACGCGCAGGTTCGTCTCGTACAGAAAAAAGACACCGGTCACATGTACGCGATGAAGGTCCTTCGCAAGGCCGATATGCTCGAACGCGAACAGATTGCGCACGTTCGCGCCGAGCGGGATGTTTTAGTCGAAGCCGACCATCAGTGGGTCGTTAAAATGTACTATTCCTTTCAAGATCCCGTGAATTTGTATCTGGTGATGGAATTCTTGCCAGGAGGTAAATACAAATAATTGGGTAGTGAAGCTGTGAACTGCGTTAGCAGTGTGGTTTAGCAAATTTGCATCGTGTTATTTTATTTTAAGGAGACCTTATGACATTGTTGATGAAGAAGGATATTCTCAGTGAAGAAGTGACACAGTTTTATATGGCCGAAGCGGCGCTGGCCATTGATTCTATCCATAAATTGGGCTTCATTCACCGCGACGTTAAGCCGGATAATCTCTTACTTGATTCTAAAGTACGGTAAATTGCTTCTCAAGTGCTTGATGTGTTTGTACTGTGTGTGTTTTATTGTTGCTGAAGTTTGCACTGCTTTGATAGGGCCACATTAAATTATCGGATTTCGGTCTGTGCACGGGTCTAAAGAAGTCCCATCAAACGGCTTATTATCGTGATCTTCTAAACACTCGTTTCGGTAAACGCGATGACAGAATACGCTACTACAAATTCATTTGCGGTGAGTTGTTTGCATACATTGGGAAAGCGTGTTTGCGCTCTTGTAGCTAATGATTTATCTCCGCTGGACTCAAAACGCCGAGCCGAGAGCTGGAAGCGCAACCGGCGCGCAATCGCTCACTCAACCGTGGGCACTCCCGATTATATTGCACCGGAAATGTTTGGCGATAGCGGCTATACAGCGGCCTGTGACTGGTGGTCATTAGGGGTCATCATGTTTGAAATGCTCATTGGTATGCTGAAGAATGCCGGTTATGTCAACCTTTCCCCGGAGATTAACTGTTGGATTTGAATTTGTTTTCATTGATCTACAGGCTATCCTCCCTTTTGCTCTGATAGTCCAAATGAAACATACCATAAAGTCTTGCATTGGCGAGAATCGCTGCTCTTTCCGCCTGACGTGCCTATTTCTGATACAGCCAAAGACCTTATTAAAAGGTAATGCGCTTAGTTAAGTAGTATAACGGCTTAATTTAATCAGATTTACCGTACAGTTATGAAATATGATATTTTTTCTCTTGTAAAGTTTTCCTCACTTCCATTATCGGCATTGTGTATTTAACATGTCAGTGTTATAATTTATGAGTGCGATGCATTTAGGTATTTAACATAGTGCGGAAAAATGTGCATGTAATGGAGTTCCTTCCATATAATTATTCAGTGGCTTATTTTCTACAGGTTTGTGTGCGATCAGAAGAGCCGAATTGGAGCTCAGCGGGGAATTGAGGAAATTCGAGAACACAAATTTTTTCACGCCTTTGACTGGGACCATGTCCGGGATCGACCGGCTGCCGTTACTGTCGATGTTAAAAGTATCGATGATACTTCCAATTTTGATGAATTTCCAGATGTGGATTTGCCCATTCGTAAGTACTTGAATTTCATGCATCTGCATTTGGTTCTTTTCAACATGAAATATTTTTATTCGCAGCGGCGGCTCCATCGAGCACTGGAGAAATGGGATACAAGGACTGGGTGTTTTTGAATTACACTTTCAAGAGGTTCGAAGGCCTTACTCAGCGCGGCACCCCGAATTTCGACAACCATGTCCGAATAACAGCAACCCAGGATGTTTGAAATCGTTTGCATGGTCTGTGTTAGTTGTAGCTGACTAAGGTTTTCCTTGTTACGGTGTATCTGGGTTTGTAAAACGTTTATTGTTAATTTTAATCTTTCCGGCATGACAGTAAACGGGTTTTGTTAGATCCGCAGCGAAGAAATGGGAACTAATGGGTTTATCAAGTGCGCAAAAGCTTTCATATTCGCATAAGTTTGTTTAAAATGCTATCACCAGTGTTAACATTAATATGCATGCAAAAAAAAACAAACTTTCAATCGCAGGTGATTCTAGCAATATGAATACGTGACGTTGCGGTCCTTGTGAAACCTTACAACAAATCCGGGATGAGAAAGGTTCTCGCAGCTCGGATTGGTCTGGCTACCGGTGATACATGAGGGTTGCTAGCGTGTTTTTGGTCGCGGTGATCCACTTCGTAATCGAGAAGCACGCTCCTCTCTTCTCCGTATTCCGCTCGGCGAAAGTGTTTCCGGTAGATAATAACAGCCAAAGCGATTACCATTCCGCACAAAGTGCCCGCCCTTGTGATTCCGGCCACGGTCGACGAGCTGTATATCCCCTAATTACTGATTAGGCGCAACCAATGGTTCCCCGTTGAATGTGGTCGTCCAAGAGCATACGCTTGGTATCGCTTTTTAGCTGAGAGCCACTCAGACAGCCGCAACTGTACATCCGTGCGACACCGGTCAGTTACGGTATATTTGGCCGCAGGAGCTACAGCGTTACAGCCGGTCGCAAGGAGAATCGAAATAGGTCTGACGCGATGGACACAAGATCCGATATGGAATATTCCGAGAATGCACTGGTAATACAGTGCACTCAGCAAGCTTCGCCTAAATTATAACAATGAACGCTACTTGCGGAAAGATCAGAACTTATGGAGATACTGCAACAAGGCTGCCCCGAGCTCAAAACGACCTGATAAAAAAAGCTGCTGATGCTGCTTCGGCAGATCGTGACAAATTAGTGAAAAAAAAACCAAAAGGAAAGGTCAACGGCAAAAAGTAGAATGCGCCAGCCGCTGCGGACGTTGTACCTAGATTATCCGGTGTAGAACTCGGTAAACGCAAAACAGATGTTACGTAAAAGTGAGCAAACGCTTTAATACTCCCATAACTTGGTTCTAAATATTAGCACCAGTGCCAATACCCAAGAGAAAAAATTACAAAAGCTACAAGGTGCACAGACTTTCATATGTATTGTGTAAAAAACTAGTAAATATGATAAACAACATTCATCCAAAGAAGAAAAATCTTACTACACCAGAAAAAAGATACCAACAGAATACCAATAGAAAAAGTATAAAAATCTTCCAGCAGAAGCAAATGTCACGGATCGAATATGCCGGGAACAATCCAGAATATCACAAAAACCATTCACAATACAGAAACCGTACTCTGGAAGTAGACAAGAAGGGAGACCGCAGGTGATTCCAACGCATGCGGATATGTAACGTTGCGGTCCTTGTGAAACTTTACAACATATCCCGGATGAGGAATGTTCTCGTAGCACGGATTGGTCTGGCTACCGGTGATACAAGAGGGTTGCCGGCGTGCTTTTGGTCGCAGTGATTCCACGTCGTAATCGAAAAGAAGGCTTTTCTCATCACCGTATTCCGCTCGGCGAAGGTGTTTTCGGGAGATAATTACAGCCACGGCGATTACTATTCCGCACAAAATACACGCACAAATGATTTCGGCCACGGTGGACGAGCTGTACTTTCCCTGATTAGGCGCAACCAAAGCTTCCCGCTGAATATGATCATCCAAGAGCACACATTTGGTATCGTTCACCAGCCGATAGCCCCTCTGACAGACGCAAGTGTAATAGTGAGCGACACGAGCCAGGCATATTTGGTCGCAGAGACTAACAGCGGGTTCGCAAGGAGAATCGAAATGGGGCTGCCGCAATGGATGCACAGCCACTATTCCCAGCGGACGCATCGACATGTCGTATACTAGCTGGAAATTGCTCCCGTTGGTCAGTACGCTGTAGATGCCCCGGTGCGTCCACTCCGTCCAGTAGAGACGATTACCGATCATTGTTAAGCCGAACGGATGCGAGGATGCCATGCGGAAAACAGTGCGCCGGTCGTCCCCGCTGTATGATACAGATTCAGTCCAGTCCAACTGAGCATCAATAAAATACAAGCGATCCCAGATATAATCGATTACCAGAGCGTTCGGCCATAGCACTTTATGGGAAACGACAACAACTCCTAAACAATAAAATATGTGCTCAGTTAGAAATTAACCAAAAAACAGCACTGCAGCCTGAATTAGTCTTCTAATTATGCGAGCTATTAACCAACATTACAAGAACTAGGGTACGCCATTTTCAACTTGTTTATAGGCTTTTTTTGCAAGTACATCTATTCCCAACGTTTTGGCTGTTTAGCATTAGCAACCAACATTACAAGCACTACGTCTTTTCCAACTTCTTGAAAAAAACCGACAGACTACATCTATTCGCAAGCTCTTTTCCCAACTTTTTAGCTGTTTTAGCATTAACAGAAGATTATAATTAACATAATTTTTTCGTATTTCCCATGACTTCGTTACTTACTTGCACTGCCGTCCAGCCATGAACGCTCAATCTTCGGCTGTGAACCCCACTGAGCGAAGGACAACAAACGTTTTCCTGGATGAACCGCCAATCCGCGAGGATTATCAATTTCAGCATCGATCACGGGAGCACAATGCGCTGCTTTCCTGCTGACAGAACACACTCCAATTTCCGGCTTGCCGGCATCCACGTAATACAGATTTTCGCTGACCCAGTCGGATGCGATGCTTTCCGGCATGACCATATTCTTGAGAACAACGCTCCGTTCGTGGGTAGATTCGTAGCGGATTATGTGTTTCCGGTCAGCATCGCTGTAGAACATCTGGAAAATAATGTCATCTCAAATAGCAAGCATCTCCTAAGACTTGCATCTGCACTAAATATCTCCCTACCGTGCTGGATTCAAAGCCATTATTCTGCTTCCAGTCTAGTCCTACAGTCATAGAGGTCAGTTTCCCTCCTGTAAAGCGATCATTATGCCGAAAACCCTCCGTTTCCATGTACCGAATCTCCCCGTCAGTGGAATACATGAGCAACGGAACGTGATGGACCGATTTGCACGTATGACCATCAAATTCCAGGAGGAAACCGGGAGCGCAGTGACATTTATACGTGCCTTTCAGATTGATGCACAACTGACTGCAAGTGCCTCCAAGTTGTGAGCCGCTTGTTGCACATTCATCGATATCAGCGCAGGCCCTTCCGTCGGGATACAGAACATACCTACAAAAGGAATTTGCAACATAATTCAGCAGCAATAGTACTTCATAGTCGTAGTATTTCAGCTTTATAGTAAGAATATAAAAACAATAACACGTCACCGTTATAATCACCATGGCTTTAAATTCTCTCTGAAAAGGCAGAGAATGTTTTTGCACTCAGGTTTAAACAATTTAAAGTTACAGTCGAGTAGTAAATAAACAATTGTAAAAACTTTGTTGGTTAGATCAAATGCAGATTAATTTTTGTTATGGTTATACTGTATTTACCAATAATTTACATCATACATACCCGTGAGGACAAGAACATTTCCGACCCGCCGGAGTAAGGTTACACTTATGACTGCATTGTCCGTTGTTCTTCTCGCACTCCTTCTCCGCCAGTTTGCAACCAAAGCCCTCGTCCGTTCCGTTTTTACAGTCATTATGATGATCGCAAACCTTACTCAACGGCAGACACACTGCGGTCCCGTTTGGGGCATCACAATGGAACTGATCGTGAGCGCAGGTCAACGCCGACACGGCATGGAGAGCTGCGGAATTGGGAGGCAGCGTCCATGCGCCCGGACAGTTGTGTTCATCGCTGCCATCAGCATAATCAGCGCCCTGATCACACCGCCACGACCTGGGGATGCACTCTCCATTTGCGCAAGCGAAATCAGTACTCGGACACTGCGCTGAGCTAGCAGTTGTGGAGATTTCTACCGTTCCAAGCTCTGCATTAAAATCATGAATCTGTATACAAATCATTAACCATGAATCTTTATCATCTTAATCAACTCATATCTTGGCAAATGATTTTATGAAAATGAAAATAGTTCTATCAATTACAATAATATAAATCTATAATAAGATATATATCTGAAAAAAATGATCCAAGCGCACCCTACCGGCCATATATCCGCCTCCAGTTTTGTCGATTTTCTTGCTGACACTGCAGTCCGCCAGGGTTTCGTTCGTACCATCGTCGCAATCCTTAATCCCGTCGCACACCCACGCTCCTGGTATGCAACGCCCATTTCCACAGCGAAATTCATTTCCGTGACAAGGCAGAAGGTGTGTTGCCGAGCGGCACTCATCGTTCCCCTCGTCGGACCTGTCTTTGCAGTCGCGTTTCCCGTCGCGCCTTTCTTTGTGCGCGGTGTATTCCATGTGGTTGGCACATATTCGCTTATTTCTTATATAACCTGCTCCAGGTCGGAACGTTTCTGAGCCTCCTGAGGCAGTGTTTTCGGCGTCGCACCAGCCAAGTGCCCACGCTGGATGGCCACCCTGTATCAAAGAAGTTTTTAATCGAAAACTTATATTTTTTGAGAAAATATCCAGACCAATATCCAGCTCGTCCACGATGATGAAGGCGAAGATAGCCAAACCAAATGCAGCTGCGAAAAATACCAGGCCCCCAACGAAATATAAAAAAGCTTCCTAAAACGACCTAAAACGATCAGCAACATATTAACGCATTTCTTCCATACGTATGGATCTTCCTAGTATGGATCTTCCTAGTGGAACATTTCAGTCTGCAGTATTGCTTTAAGTAACTGAGTTTTGATTTTGCTGTTCGCAAAGCTGGTTTAACGGTTACAACAAAAACAGCTTTAAAAAACGTCAAACAATCTCGGCGACATTCAACAGTACATCCTGTCTTACGCTTCTTAAGGACATTATTCGCCGCTTCCAAGTAAATATAAGCCAGAAGAGCAATAAAAAGTGCCACAGCAAGTGCCACGTAAAAGCAGACTTTTCGAAATTCCACTTCATTCCGCGTTAGGGATCTCCGCGCCATTAAAAGAGAACTTTTTCAGATTGACACTTCTCGGCTTTGACTGTCAGATAAAAAACATAAGGAAAGGTTGTGTACGGAATGGTCACTAACCCAAAGTAAAAGCGAATTCCAGAAATCAGACAGGGAAATGAACAAATATAGCCTGTAGCCCTGGACAGTGTATACAAATCTCAATGACCACAGAGGTAGGTAGGTCAAGTTGGTCAACAACCCAACAATCAACAATTGATTGAATGGGTATTCGAGTCGAAATCCCAATGAGATGAAGTCAAATACCGTCTCGGACTCGAGTAGGCTCGGACTCGAGTAGTAAAGCAAGGCAGGAGTACCAGTTGAACTGAACAACGTATTACCACTTTACCAGTGCTAGTAATACTAGTACAAATAGTCTGTATTGTATCTCGTCAGCACAAGCACCAAAATGACCAAATCTATTTCCTATGCACATACTACATTCTCGATGAAGTTTGCCTGGTAAACCCCCGCCAGATTGCTTTATTCTAGCCGATTAAAAAAATCTGTGGTACTCTTTCTTTGTAATGCTCAGAGTTTACGGACTAAAGCGCTCGTTGCATTTTTTTTACCTTTTGTTTACAGTACATTTATGAACTTCGCTTGAATGGATTGATGTAACACTTATTTTTTATTGTCTAACATTTTTGTGGCAATAATCAAACTGGCGAGTGTTAAAGAATCTGCGTTTGTTGCAAAGAATTGGTTGGCACTTAAAAGTATTCGATGATGAAGTGGTCAGTAAGGTAAGCCTTCTGTGGTATAATGTATCCAGGATTATGCTGCATCTTCTTCGTAATGAGTACGTACCCACCTTCACGTTCGTCTACATGTCCTGCGATTTCTTTCAGTTCTTCTATATGCTGATCGTCGGTATGGAGCAGTGGCCGAAATATTTTTTGGCCGTTAACTGATCTCTGGTTTGTCTATAGATTATGATAATCGTCTCCTTACCGCGTAACATTTAAATATTGTGCTAAAACTATCGTTTATTATGTGCATGATAAACATTTGTAACACTTCAAGTACGGCGGTTTCTACGTTTTATATGACAGGTTCGAGCAGAGTGTATTTTACTATATTTGTCTCGATGAAAAATGAAAATGTGACATTGGGTAAGTGTCACAAATTCCAGTACATTTATGAATACTTGCTGCAATACAGAATAATAAAATGTTTGAAATCGTCGCACGAATTCTTGGGACTGAAACTGAATACGTTCGTTGAAGACAGAATAGTGAATACTTACAGTACTTGTCACGAAGTAGGGTAGGTACTCCAACACACTGGGAAGCTATTTAATGATAGGTACTTCTGCTAATTTTTCCACACCGGTTCAATTAATTCTAATTTCAGGACTGTGTATGCTTATTCAAGCCAGCTGATTACGCTTATTGATCTATCCATAACTCTTTTCGTACAGATCTCCGAATAGCTGGCTATTGGCTACGCATAAAGATTGTGCCTTATTGAACGGGCAGCCAAGTGATTAGAATTGGCAGCCAAGTGACCTTTCGGGCTAATCATCGCTTCAGCCGCGTTGTACCACTATCCACAAAGATTCTGCTGGCTACTTGTGCAAATTTTGCCGGACCGATGCGGCCGTGTATGCAGGAAGATGTGGGAGGAAATGGCGGCGGCTGAAGCACGAAAAAGAAACGGTAGTTCGATCGACGGCCATGGTTTAGGTTAGATAATCGTCAAATTAAATTCATGCACAGTAATATGTTTTGCCAGTTTTGATAAAATATAAGGCTGTAATAAGCGTTATACATACAGAAATTGTTAAGGTATTTTGTTGTGGTTGTGAAACGTTTCCTCGGGGTGCAAGTGAAATTGTGAATGATGTGATGAGGCGTAGATGAACAGAACCGGGGTTTCTTTTCAAAATGTTTAGTAATACAAACAAACAAAGTATTTCCCGTGCGGTTTCTCATGGAAGCAATTAGCTTTCGGATGCGCTGCATTGTCTCGGTGAGCGGTTGGTTGTGGGCCTATGGCCATCATCCTGGTCGTTAATTCTTAGGACCTTACCAGGGAACATTTTCCGCCTCCAACCAAAAAAAGTCCTATGTTTTGTAAATGGTGTACGTACCATTGTAGTACATATGCTTAAAAAAATATTTCTAGATGCCATCGTCAAGGGGGCGTGGCCAGACACAATTAAAGGTTTCCATAAGTACTATCATATACAGTACTGTAATGCAGTGCAGTGCAAGTTATTCGTAATATTATGTTAACTTTTCCTGCAGCACCGTGGTTGCAGCTGTCCGCTGTCGTGAAATTATGTAAGTAAAAGAGGCCCACGTGCGCCGGCTTGGGCCATTGCTGCCTGAATACACATTTTCGGAAAATTTTTATCGATTTGTGTTGTAAACAATAAGTTGTGCAAAAACTTTGTTCTGCTAATAAGTTCATCATTTCACGACAGCGGACAGCTGCAAAAGTCCACGGTGCTGCAGGAAAAAGTTCACATAATAATTACGAATAACTTGAACTGCACTGCATTTCCAGTATATGATAGTAGAGTCCGTAAATCGTCATTTTGACGAAGCTTAACGAACGTTAACGAAACGAATCGTCAAGCCCCGCGCATGTTTTACGGACTTCTGAGCACCGCTTCGTTAAGTTTCGTTATAAGAAAATGTATCTCGCTTCGCGAAGTTATATTGAAATTTCGAGCCGCTTTCTTCGTCAAAAAAGATACCGATGTGGAATTTAGAAAATAAAATAAATTATTTTCCAATTATACGCCAAAGCCGCACTCGTGCGTGCGTCTCTTGCGCCTAAGACAAATAATTCAGTGTTTTGGGCGCCCGGAACAGGGTCTCCTTCATAAGCGCACACTGAAGCTGCAACCTATTGTACAATAGTGAATCTGACGCTTATGAAACTCCCAGTTCTAGACACTGCACTAGTGTTTCGTAAGCACATGTTGTTTATAGCTTCAGCAAATTATAACGGCACTAGTGAACTGCAAAAGTGCAAGCTGCAATTTCATAGAAGCTTGATGATCTGATCTACTATTTTGATGTGGAACGACATAGAAAATTCAGATAAATAAAATTAATCCCAGGAACGCTTACTACTGTGATTTGTATTTTTGCGATTTCGTTGAGTTCAGTTTTTTACGGAAAATATCGAAAGTTATCGTTAAGTTGCGCCAAACATTTTATAAATCTGTCAAGGTTCGTTATTTTATGGGACAGGAAGCGTGCAGTTAGTTTCGTTACGTTTGCTCAGTACGACAAAATTTTTCGTTTCGCTGCCAAAATTGTGACGATTTACGGGCTCTATATGATAGTATGCAAACTTTTAATTGTTGTCTGGCCACGCCCCTTGACGATGGCAGCTAAAAATATTTTTTAAGCTTTCTACAATAGTACACTACCATTTTACAAAACATGAGAATTTTTTTAATTTGGAGGCGGAAAATGTTCCCTGGTTAGTGGGCGCAGCTCCAATAACTAATGGTCGCTTATATAATTACTCGTATTACAACAAGTTGTTATAATACGAGTATAATTAACAAGCGCTGTGCTGACATCATACACGACATAGATAATACTGTAATATTAACTGCGTCATAAAGGGCTATATATGAGTGGCCTTCTCCTTCTCCTTCCGCCTTCTCCGGTTTCCGCCTTCAGCCAATAACCTTCTCCTTCGCCTTCTCCTTACAAGTTTTACGCCTATTCCTTCTCCTCCTTCGCCTTTCTGTTTTTACGCCTCGCCTTCTGATTGTGTTTAATGTGATTTGTAAAAAATGTCGCAAAATACCATTTTTTGCACATGCATCATTGGATAGAACTGTAGCATTATCATTTTTTTATTAGTTAAACAGAAAAACCATACACATTGTCAAAAAGCGCACAAAGCTCACATATATTTCAAGTCTGTTAGTGGTCAAGAAACAAAAAACCTTGAAAATTTAACACGGTTTTTATTCAGTGTAACAACCTGTATCGCCTGCGAAACCTGTTAGATGTCTACTTAAACAATACTGGCAACCTTAACGTTGCCGATTAGGTAGGTCAGAACGTTTTGTTGGTCTTGAATACAGCAACTGCAAGCAAATCAACTTCCGGAAACTCTTTTACGACTGGGTCCAGACGTGCTACGCTAGGATCAAAATTAAAAGCGTTTCCGGATGTGCAGTTCACTTTCATGCAGTATCGTCTCGGTTTTGCTTCGGAAATTACGTCCACATTGCTTCCCTGCTTATAGTCTAGTTCCGAACGCTTAACAATCACGCTGACATCCGCATACTTAAAAGCTGCTTGCAACCTGCACACACAGCTAACGCTGGAATACTCTGTTTTCGTGATGAGGAAGGGCGCTTTGCCACGGTTCCATGGCTTGATACGGGTCAAATTGGTACAGCATCTGCAAACATCTAATATTTACCAATGGATTATTGCCTGAATTACCACTTATATATACGTTTATATATGAAATAAATATATACGCGTATAAATATATGAAATATATACTGTACCGGGCGAAGCAGCTCGAGCTCTTTGCAGCGCCAATAACTTTGGGCTTGTGGGTGCCTGTTGTAGTGACCTTTGAAGTAGACGGCCATCAAACTGCAGGTTTGATCGATTCGTATAACCAGTGGTTTTCAGATCCCCGGTGTCCGGTTTTCTTCCCACCACCCTGGAAGGAAAGTTCAAAAACGCGGTGGAAGAGTCACCTTCCTTTAGAAAGCTTAAAACAGCTGGAAGCAGCTCCGCGCTATGAGCAGATGCAATCAATCACATGTTTACAAATACGCCCTTTGAACGTTTTTGACTATTCGCACTTTGCAGGTGAACTTTCCGGAAACCACCGAAATGGATACGATACGCTTTTTCTTCGTCTTTTTCCGAAACCACAGCACGATAACGAATGTGTTTTTCAGTTCTCTCCTGATCGTTATCAAAGCCATGGTGAGGTACGGTTTGGTTTTGACGGTTATACACCTTTGCTTTCTCCCAACTAACTCCACACCCGTTCCAGTAGGCGAATAAATAATGAAATAACTCGTTAGGATTCAGGTCTGAATTATTGCGGCGTTTAGCGGATGGCCTTCTTCCTACACGTTATAAATAAAGCTAACATCTTAATGCATAATGCAAACTGCAAAGTAATCCTAAAGTGCATATGCGTGATTTATCCGTGTACAAATTATGCATACATACTGTGTACATCTATTCGTAAACGCCTAAATAGCATGTGAGGTTCTCCTGTTAAAATGCAGTGCCAGTACTGTATTCTAAGCCCAATATTGTTCCCACAGCAAGTAAGGGTTAGTTGTCAAATTGCCTGAAGGCGAATGCCTAAAAAATGGAAGGGGAAAGAGAAGGAAAAGGCGTAAACTTAAAAGGAGAAGGCGAAGGAGAAGGTTACTGCTAGAAGGCGGAGGCAAAGGAGAAGGCGGAAGGAGAAGGAGAAGGCTACTCATATATAGCCGTCAAAAGGGTGTCTATAAAATACCTGTCCGGGTGTCTTGAAACGAATACACTACGTAGTTAAAAAAAAACGCCCTTTAAATTGACGGAGTGCGGAAAGGGGGTGGATACAAAAAACGAAGTTTTTAGGGATGGCTATAGAGCCATTCATACCGCTATGTAAAATACAATTTGTAGCGATATACAGTAGTTTATCACAAAACTTTTCTAGGTTTAACGGTGTTAACTGATGATGAACTCGACTGGTGTAGCAATCTGCATATCCGATTACAGTACTAGTTCAGAAAGGAAAGCTTCCGTACATTTTTACGTACTTACAGTATTTCTTCTTTACCGTATGGCTTACGCGTCTGACCAGTGAGAAATTGGCGTCGATATAAATTGTAAATGGAGTTGGTAATGTATCGCAGCTCAACTGCATGATAAAAAACAATGTAATTGTGCTCTTGTTCATAACAGCGCGAAAATACATTGAACAGTTCACTTCTTTGCAATTTGTTATGAACAATATCAACAGCCAAAGGTTTTTGAATACAATTTTTAACAATTACCAGCGAAAAAGCTTAAAGTGTTACAACCACTGGCAAGATTATAAGGGAACAAAAAAATTCACACTTCCGTCTAAAAAACCCGTAAAACCATCAGATTTTAGTACAGCTTCCAATAGTATTCATAAACAGGCTTCAGTTACTGCCATCCCGAGACTACTTCATCATCATGCTCCACAAACACACACTGGAATGACTGGATTTCGTAAATATGACTGGCCGTACTATTCCTCCGCGTAAGAAAGAAGAAAGAAATAAGAAATTGCTGTTCGTCCACCAGAAAGAAACTTATGCGTCCAGAGCAATCCAGTAGCTGATCCCCAAAAGGCACCTGCTGTAAATCAGCAAAGAATTTCCACACAAATACGAACGAATGAGATTCAGTCGCAGATAGCCCTAAACAATCAAAATCTCTCCATTGCAGCAAACAGTATTTCTGGAGGTAAGTAGAACTGCGCGATCCATTTGCAATGATAATCTAGTTTCCAGTTGATCTGCAAACCACGCAAATACACGCATATGTAGACATTATTTATTTTACAGATTCAATAAGGTAAGAAATCCCTACTTAAATCGAATAAGCACTCGCACAAGCTGCGTAAGCGAGAACTGAAACCGAAGATTATAAAAGCCCCATACAAAAACTCGACTGGAGTGAGAACATGCAAACAAAACAAACATGGCTCCAAAACAAGTTCGAAAAGCGAATGCACACAGTGCCCCTTCAAATCAGGCGCGGTGCCCGTGATCTAGATGGAACGTTGAATGGCGATGGTTTGTAGAGCACGGTCGGCGCAGGTTCGCACCTCCAACGGCTCGAACATATGATCACATATCCAACTTTGCCCACAAAAAAAACAGAATTCAACAAATGAGATTTCAATTTTAAACTAGGCATCATAAACTTAGATCACGGCAGCCACGGGCAACAAGATGAGGACACCTTTAACCTTGGATCCGCATTTTGCAGAAGCGTACCACAAACTAACCGGTTGAAGGAGCTTTCCGTAATTAGTATACACTGATCAAGTAAGTTTCCATGTATGGTGGTGTCCGGTATAACAACAATGTTGTTGTCAGTATAACTTGAAGATATTGGTGTCCAAGACCCGCATGGCTGCGCATGAAATTTCCTTTTTACTGATGCGAAGAACATATTGTAGCGATAGTATTTGTAGTAATTTTGTACGAACGATAAGACCGCCCAGTTATGATGAATCATTCCATCGCGTTATGAATTTGTCCACTTTACCGGCTAGTTTCCCTTCTCATGAATTTCTAGAATTCAGTCTTGTGCTCAGCTTGCTACAGCTTGCATCTACTTGATTGTTCCTCTTGCTGAAACCCTTGCTTACAACCTTGCTGCGTTCTTGATTCCCTTGTCATTAAACATGCCTTGAGTTACGTTGTTGTGTTTGACCGCTTGGGATGAACCTGTGTCATCCCAATCGGAGCCACCTGTGTAATTGCGTTACATCAGTTAAGCGCGTCCTCGGCCAGCATCGTTGCCGGCCGTGCCACCTTTCACACCAACAGCCGTTTAATCGTGGTAAAGGCTGATCGCCACCCCACTAGAACAGTAGCCAGATAGGCCACTGTTACATGGCGCTCCTGTAAAGAACCATTCCACCTGGACGCCTGCCGTCTATACCAGCGATTTTCATAACATCGCCACTTCCCACGCCAACCAGCGGAAGTCCCGGAACGGATCGCCATCGCCGTTTCGTGAGTGTTCGTCGCTGTTCGAGCAGTGAAATTGCATTTCTCAGCATTGATATATTAATTACGTTAAAAGGTTTTACAGTAGAAACTAACGCTAACTTAACTGTTACTCGTACCATCGCTCCTGTTTTACTGGCATCAATTTTTCGTGTGAAATATTAACATACGGTACATACTACACAATAACGTTGTCAGTTTATTCCTATACACATTTCCTTCGTTGGCTTTACATTAACGCTGTTCACCCGGCACCGCTGTGCCGCCGTGCTGTTGTTCGCGCCAAAACTTCCTTGTGTCGCAGTCAATCTGATTGCTGAGAAAGAAAACATTAACCGTCATGGTCCAACAGATAAATGGAATCTCAGAAGATAACTCTGCAGTCTGAACTTGATGAACTCACCAAAGCGCAGTTGCAGGACATCAGCAATAGTCTTAACGTTTACATTAACCGGAAAGTGTCTAGGTCAGGCTATGTTGAAAAATTATCTTCCTACATGGTAAAGCACAACATCACCTTGCCGAATGAATATGTGAAGAATGACAACACTGAAAATCTCCGCGCGCCTTCAGTGCCGAGTGCGCCGACATTACACACAGACAGCACAACATCAACGTCTGCTGTCCAGCGTGTGTCTCCTGCCCTGCTGGCCTGCAACATTACAGATGCACGCGCACATACACGGAAAGACACTGAACAGACCACAGCGCGTGGGAACACAGAACGCACCGATGCCGGTCAGACAGAACCGATGCTTTTACACAACAGACTGGAGAAACGTTATAAACAGGAAGAAACATTAATTTCATTTTCAGATGATGAGCCTTCCGATGAGTCACTCACACCCACTGCTTTGCAAAGCGCTCAGTTAGCAACCGCCCAGAGAGAGTCTGCCGTACACACAGCTGCGCAGCGCACCGCACCTGCTCATACCGCGAAGATTACAAATGAGCAAGGACAGTTTGATTTTAACTGCGTGTTGCAAGCGCTTGCTTTACAGTCGCAGAAAAGATTATGTGGGAAGGATTTCAAAATCAAAGTTTTCAACGATCAACCTGATTATAGTATAACAGCTTTCTTTTAACAATTCGAGAGAGCTGCCGATGCAATCGGATGGAGTTCAGTCCAGAAAATTTGCATATTACCTACCTACCTTGGTGATGCAGCACGTCAATACTTTGAGTGCAATTGGCCTACATGCTCAAAATTAAGTTACGAAGAGTGGAAAAGTGAATTAATTGATCGTTTTCTTCCTTTTGATTATGTCGTCAAGAAACGCCTTAAATTATCCAAAATGATGTACCAAAAAGGAACAGACATTAACGATTTTCTCGATGAATTACAGATACTTTTTAACGAAATCGATCCTAACATGCCCGATTCCTATAAAATTGCTGAAGTTCACCGCACGCTTTTTGATGTACCAGAATACCGGAAGTATCTGGCATTGTCAAAGGCAGTTACCTTACCTGAGATTCGTTCTGTGCTCGTAAAATTATATAATGCTGACAAAGCAGAATGCTCAGTTCTACAGTCAAGAAATGTAGAAATTAATCGCCCTGCTGATCGTGACCTGTACTCGTACAGTAACAACAGAGACGACGCCGTGCACCGACATTGCGCTCGTCATGAAAATTATAGTGGCTTTAGCGGTTCAGATGACCACCGGTCACCGGTCCCACGCCGGCGCCGCGCACATAATGAATATTACAGAGATCGCCGCAGTTATGATGGCAATCGGTCACCCAGTGCGCATCGTGACCGCTCACGTTCGCAGCATTCCCGTGAACATTACCGTCGCTACTCGCCCGACAGTCAAGACAATAAAAGACATTATCGTTCAAGTCACTGGAAAAGCCAAAATTATTATCGCGAACGAAACCGTTGTTACGAGTATCGTCGTGAGTCGCACCGCAGTTACTCGCGCGAACGTGTTCACAGTCAAAAATATTATCCTCCACGACTTCGCAAGAATTCCCTTAAACGAGATCGCTCAAAATATTATAATCGGAAACACTGTAACGCGGACAAAATTGTACATCCAAAATTCATCGATTTTGACAGCTATCGACTACACAATGGGAAATTATTTTGTCCTAAATGTAAAGATTTTTTCCATTCGTATGGTGAATGCACAAATTTCAGCCTTAACGACAAACAAACATTACCGCGCATATGCCCCGATGACATTAAAGCCAAAGTGCAGTCACAGTACGACAACTTTATAAAATACATGTTACGCCGAAGAGGAGATTCCTTTGGTACAGTGAACAAGGAAAACGGTTGAGATCTTATAATAAAGGAGGGCCTTATGGACATGCCTATGTACCCCTAAATTCTACGATACTGAAGAAATTAACTTTTACAGTAATCGTTTGGATAAATCGGCATCTCGTTGCAGACTGATATTAACTGAACAACGAGAAAATATGCAAACATCTGATTTTCTCAGACCGCGAACACCTTACATTCAGTCATCTGTCGTTAAAAGCTTAAATAATAATTGTTCGAATTGTCGGACTGTTTCTAGTAAAAACATAACGATTCCACAAAAATTGAAAATGTGCGAAAAATTAATAACTGAAATCTCCGCATTGGTATCGCCAAAATTAAAATCAGTTGCCGAAAGCGAAGAAATTCCGCATACAAAACAGACTTTCTTAGCACAAGTGCCGAAAGCTACATTGCCGTCACAGATATCAAAAAGAAAATCAAAACCGGCAACATTAAAATCTAAAGTAAAACCAATGGTCTCCATCATACAGAGTATTCGTCAGTCCCCATTCTACCGGCAGTTAATAAGACAACCGCTTAAGATTATTCACCGAAACGCCGGTACATTGCCATTACATGAAAGTTCCACTACTTCCCCATCTCGCCGGAAGGACGCGGAAAGCTTCCGGATACCGTGAGGGACCCCTTCCCATTCCCGGACATGCCCAGCGGAACCTGACTGTAGGATCCTTCCGATCGCCGGATGGATTCTCGTGGTAGTTCAACGTGAGGGACCACCACGCCGTACGTTAAGGATCATCCCGGACCATTGTGTTGTACTGTTTACTAATTCCTAACGCTTAATTTTCCTGTTTTCTTATGTCACTTGTTTTGTTGTCTTGATGAGACAAGTATATCTCATCGCTACCGTGAGGGATGTAGCGATAGTATTTGTACGAACGATAAGACCGCCCAGTTATGATGAATCATTCCATCGCGTTATGAATTTGTCCACTTTACCGGCTAGTTTCCCTTCTCATGAATTTCTAGAATTCAGTCTTGTGCTCAGCTTGCTACAGCTTGCATCTACTTGATTGTTCCTCTTGCTGAAACCCTTGCTTACAACCTTGCTGCGTTCTTGATTCCCTTGTCATTAAACATGCCTTGAGTTACGTTGTTGTGTTTGACCGCTTGGGATGAACCTGTGTCATCCCAATCGGAGCCACCTGTGTAATTGCGTTACATCAGTTAAGCGCGTCCTCGGCCAGCATCGTTGCCGGCCGTGCCACCTTTCACACCAACAGCCGTTTAATCGTGGTAAAGGCTGATCGCCATCCCACTAGAACAGTAGCCAGATAGGCCACTGTTACAATATCAGCAAGAAGGCCAAAAAGGGGGATTCTGGCGTCGTGGAGAAAAACTATGTTTGTTCTACTTTGTGAATTTTTCAAACCATACTGTCATCGTAGTAATTTTGATCGTCGTATTTGTGGCTGATACTTTAAATTTACCGCCGAAATTATAACAAGGACGGAATCGGCAATAAAAAGAACAAGCGTCGAAAAACCCGTGGAGAGAAATGCATAAGTAGCACTCGCTATTTTTCGTTTTCCCAGTTGTTCATTGTTATTTCTCTAGTTACTGTACTTACATAATTGCTTATACAACAAAAATATACTGTATCACATGTCTATTACTTCAAATTGCATGGCAGGGAGACAAAATAGGAAACTTTGGAGCATCCTTGACTCCTTTGTAATATTGAGGGGTAAATAAAGATTATACAGGATGCCTGAAAATGAATAACTTGAATATGTCGTAGGAAAACAGTTGAAGTAATAGTAATACTGCAGCAGAAATCTAACTACAAATTGGCAAAAGTTAAGCGAGTTTGGAATTTGGATTAACACACCTGAGATCCGCCGTGCAGTCGAATCTAGCACCACGACAGGTACGCACTACAGCCCATGCTGTCGGGAATCTTTCGCACGCTCGAATGGCTAACGATGTCAAATTCGCCCCGGGTTTCGGAACACAGCGTTGTCCTTAATTACTGATGCAAACTCAAAAACATCCCCGTAGGATGAAACAATGTAAATACTGGCGGCATTACTCTGCGCAGCGCTCTGAAATCGATAACTGTAAGCGGTTCCGAATATTGTTAACCTCTAGTCTAACAATACTTTCATATATTACTGTACTGCATCTGATTCGTCAATCGATAGTGCGGAATCGACAGACTCAGACAGAGTACAACATACCTTATTGTTAGAATGCATCATTGTTCCCGGGCTGACAGATCGCGAAACTTGATCACATAATTTGCTGCGGCTACTGGCCAGGACACCCAGATCATTGAGTGAGCTGAATTCAAAAAGATTTCTTATATAACTTAGATCTTCCATAGTTGGCGGGACAACGAGAACAGATCCCGGCGATACTGGAGAATGGTGAATAAAGGTTCAGATGCCCTTTAATTTCCGCTCCACCGTATCGATATGACAACCGGAACTCTCAATTTCTAAATAAACCACGAAGACCTTAACTAAATCATATTCTATACTGGAGAATTAAAAGTTCAAAACCGCTTGGAGCGAGGTAGCTTTAAAAATACACAATTTTTCCAAGCTCACGGGAATACACTGCAACAATACAATTTACAAGCTACCTGGATTCAATGCGTCATCGGGGCGCCATGCGTCATCAGTCACTCGTCACTCGTCAGACTGTATCACCAGAAACAGCCACCGGATTGCTAATTTCACCTAAAAATGCAAACAAATCTTGCACAGAATTTTTCAAGCGCTCATACTGCTTACTGTGTTCAGCGACGGAAGTCAGCTGAGATAAACTGTCGCTCTCCATAGCTGGCGTCCCGGTAGTCGGGACATTTGCAAGGTGCGCATAATCCAAGCTAAGTGTTCGATCACCAGGCAGAACAGCAACGGTTTCCGTACAAACAGACGGAGATACGGTCGTATGATCCTACAAATCAAAACCAAATCAAACGAGGAAGTTTTTAGCGAACTGTTAGGAAACTAGATACCTACTTGGCCGGAAACACCATCGACCATCATACCATGTAGAGCGGCTCA
This sequence comes from Paramacrobiotus metropolitanus, assembly GCF_019649055.1. NCBI lineage: Eukaryota > Metazoa > Tardigrada > Eutardigrada > Parachela > Macrobiotidae > Paramacrobiotus > Paramacrobiotus metropolitanus. The sequence goes on along the minus strand of NW_026570267.1, from coordinate 238,760 downwards.
TTAACTTCATCCAGAGTAACTTATAACAAAAGCAAGGAAGAAAACGGAGTTCCAATAAGCAGAAAGAAAGCATACCTGCGTGACTATCGTCAACGATTCCTTGAAGACTTCTGTTACCAATTATATGTTCCAGTTCCAGTGGAAAACATGTCACATCGGAGACGTCGTTGAAATCATGTCGATCTTTATTGTTCTGCCGTACACAAGACAACCGTAAAAGCGTTATTTCATCCGCGGAACGGACAACAGTATACATACATATGCCTTCCCGACAACCATAAATAATCCATGGGCAAATTAGGATGCGAGAACAACTTCCTCGACTGTTTTTCAGAAGATTCCAAACCATAAAGCACAGTTTCCTCCTAAAAAAGCCCTCAATTTGTTTACTTCAATTGCCCCGTACATAAATCCGAAGTTTACATGCGATTGCTCACCTTTCCAACGGCCGCAATAATTAAACTGCATCCGCAATCGCGAGATAAAAAAACGATATCTGCTGCTCCTTGCACTTGGGATCGGGCGATATAATACAGACTATCAGAAAACCGGATGAGTTCGGATTACAGGAAACATCTATCAAGACACAAAACCCATGATACAGGATACACTCACTATCTAGTACCTACACACAGTGCGAAAGAAGTACAGATGTCTGTACATACATAAGTACAGATGTACTGTACGAGCTGGTACCTATGAAGCAGCTGGATGCAACACGTTACATATAATTATATCTTTACATAATTTTTATTTATTGTATTATGTAGCGGGACAGATGTCCCCTCTATGCACTTGACAGTTTTTTGCACAGTCTACGATACCAACAAAGAACCACAAATAGCAAACTGCGAAAAGGTAGACATGCTGATGCTGTATCACGTGGAACGATATGGAAGGATGCCGTTAAGTTTCTTCACATGTACGATCATAGCTTTGTGTACAAATTACAGATCCCAGTGATCCCAGTCCCATCATCCCACTGGGAGAACGATTTTCCGTACCGTACGAACAAACTGCTGCTGCCGTGTCTTGTGTTTCAGGTAATACACGATCTGCGAGACCGACTGTGCTTTCCCATTCTGGCGGTACCACCAACATTGTCCGGGGCGACTCCATCTCCTTCCCAGGAATCTCTCTCAAGTCGCTTGTCGCTCTTATGGAATGAAATTGTTCTTGTAGACAAGGAAAGTTATGCCTCTCTCAGCGTGTTTACAAGTGCGTTGGATACCATTAACCAGACCAAGTTAAACTTGTTAAACGTTTTTGTAACATTAACTTACTCAAGGAATGATTCGGCTAAAATCACTTGCAGTGTGTTCTTTTTGTAGTGTGACCTTTTTTGCTTTAAAGTTTAGGTTTGTCCTTTGCTGATACTTCGATCGGCATCGCTCCAAGTCTTTAACAGGGACGCCACACTTCGGCAACACCATGCAGAAATCGTGTCCATTTGAATGCAGAATAAGTTCCACGAGCATCGCATTGCCCACCTGCGCAACGCTGAATACTTCATTTCAGCCTTCCCGTTAACACAAATTCGATATAACCTGTAGTACAGAAAACTACGCTATAATGCCGCGGACTTCCTAGACTACACAAGAAAAATTTCCACGATAATCGCGGTACAAAATTAAGATAGGTAAAACCCGTTAAATTGATAAAAAATAAATTTTCTCTTACACTCAATCAGCATTCGGAAACAAAATCATCACTGCATTGCACAGCGCGCTGAGTCGTGGTGGCCATGGGAATAATGGCCATCGTTTCCGAGGACGCTTTCACGGCGGTAACCACGCTTCCATTCCGATGCGGGAGAATACAATAACAAGTACTCGTACGCATTGCGCCTTGGTATAGCGTACACCAGAACGACACTGCGGAAGGATACCGACGGCCGACGGGAGTGCTTCATGCGGGGCGACGGCCACATGAGTGGTCTCCTGCGTCGCCACACTGTGTGAACCAACAGCGACCGCTTCCGCGTCGGAGGTGGAAGTGTGCTGGACAACGCCGCTCATGGTAAAGGATTTCACGAATTTGCCATTAAAATGCTTGGTGTTTTCGTGTGGAAAACGTGAATCAACTGCGATGGTTCTGTTGGGGAGGATGCTTTACCGAGTTTACTTTTATAATCATGCAGAATACTTTGCAGATCTTTGACTTTTAAACCCGTCCTTCTCCAGATGCCGCCTATGCACCGCCAAATAAAATCAGGAAGAGTGTTCCGAAAAGATAACTTTAATTTTACAATTGTTGTCCCGAAAACTGCCGAATTATTATAATCTGGAGGCAATTGTATGTGGCAAAATAGTACGTAATCATCTGTGCCAACATTTTTGTTTTGATGGGCTAATTTTTAGCTTCGATATTTAATAACACACTGAATTCCACTACTGGATCCATACTGCCTTCTTTTTCAAAAAGCGCTGTCTCTTGGTAACTGTGTTGTTGGCAAAATAAAGATACAGAGTAAATACAGTGTCATACACTGCCCGGTGGGCCGGTACAGTATGCACAAACCGTAACGCCAAACGTAACAAGAGAGTAAACACTCGCTCCAGTATTAATAAGAATGACGAGAAGGATCAGGTAAAGTGTCTCAACGTTACAGAACTTCTACACGTACGTAACCCTAGAAAAACTGAGCCTTTATTGCATATTTTGCGACTATCTTTACCATAATTTTGCGGCGCATAGCCCTGCGGTTGCCAACGTACAGTGCTTAAAAGGAAGTGACCGAGTAAATCAAAATGGTACAGTACCAAATTCATGTACTTGCACACGGTACACACACGGGAACTCTTGCTTTCGCTCCCAAACGCTTTTTTTCCATGGATTTTTGACGTAGTGTAAGCTAAATGATTTTTTGACGTAGTTTAAGCTATATTGGTACCCATTGGCCTGAAAACCGTTTAAGCGCAACTTGGATAGGGAAATTGTCGGTACGGTGACGTAAGATTCCCTTGACAATAAGACATTCAGAAAATACTGTACGGGGTGTCGGTAACTTTGGAACTTAAAAACCCTAAATATTTTACTAAGTAAAATAATGACCTCGACATTTACGCGTGTAAAACGGTCACCACCCAGGCAACGTTTTGGTGCCGGCTAGGGGGCGGTCCTCCTCGCGCACAATGGGCCATACGACGGACATTCGGAGCAACCGACGTGTCATCTGGATCTCCGTGCAACTGCGGAACCGAAGCCGCTGCCGATGGCTTGTCAAAAGATATATTTTTGAGCAGCATAAACGTGCATTGAACACGATCGCAGCGGCTAAAACGATCCATGGCGTGATAAACAGACCAATGATCGGATCGATGTTCAGATTTGTCGTGGTCGGACACTCATGTGAATACCAGGTTGAAATGATCCAACACAAGGACATTAGCAATCCGAGGCAGCTAGTCGTTACCGTTATGCCCTCAAGCATTTGCTTGACTGCCACCAAGGAGAAGATAATCTCGCGAAACTGAGGTTTTCCCGCCCCCGGACGCCACTGTCCAGTCTTTACTAACATATATATTCTATTTAAAACCACCACAGAGAGCAGCCAAATCAGGGTGATCAGCGCACCGGTGTTGGCCCACAAAAGCCAGAATTTCCAGTTGGAGTCCACTATGTTCGTACTGTTGCAATCTTCGTTCTGCAGCACGATAAATATATGTTCAACTTTGTTAGGTAGTGAAGTCTTTGCATTTAAAAATAACATGGTACAATTTAAAATGCTTACTGTTTTATTGGCGTAAGCAATCGGAGTGCCATAATCGGTTACCAAAACTTTGTGAGCCGCCCATAACAAAACAATGCCTTCCAAGACGAATCGCAAAGTGGAAAGAATGAAATTCATCCACAATTGCTGATATATAGGCTGAATTGTACGATAAACAATTTTCTCGTGATGCGGATGCGGACAGTCGTCGTAAATGTCAGCTACAAAGGCACAATGCAAACAGGCAGGCGCTAATTAAAACGAGGATATGGCTAATGTGAGAAATTTACTTACATTTGACACAGAGTGAGATCCTTTTTCTGTGTTTCCTGTTCAGCCATGGAACGATAGTACAAAGCTTTGCTACTGGCACTTTACGCCTACCCGAGCAACACATCGCAAAAAGTCAAAAGGTCGTGTGGTTTCACTAAACATGTACAGTTTATATGTACAATTCAAAAATTGTTACCGTAACTTAAAATTCGAATGGTCTTTGTAGTATAAAAGCGCTTTGTTAGACTTCAAAATAACTTAAATTTGCTGCATCTGATAAGAACGCCTGCTGGGTTTGCATAGAAGTATATACAAAATTACACCGCTGAAACGAACCAATGACTGGCAGTGGTCGCGCTGCGTGTGCGCCGTGCGGATCTGCTTTGGATGCAAATCGTGATCGATAAAAATAGATCTTATAATATGAGAACTGAAAGTACAACACAGTGTATTTGTATGGCACTCGTCTTTTCTGTGATATGTACGGTACAACTGACCGTGAGTAGCAAGCGGATAACCTAGAATAGTTATTTGTAAACCAACCACATAGACCAATTTGACTATACTAGCGGTGGTTGTTAACCACATTATTGCACGAGCGCGAGCGCTAATACCACTGGGAAATGGTATTGGGATTGTGGAATTGGAAAAGTGTTACGTACGCTCTTCGTGGCGTCAGACAAATTTATGCTCTTGACGATCAGTTAATTGCAGCACCTCGCGCTTCGCGCTCGGTGCAAATTATGAGTGGCGAAATTGGTTAAACGTGGTGTGCGGAGCCTTCCCAAAATTAATATGCACATACCGCCGGTAGCATGCTTTCGTCGAGGGTTAGGGTCACAGATGTGATGATTATTATGTTCTGTCCTCCGGCAGTCAAAACGCTCGGGAGTCGGGACATTTGGTAATTGGTACCGCTTTTGCTGAGGTAATCTGATTCGTCAGCCGGAAGATTCGTGAAGTTACTGGGGAACCTTGCTCTCGTAAAAAGTCTTTGTTTTCAAAAGCTGTTTGGCCAGCACAAACTCTAGCAACTCAACTTACATATAACCATTTTACGCAAGACAGCTTTCAAATCTGTCAACCATTTAAACGAAAATGAAAACCATAAAAGTGACTAAACCACAAGTGTAACTGTACTTGTAAGTACTGTACTTGCACGAATACTGTTAACGTTATTCCTAAAAATCTCTCCCTACTGCTTTTCAAAACAAACCTCAATACTTGAAAGTTGAAACGTCGAAATATTTGTCTCCTAAAATTTTAACGCAATCAAAATTAATATTTTCTAGGCGAATACAAGAATTTTTATGAATTCATAATTCCCTATCTAGACATCCTTCGAAAAGGCGTCATTAATATTCATATTCTTTTATGAACTCAAACCAAAGAAAGTATAAAATTTTCTAAATGGACCACAAAAATTTCCCATCCGTTAATGGTAGTATACTGTAGAATGATACTGATTATAACAAGCACAGCGCGCGGCGCTTACGCGTCGCGCTGCAGTGCAAAGGCGGTTCCTGTTTTTTTGCTAAACGAATTTCTTTGAAGTGAAACGATTTTATATGTGAAGTAGGTCTTATTCAAAGGGGAATACAAATCTAAATCTTCATATCTAAATATTGAAATACTAATATAAATAAATCTAAATACAAATCTAAATATTTATATAGCGTGGGCTTCGGTGACCACAGGTTCAAAAAGGCGTGTACCGCACGCGTGGCCTTCGGTGACCAAATGCTTAAAAGGGCAGTACAGCACGCAGGGCTTTCGGTTACTAAAGGCTAAAAAAAGCAGGTACCGCACGCGAGGCTCGGTTACTAAAGGCTTGAAAGGTTTTGCCGCAAGGTTCGTTAAGGTAATTAAGATTATCAGGTTTATTAAAGAACTAAGCTTAGTAAGGAGTAAAGCTGAAGGTGGGATTTGGTTTATCAGGTGATGGTTTTCACAGGTAGAGGTACTAAGTTTCGGAAACTTAGTAAGGGCAATGGCGTGCAAGCACAGGTTTAAGGGGCTGCAAAAGCTTAAAAGCCGCTAGGCGGGTTCTGGCAATCAGAAACATAAGGCTGTTTCTGGCCAATCAGAACGTTCTGGAGGCAGGAGCGTTCCGGAATCACGGTTCTGCTTTAGTATACTAAACAAGCACAGCGCGCGGCGCTTACGCGCCGCGCTGCAGTTCAAAGGCTGTTCCTGTCAGCTGCGTCTTTTAGCTGAACAATTCGTAGTAAACAGGTTTTCTAAATTTTAGAGGAACCGGAAGGATGTTAGCCGGGGCCAGGTGTACACAGAAAGGCTTCAGCTGTGTGAGAATAAAAAATAGATTCCGCAAATGCACTATTAAGTTGCAAAAGCCAAAAAGGTTTCATCCGGCACACACACCTTTCTGTTACAAAGCCTAAAGGGCAAACAAAACAAAGCAAAGTTTTACTAAGCTTCGGAATCTTAGCTTATAGTAGCTCAAGGTTTAACAGGCTTTACACGCTCAAAAGTATTCCTGGCTTAGTACTTTTTTTAAGAGCTCAGTGGGTCTGGACATGGCATATCGAGAAGCTTGTGGATGATCTGTTAGTTCAGGCTGGTCTGACAACTTCGGGACTACTGGCTGATGTAGTCGTTATGACCGATCTGAGAGATCTGGTAGTTCTGGCTGATCTGGTTGCGCTGGGTATTCAAGTCAAAGTTCGTACAGGCACTAAGGTTTTGGAACCTTAGTTCAGTCGGTTCAATTAGGTTTTTGTTTGGTTCAGTCGGTTCACTAAGGATTTGGTTGGGTTCAGTCGGTTCGGTAACTTTTCGGTTCGGTTCAGCTGGTTCAATTAGGTTTTGGTTAGGTTCAGTCGGTTCACCAAGGATGAGGTTGGGTTCAGCTGGTTCATTTTGTTTAGTAAGTGTTTTCAGCAGGTTCACTATAGTTTGTAAGTTTGTTAAGTAGGTTCACTTCATTTAGTAAGTTTTTCGGTTCTGACCAATGAGAGCGATTTTGAGGCGGGAGCGTTACGCACAGAGAGTTCTGTCTTAATAGTTAAGAAGACTAGCAACGACCGCGAAACGAAGGTGGATTAATTTGTAGTTTGTATCTATCAAAACGGTAGCATTTCAAAGCTTAGCGGACGTCCTTAAATGGATCACGTTAATCTTTTAAACTAAAAAACTAACTCAACTGTATAGTGTGTTTAGTTTTTACGCAAAATATTTAACACATACACATTCATGTACCTAACCGCTAGCATAGCCGTGAACTCTCGCGTTGTGAGGATACGCCGTTTACCCTAGCGCGATCACGTTATGCCGCTATCTCTCGCTAGTAATGTTACGCCGCTAAACTATCACGCGGTAACGTTACGCTGGTTACCCTCTGCAATAAAGTTTCGTAGCATACCGTAGTAGTTACGTAGATCTCGTGTGGCAACGTTACGCTGCCTGCTTTCGCGTGGTAACGTAACGCTGCCTGCTTTCGCGTGGGTAACGTTACGCTGTTAAATCTTGCGTGGTAAAATCATGCATCTTGCTTTCGCGCGGTAACGTTAATCTGCTACATCTCGCGTGCTTACGTTACGCTGCTTCGTCTCGTGTGCTTTCTTCATGTCACCTGCTATCGCGTTTTTACGTTACTCCACTTACTTTCGCAAGATAACGCTACGCTGCTTTAAGCGGTTAAGATACGTCCTTTACTTCCGGTGGTAACGTTACGCCGCTTACTTTCACGTTTTAAGCTTACGCTGCTTACTCTCGCGTGGTAACGTTATTACCTTACTCTGGAGTGGTAGCGTTAAGCCGCTTACTTTCGCGCAGTAAGACTACACTGATTACTCTCAGTAACAGATTTACGTAACTTTATCTACTTAACGCTACTTCACTGGCAAACCTTACGCTGCTTACTCTCGAGTGGTTACTTTACGCTGCTTACTCTCCCGTGGTAACGTGGGAACGTTACGTTGCTAACTCGCGTGGTATCGTCACGTTACTAACTCGCGTGGTAGCGTAACGTGGTAACTCGCGTGGTAACGTTGTTGCTTACTCTCGCGTGGTAAGATTACGCTGATTGCTCTCTGCAATAGGGTTACGTAGCTTTCTCTCGCGTGCTTACGTTCCGTTGGTTGCCCTCGAGTGGTAGCGTCACTGCGCGAACTTTCGTGGGGTAACGGTTCGTTGCTTACTCTCGCGTGGCAATGTTATTGCGCTTACTCTAGCGTGGTAACGTTACGTCGCTAAGCGGATCAGTAAGGATTAGGTTAGGTTTATTTTATTTAATAATGTTTAGGTTGGGTTCAGTCGCTTTGCTAGGATTAGGTTCGGTTTTTTTGGTTCAAAGGTTTTTCGGTTGGGTTTAGGGGTTCACTAATGTTTTGAATGGGTTTATTGACGTTTAGGTTTGGGTTCAGCTGGTTCACTAAAGATTCGGTAGTGTTCAGTGGTTCAATAAGAGATTTGGTTTAGTTCAGTCGGTTCGCTAACTTCTCGGTTGGGTTCAGTCGGTTCACTGAAGATTAAGTTGGGTTCGGCTGGTTCAGCAAGGTTTTTTGGTTGGGTTCAGTCGGTTCCCTAACTTTTTGGTTTGTTTCAGCTGGTTCAATCAGGTTTTGGTTGGGTTCAGCTGCTTTACCAAGGTTTTGGTTGGATTCAGTCGGTTCGCAAACTTTTCGGGTGAATTCAGTTGGTTCAATCAGGTTTTGGTTGGGTTCAGCTGCTTTACCAAGGTTTTGGTTGGATTCAGTCGGTTCGCAAACTTTTCGGGTGAATTCAGTTGGTTCAATCAGGTTTTGGTTGGGTGCAGTCGGTTCACTAAGGATTAGGTTGGGTTCAGCTGGTTCACTAAGGATTAGGTTGGGTTCGGCTGGTTTACTAAGGTTTTGGTTGGGTTCAGTCGGTTCGCAAACTTTTCGGGTGAATTCAGTTGGTTCAATCAGGTTTTGGTTGGGTGCAGTCGGTTCACTAAGGATTAGGTTGGGTTCAGCTGGTTCACTAAGGATTAGGTTGGGTTCAGCTGGTTCAGTAAGGCTTTGGTTAGGTTCAATCGGTTCACTGAAAATTAGGTTCGGTTCGGCTGGTTCAGTAAGGTTTGGTTGGGTTCGGTCGGTTCACTAACTTTTCGGTTGGGTTCAGTTGGTTCGGTATGGTTTTGGTTGGGTTCAGTTGGTTCAGTGGTTTTGGTTGGGTTCAGTTGGTTCAGTAAGGTTTTGGTTGGGTTCAGTTGGTTCGCTAACTTCTCAATTGGGTTCAGTCGGTTCACTGAGATTAAGTTGGGTTCGGCTGGTTCAGCAAGGTTTTGGTTGGGTTCAGTCGGTTCCCTAACTTTTCGGTTTGTTTCAGCTGGTTCAATCAGGTTTTGGTTGGGTTCAGCTGCTTTACCAAGGTTTTGGTTGGATTCAGTCGGTTCGCAAACTTTTCGGGTGAATTCAGTTGGTTCAATCAGGTTTTGGTTGGGTGCAGTCGGTTCACTAAGGATTAGGTTGGGTTCCTTTGGTGCACTAAGAGTTAGGATTTAGGTTCAGCTTTGGTTTACTAAGGTTTTGGTTGGGTGCAGTCGGTTCACCAAACTTTTCAGGTGAATTCAGTTGGTTCAATCAGGTTTTGGTTGGGTGCGGTCGGTTCACTAAGGATTAGGTTGGGTTCAGCTGGTTCACTGAGATTGATTTGGGATTCCTTTGGTTCAGTAAAACTTTAGAGGATTCAATCAGTTCACTGAAAATTAGGATTTCGGTTCGGCTGGTTCAGTAAGGTTTGGTTGAGTTCGGTCGGTTCACTAACTTTTCGGTTGGGTTCAGTTGGTTCGGTATGGTTTTGGTTGGGTTCAGTTGGTTCAGTGGTTTTGGTTGGGTTCAGTTGGTTCAGTAAGGTTTTGGTTGGGTTCAGTTGGTTCATTCTGTTTAGTGCGTTTGTTCAACAGGTTCACTGTAGTTTGCGAGTTTGTTCAGTAGGTTCAGTTCGTTTAGTAAGTGTTTCGGTTCTGACCAATGAGAACGATTTGGAGGCGGGAACGTCACGGACAGACAGCTCTGTCTTAATAGTTAAGAAGATTTAATATGGTAAAATTATAACAGCAAGTACGAATAAATACTTTCACGAATGTGAAAGCGTCGTTTCACAATATTTTCATAGATTTTCACAGTGGTAAGACAACGTTTAAGTTTAGCGGTAGTAAGAGGAAATGCAGCGGTTGTTTTGGGTACACTTAACCTGCGTCCTAAAATTACGAAAAACAGTACGTAATAATTTTGGTTGTTTTTTCAATAAGTGTTTAAATTTGATCATTTTTAATTAAATTCGCGCAGGCGTATTGTTATTTGTTAAAACTGTTAACCATAATAATCGCCATGAAGATCAAAGTATCGCACTAATTCATAAGCTCGAAATTCTTTTACGAGCGTGACGCAAATTACCGTAAATCCCCGGTAAATCCTCTTCAATACATTCATACTTCTTTAGGCAGCGTTCAAATATTACGTAACGCAATTTTTCCGTTTTCACCCCCTACCCCTTGTAACAACGCGTAACAAATTTTGTACCCCTAAAGCCGTACGTAACGGGTTCGGTACCCCCACCCCCCATAATTCAGAAAAATTTTCCTAAAATTTTAATAGAAAAATCATGAACAGTAGCTTTTGCATGACTTCATCGTCATTTGGTAGTCATCGTCATTTCACTTTAAATACAGTTCAGTGGGCAAGATACTCATAAGAAAATATTGCTTTAACATATCGGGAACGTGTGGGAAGAATACACTTGGTAAATTTGCGTGTTTTGTACGCTCGAGTAATAAGATAAAACATTTCAGCTTTATCTTTAGTGGTGCCCAAATGTAACGTAACATGCTCGTCACCCACCCCCTACCTATGTAACAAAGCCGTAACGCTTCGGCCAGACCACCCCCCCACCCATGGCCGTTACGTAATATTTGAACGCTGCCTTACCGTACGAGCGTACAAGTATACAGTCTACACATTACAGACAATATGATACAGATTACTACGAAATAATAAAAAACAATGGAAAATTACTATTACAATGAAAATTACAAAGTAATATTATATGAACATTCATTCTAAACGGAACTTCTTATGAGCAGATCCCCCGCCACCTCCGCCACCGAAATTACTTCCACCTCCACGATTGCCGAATCCGCCACCTCCTCGTCCGCCACCTCTCTCAAAGCCACCGCGACCACCGCGATCAAAACCTCCACCGCCGCGTCCACCGCCGCGATCGAAACCTCCACGTCCACCGCGCGGCGTAAATCCACCACGGCCCCGGTCACCGAATCCTCCCCGTCCTCCACCCCGACCACCACCGCGGCCTCCCGGTCCCCCACGACCGCCCCGTGCGCCGCGACCACCACCACCTCGGGGGGCACCTGGGAGAAATCTTTCCAGAGGCAGCAATTTCGCAGGATCAATAAAAAACTATAAGAAAGTAATGTATTTAGGCAGATTTTGTGATTGATGTCACTGGAAACTACGACACAACTTTTTTCTATCGGAAACTTATTTTCACCAATAAAACAAAATATCGCAGCAAGCTGTCGTACCTTATCGTTCGTTTTGAACGATGCAGCTTTCATATTTTCGCCCAGTTTGACGGAAACTGACTGAAAAAGAAAAGCAATAATAACTCCAAAAAATACTTCGTTGAAAGCAATTCAAGGGCATACATATTCGCGAATAGGTCCAAATATTTCATCGACTTTGCCGATGGATTCCTTGTTTTCCAAATACAAATTGGCATTAAAGTACGGAACTTTTTCCATCGAAGATTTCACCACTAAGTCATTTTCGCAAGTATGCGTGAGGTATCCAAAGGCTGCAAACCACGAATATTAACGATTTATCGTTCACATTTGCTAGGGCTACAGTTTCAAATCAGCAGAGCAAGTTAATGTAATGATAAAAAGTTCTCCCGGGATTAACCAATAATAAAACTTACGAATGACGCTTTCCGGGGGTCCCTGATCAAAATTCCCGCGACCTCCGAATCCTCCTCGACCGCCACCGCGGCCACGGTCTCCGCCGCGAAATCCACCGCCGCCACGAAAACCTCCGCCGCGTCCACCGCCGCCGCCGCGTCCGCCTCCACGAAAAGACATTACAGGTACAGCAGTTACTGTACGCAAAGAATAAGATACCGCTCCGTCGTAAACAAGTGGCGATAACAATCACACGCGTTTTACTACGCAATCCTGCGCATTTCCCGCGCCCAATCGGTATGCAGATAATCAAGCCCGGATGGGATTTTCAGTCCACCTCGAAAATTCCCATTATGTGCAATGTCAAACGTCACAAAGCTAGGACACTGGTGGAAGATCTAGCGAATACTGTGCGGTCGTAACAATAACATGGAATCTTCAGATGTTGCAAGACGGTCTTGCAACATCTGAAGATTCCATGTTATTGTTACGACCGCACAGTATTCGCTATGCCAAGACCGATATCTCTCAAACCAAAATCTGCTAAATAAGCAATATTTTATCTTATGAGCCTATGGTCAATTCTAAGGCAAGTATAAATGACAATTCAAAACTCGGGAAAATTATTACCGTATTAATTGGGGAGATCCACGAAAACTTCCAGATTTTCAAGACTCAAGAGAAGTTAAAACTTAAAAGCAGTCTAAAATTTAAAAAACCTGAAAAAAATCCCATAAAGAGTGGTGGAGTAACGAAGCTATCTGTAAATACCCCCACTATGCCTCGCAACGTGCACCTCTTGAAAAACAATGGTTACGGTACTTACGCCACAGACCCACAGCCCAGTCCCAGATATCGACTAAACGGCGCAGTCGCACCCAGCCCAGACTGGGTATCAACCATAAGGTGCGCATTTAGTTTGTTTTGCTGGCTGCTGCCAAGCTGCGCGGAATTTCGAAGTATTGGGATTGCTTTAGGATCTGCCTTTTGAAACCTCGATCAAAAAATTAAAAAAGGGAAAGTTGTGAAACTCTGTTATTGTAAATTAATTGTATCAATGGTTCTTTACCTCACTTTGGAACCTCCGGTATTATTGATACATGTTTCACTTGGATAGAGTGAGTTTTTCAGGAAAGACAGTGGAACGATAAGTACCTAACTATGGGCTACTGATTCTGAAGTGGTTTTACACGCAGTGGAACTCGCGTTCCGTCTCTAAGTTTCCAAGAATTTCTTATGCAACGTTGATAATTTCTAGTCCGCAGTAATTCTGATTTGATCATTCTTCTGTAATCTGGATCCAGAGAACAAGCAGTCCACAACTGCGAAGCCGCCGTTTTGCATTCTGCTATTGTTCTTCATCGTCTTAATGTTATTCGCTTAATTACGTACGAATCCCCTACGGCAGCTATATTCTGCAAGCTATCGCTGACAAGAATCGAAACAAGTAGGTAAGTGTTTTGTAACAATTAACGTCTGATTTCCATTCGCATTACCTCTTCAAACATTGCTAGTTTTGGCATTTCTAAAAAAACCGAATTTTTTCCGTGGATTCTTCATGCTGTTTAACATAATACTATCATTCTAATAAGTAATTGACTACTCGTACTTTCCGAATTCAGACGGTGGGGAAAGGAAATAGAATGAATGCTCCACGGCGCTTTACATCTCGAAGAGTGCACAACCTGAGGGATTTGACATCGGCTTCGGGTTTGTCCTCCTTGAAATCTGGAAATTCTTATGTATGTGGCGATCGGCGATTTTCATATGTGACTTGCGTGCTTAATGGTAACTGATGTCGCCATTTTCTTTTGTTTCTAGAAAAGGAAACTGGTGGATAATAATCGTGATTTTATTGACGATGAAGCCGAAAGCGATCCGGAATTACAAACCTTACGCCTGGCTGTTTTTGCGTCGAAAAGACAGGAACCATCGCATCCAGCTGGCTCCAGTCGTAGTCGCGACCATCCCGATAGTTCTTCCTTAAAAAACACGAGAGACTCTTCCTCAGACCACAGAGCGTATTCGGATAGAAAGCACTCGGATTCCCTGGCATCTCCTGATAAGGGCTACAGTAAATCTCCAAAACTGGAAGATCTTGATATAGAAGATCTGAAACGGAGGATCCGGACGAAAAAACGTAAGCCTTCCTTGTATGGTATAGACATGTTTTACGATCGCGGTTAACTATTTGTTTCTTTAAAAAAATGAAAATGAGCCACTGCTATGCTTTTAGCACCATTTCTTCATTTTTATCGAATTTTGTCTGTTTCTGACGCATTGATGGTTTACAGGATCCCGTTATGGGCGGAGGAACGATTCGGATTCGGACCAGAGTTCAAGTGAAGACGACTACTACGATTACGCGAAGTCAAGGCGCACTGAATCGTCTGATCTGCCCACTGGCCGAGCAAAACCCAACTTCAGTCCTCCGAAAAATGGCAACGACACCAGTATTCTCTCGCTGCAGCGCCAGACGAGCAATAACAGTATTCATGGCCGTGTCTCACGGGCGGAACGCCAGAATTCATCTTCCTCATCATCCAAACCCTCCGCTGGGTCAACCAACAACACGACCATTGTAACGAAGCCCATGGAAGAAGAACCGCCCGCCCCGACCGTCAACGACACCGCCATGATGGAACGCCGTCGCCAGAAATTCCAATCCGGAGTCGGGCCCGTCAATCCGGAAGAGAAATCCAAAGTCTCCTTAGCCAGCCTGAAATCGAATCCTTCGTCGTCGTTGTCGTCAGCAAAGGAAGCCGAAAGTATGCCTAGTGAGTTTGTATTCCGTAGTGCAGTGGCTGTATATTTAGCTGGTATAGTGTGTACTTTCTGGTGGTTGTCGTCGTCCGGTGCGAACGGCCGTGGTAGTCAGCAGAAGTGCGGGTTAGGTCAGTGTGTTACATGGTATTCCCTTTTCATTTGCAGAGACTGCTTCAGATTGAAGATGGGGCCTAATAGTGGCTGCCGTAGTTTGTTGCATGTAGTGAATGCAACAGCATCGCTCATAAGTATGACATGTACCATGTTATTCAGCGGGATACGGATGAGATTGCTACTCAGTTGTTCACTAACTGAGCGAGATGACAGAAAAGTCAGAAAAGAAATAAATTTTATTCCTACTCTCGGCGCCGCATGTTTTGTGTTTACGTATCTGTACGACATAGCAACATCACAGGTAATAGATTTGCTTACATAATGGTCTGAACAAATTTGACACAGTAACACACGCGATTAAATTGTTCTTTCAAACCGCATTCTGATTTGGGACGTTGCAGTACTCAGTGATATCGAGAAATACCGGAGCTTTTTTTACTGGTTCGCTTTTGCAGCACATAAGCTAAAAAATCCAGCAAGTGAATTGTATATTGCGCCGTTGATACGGAATTCTTTAATTAACAAATTCATCAAAATCGAGTAAAAGGTTTGATCACTTCGAGTAACCAATGGTGACGGAAAATGCGTGACGAGGAGACATGTCGAAAACTGAATTGCCAACCAAAATTCTACCGAAAACAAAGGTTTCAAGATGTTTTGACGAAATACTGCGCCATACGAGATTTTCAGGACAAAAAGAAATTTGGATTAATTTGTACTGTTCCTCCTAAAGAAGCGTGCCGGCGAGCTGCATTTGGAAATTCGCAAAAGTGTGAGCGAATCCATTCTCGTGCGAAGAATGAATGCTGCAGTGGAAAGTATCCCGTTGCCGCGTGGAATGCTCCTTTACATCCGCAAACACATCTCTCACCTACCCGACTAAAGCACGTCCTGGGAACGGCTGTTAACGAAAAAGAAAAAATATGGCCAGGCCTGACTGAACTTCAGAAAAATGCTTTGGACTTCCGGAGTATGACACGCTGCGACGGCTGGCTAAATCGACAATCAAAACATGCTGGGGTACATAATCCCATGGACACCGGAAAATATCTGAAGAAAAAAGGTCAAGAATGGAACCGTCTCCCAAGCAGCAAACAATTACACTGAAAATCCAAAAATCGTACATCCGGTTGACTACGCACCACATGTACTGCATGAATACGCCAAAAATCCATCACCGTCCCTTCTTGGATCACGACGCTTATACGAGGTTAACAGCTTAATACTTGATAACATAACAATATTATATTATTGTTTTTACAACGGCAGTTGTAATATCTTAGAACGACCTCTTATACAATACGTTTTCTGTTATTTATGTTGCAGCAAGTTTTTCATCGCAGTTTCAAACGCCGTTCTAGTTCACTGCGGAGATCGGCTTTCGGCCCAAGGAGTTCGCAAATTTAGTGTTTTTCATTTCGTCCCAACCGAAACAGCCCGTGAAAGGCAACATTGTGCGTCCGCGTCACGTTGATGTAATGGAATATGCGTTCAGCAAAACCGCTGGTACATCAAAACCAAATCTAACAAATCTAATTTCCAAAATTATAAGTTTATCTAACATGTTGCAGAAGAGAAACGAGCGAAAGGTCACCTTCCAGGGAACGGTGAAATGGCCAACATTTCTACGGGAGAGGACGATGTTCATGAAAAAAACACAGAAGAGCGTTTACCTCTCAAAGAACCATTGGAGAAATTCGACCAAACAGTTACCGGATCAAAAATCACAAGTGATAACCAAAAACCACGCAAAAGTTAGCAACAATAGGAAAGCAAGTGATGCATTCATTTGCTATGAAAAGCCGGTTTCTAACGAAGCGCGCATGATTTAATCATTTTTAAAACTTTAAAGAAATCGATGTCATAAACAACAACTTTCGAGCAGATTTTCTAAATCACATCCGAGATCACGCATAAAACATAGTAAAAGGCGCAAGATTGTCAAACGGGTAAGCTGCTCATTACATAATCAAAGGGGAAGGCGGTGCGAAATATTTCAAATACAACTGGTAACAACGGATCCGACAAAGCGTAAAAATCATCTGCACACCGGCAGACAGATACTCCCACCACGAACGGGACTGTTTCAGTTTCTGTTTGAAGACAACTTTGCTGCAAGCCAGCGATGTGTTGGTAAAGGAACACGGGCTGTTCGATACCTGCAGTTTGTAAGCCAATCCGCGCAACAGATCATTGGTTTTCAATATGAGCAACACTTCTCGTGGCACTTTGTTGAGCACATCGCTGATGCCGAATAATATAGTCCCAGCTTTCACCTTTATAGCCTCCAACTGCAATTTAAAAGTGACCAGTTTACTAACATATATATTCTCCGTGGGAAATCTGAATTTCTTCGACGATAGGGTAAACAGAAACTCAAAATTAAATACTCACCTCATCCGGACTAATACTTGATGCCTGAACACCAGTGGACACACCTTTCCAACTTCTCGCCGTCAGCATACAGGCTAAAAGGTCGAACCATTCCTCCACACCCAGTTCTTTCGCGTGCACACGCATGTTTGCAATATCGGCATTTAGAATCGCTATCCACATCTTAGCGTACGCCAGCCGAATATGTTCGGGAATAGTCTACAAAAAGGGGTTTGCAATGCAACGTAATATTCACACCAACGAACGTTTTTTACCAGGTGAACGCCGTGGTCAAGTAAACTTATTATCGGCCTTCCCGAAGCAGTCTTGTTAACTAGCATATTTCCTGCAAACAAAATATATATAACTTCACACTTCATTGCCTACATAAAAGTATTGCCGATATCCGTGGAAACCATGGCAGGCACTAGGCAGGAATAAGAATTACAGCAGTTTTACCTGGATGGGGATCGCAATGGACGTATCCAAGTTTAAAAATCATTTCGCTGAACAACCGGCTAATATCACAGTATACCTACGAACATAAAAATGGTTAAAACGCTACCACTGCATCCAGCACTACGAAGAAACGGACCTCTGTCGGTGAGATACCATTACGTTGATAGTAGTGTTGTGCTACTAAATAATATTAAATAACGGCCATTTACTTAGTAAAAGTCCGCCTAATATTAAAAGTCTAGTAAATAGTAAGGTTTTGGAAACAAAATAAGTAAAAGTAAGTAAATGTGCTGCCGGAATAGTAAAAAAGTAAGTAAATATTAAGGTTTAGCGTTGACTAAATAAAAAATCATTTACTAAATTATTTACTAATTCGTTTTATCGGGCGTTATGTAAAATTGGCGTGTTAGCCGCCGCCACTCGCAGGTAAAGTGAATGCGCAGTAGTTATTGACAGCCAACCGCCCTAAAAGCAGCAGTATTTACTTTTCAGTATGCGCCTGCATGGCTGTATAGCTCTATTAATGCAGAAAATTTTCTGCGCCATTTTCAGTACTTTTCAGCGCTTTGAAACTAACGCACCTTCGACACTTTCAGTCCCATCATTTATTTAGTAAATTTACTTTAATTTAGTAAGTAAATGTCCTTGGAAAAATTGAAATAGTAAGTAAAAGTAAGTAAAAGTCCCGAGAAATTTTAAATACTAAGTAAAAATAAGTAAACTTCCAAAAGCAGATAGTAAAAATAAGTATATTGGCAAGGACTTTTACTACCCAACACTAGTTGATAGTACGCCAAATCATCAACACGGCCACCCTCACAAAACTCCATGGTCAGCACGCGCGTCGTCGAGTATTTCCATATAATATACGGAACCTAATAAAGATATTTAAAAATTAAACAATACAAAATCACGTCAAATAATCCAAACCATACCTTAACAAAAGAAAATTTCCTTAATTTCGCGCCCATCTTTTCACAATTACGGCCTTCATTCAGGAAATCTAGCTCCAGCGGCAAAATCTTCTTGGTTTCTTCGGCTAACCAGACAAACTGGAATTCGGGGAATAATTTCGCCGCAGCTTTTACCAATACCTACCAAACACAGAAATATCCAAAAAATTTATGATTGTGGTAAATTGCGAATTATCCTTCACCAGCGGCGTAACGAGCTCAAAGGTTTGGGGTGGGCCAGAAGTATTGGCTTTGGGGTAGGCCGTTCCCATAGACTCTATGTTATAATTTTTCGTTTGGGGTGGGCCGTGGTCCCCAAATTATTAGGCTCGTTACGCCACTGTCCTTCACCGATTGCAATCATATAAATTACGCACTTCCATAGCAGCGATGTCCATATAAGCCTGTTTTTGCACTTTGGGATGTTGCACTTTAACAGCGACAACTGAACCATCCTCTTTCAGAACCGCCCGGTGAACCTGGGCCAAAGATGCCGCTCCTAAAGGATTCTCATCAATTTCTCGAAATATTTCCCATGGCTGCAAAAATAAAATTTAAATTCCGGTTGCTTCCAAAGCAAACCGTATGCAACCAGCGAAACTTATTTGCACGCATTACAGTGAATGAGCAACGACATCACTCCTGCTAGTACATTTTCTTGCAGATCCTCCTGCAGGACTTTTAACACGTCACTGAAAGGAGATTGCGGCGCATCGCGGAATAAACTCCGCATCGTCTCGACATATTCGGGCGGAAGCAGATAATCAAGTGATCCCACGTGTTGTCCGACTTTGATGAATGCGCCTTTGTTGATGCAACAAAGTTCTTTCAGCCGTAGCGCCGAACGTAGATGAATCTGTCAAAAATTGCACAGCATTTTGTACACCAAGTCTGCCAAAATTTAAAAAAGAAACACCGTTTCAGGCCGTTATTTCAAAGTTTCGAGTTATCAAAACATATTACGGAGCTACCAAAACTATTCGAAAGCGAACCATAAGTGTTGGTAAATAAATAGATAAATAAATACATGATTCAGTTTTCTAGCTCATCAAAATCTAACCTCGTTCATCAATTCGCGATATCCCGGAGCTTCGGTAGTCAATCCAAAGAGGGACCATTTGTAATCAATGGCAATTCGGGCTGCCTGTAAATAATTCGATGGTAAGTCCGAAATTAAGTACGCAAAACGAACAGTGCGCGAAACAGCGATCATCAAGTTATCAACCGAGACGATGTAAGTACCGTTGCGCCCGCTCTTCCAATCCGAACAACACCAATTTCATTAGCATCGACGCCACTCGCAAGGGACAATGAGCCAGCCGCAGTACCAAGTCCGATCAAAACGGGAACAATTTTTCGGCCTCCTAACGCCCACATTCTGACATGTAATTCAAGTACAACGCATCACGGATGGCTTCCGTTATATTATTCGCTGCCCACAACGAAGAAGCGCTGATGTTGTTGTCGAGTATCCAAGATTGAGGTCTACGTCGATAATTCTTAATCGCAAATAATTCATCTGCAGTCAGTTCTCGAAGTCCAGAATAAACGACAGTTTAGAAGACCACAACTGATTCTGAACGAACAATCCGAACATATCGCTTACTGATCCACTTTGCGCGGACAAGTGAGCCTCACCTAAGAATTCAAGGGAAACCTACAAAATTAATTGATATGAAAAGCCGTATACCACTTCACCACGGATTTTTCCTAAAGATGCGTTACTCATGGGAAATTTTTTACGATTTGTGTAATGTCTGTTTACGCAGTGATGGCATCATCACCGCTCGCTCGCCTAATGCCTGCCACCGGAAGTCTAAATTGTCACGTAGCCGCCCGCTGAGGTGACTTTCGCAGATTTTTTTCCGTCAGGCCTGCACACTGTTGCAGGACCTATACACTATAATAAAAACAGATACACTACGTGGACAATCTCTCGATTGTGTAGCGGCAGGTACGGGATAACAAAGAGGAATACTGGGATTTAAAATAATTTCGGATTTGTGTATATAAAAGGAATAATAATAGTAGGGGAAAGAATTTTGCGAGTGTATGAAGGACATGAGAGGTTGTGGGTGTTTCTTTACTACAGTTGAGACCTTGAAATTGCGCGTTTAATCTGTAAATTTCCATAGGTTTACACAGTCATTTTTGTGGTAGTAATTTGTGTAGTAGTAATTAGTGTAGTTAAGAAAGTTGATTGCTTAATGGAGCGAACTATTATGTTTTGCACTGATAGTCTTGGATGTGTAGTAACAGGTGGTTTGTATATGGGATGTAGGCTGGAACGTACATTAAAAGGTTGTTCGAGAGAATGTTTGGTTTAATTGGTTTGTTGACTGGATTTTTTTAGTTCGGTGGGTATACTAGAAGTTGAGGAACGTTGTGTTTGAGTTATTATGGATTTGACGAAGTATATGCAGTGAGGAGAATGTTTTTCTTGTTGGTTATTTTCTGGTGGCCGGTTTAGATTTTCGGAAGCGTACATACTGATTCAGGTTGTTATGTTTTGTTTGGCTTTGGTCTTTTTATGTTGAGTATAGTTTATTAAGTTTGCTTTCATAGATAGTTTCTTTTAAGTATTGTTTTTTTTTAATAAAATAATGGAAACTGGTTGTGATCGCAAGAAATACATGCGTGAGTATGTGCGTGATTATAGAGAAAAACCGCAAAACGGAAACTGATGGTAATTGTAGCAAGGAAGATAATGAAGTAGTGATGATGTTACACATGAAAATGTGAAGTTAAAAAACGAAAATGTAAAACTTAACACGGTCAACAAAACAAAACAATTCAGGACAAAATCGTAAAATAATGCTTAAGAAAAGATCCGGACAACCATTACACATTACCATACTCCGCAAATGTCGTTTAGAACGTTCCTTTTACAAAAATTGTCCAATAAGTTTTTCCAAACATACCAGAAAACGCACCATCTTTACTATTCCGATCACATTCTTGTTTTTAACTTTAACATTCGCATATCTAACATCATCACCACTTCCCACATTATCCTTCCTGCTACAATTACCATCATTTTCGATTTTGCATTTCTTTCTATAATCACGCATATACTCACGCATGTATTTCTTACAATCACAATCACCTTCCATTATTTTATTAAAAAAAGAATTCTTAAACAAAAAAAATGTATGAAAGGAAACTTACTAAACTATACTCAACCTAAAAAGACTTGCTAGAGCCAAAAAAAAGACAGCAACCTGAATCAGTGAGTATTCACAAATCCACACCGGCCACCAAATAATAACCAACAAGAAAAACATTTTGCTCACCCTATATACTTCGTCCACTCCATAATAACTCAAACACAAGATTTCTCAACTGCTTATGTATCCACCGAACTCAAAAAATCCCGTCAATAAACCAATTAAACTATACATTTTCTCGAACAACCTTTTATTGTACCTACCAACCTACTTCTCATATACAAACCACCTGTTCCTACACATCCAAGACTATCAGAGCAAAACATAATAGTCTGTTCCATTAAGCAATCAACTTTCTCGAAATTTCTTGAATTTTCTACAATAATCCATCACTATCTACAACCCGCAACACACTCCACTTCCTGTTATACTTCATTAAAAACTCAAATACGAACAACCAGAAAGTCGAACATATTTACACCATACTGCAGTAAAAATCCCTTTATCTTCACCCAAATTCAATGTAGACCCTTTCTTCGCTACAGTGGATTAGTACACCCTTTCTTCATTATCACTTTTCGTCAAACATATCACCTTTAATATCATTTACTATATTATTAAATTCTCTATTCAACACTTTATATTCGTACCCCTTATAATCTCCACATACAATTTGCTCCTGCAATGTACTCCTACATTATGTAGGAGCACATATATATAGGAGCACTTTGCAATGTGCTCCTACATATGTAGGAGCACATTGCAGGAGCATATTGGATTACGTTTGTTTGGGTACTACAATTCCGTTTTTCTCCTCCAAGAACCGATGAAACCGAGAACCGATGCAATGTGCTACTGCATAAAGGGCACTGTGCCCACATAATGTAGGAGCACATAATGTAACCTTAAAAAGATGCCGAGCTAACAACGCCATCTACAAGTTTCACGCATCGTTCCTCGACGCATGTCACATGACTCATGTCACATGACTGTTAGGCCCCACCGCTTCCTTCAACCGGCCGGACCCTTCCGTACTCTACGGGCGCCAAAAATTACTTTTGTTTACACACGGATATCGAAGACCAAAAACCGAAACTACAGTTTCATATATGCTACGACTGATTCTAGTCGTATACCGCATATCAGAACCTGTCACGGTTCAATGAACCTGCCGCAAAAGTGAGACTTTCTGTATAAGAGTGTATACGGATTATTACGGCTTGTTTCTTGCACGGTCTATGGGGAAATCTGTAACCAAAATGTTACACCCCTGTGATTGGCACAAGTTAGGGGTGGGGTTTACGGTATGCCAGTTAATACGGGCATACTGCATAGTCAGCATAGCTGTCGCTAGAATGTGGTTGGGCTAATAGCCTAATAATTATAGAAGTATTCCATGTGGTTTGTATCCAGTTCCCGTTTATCCCGAATATTTCCCTTTCCCATCCAGGCCTGACGGAGCTATTTCCGTAGGAAATGTCACTTTAGTGTTTTAATTTTTGGGCCTGAATTTTCGTCCTGAAGTCAGTGAAGTGGCATAATTATTTTGAACAGCAACAGCAGCTGTAGTTCTATCTGCTTTACCATGGTTGCGGTGATTCGATAACGGATGTTCTTGTTTTGCTTGGGAAGATTTTTCATTTTGCCGGTCGCAATGGCGCGAAGTAACAGCATCAGTTCTTTTTCCACTGAGGCGGGGCAAAGTATTAACCGTAAGTACTGGTCCCATTCATTTGTGGTTATCGTAAATTTTCCCTGTAATAATGCACAATATAGATATACTGTTTATAACTACACAATTATGCATTGTATCAAAAGGACACTTGGTTAAACAAATTTACATAATATCACGATTAGACTATTCATTTATCGAATAGGGAAAGGATCAAGCTTATAATGAAGAATTATTTCGTGTTTACCATTTGCCGGCCTTTTGATATGGCAGCCTTTAGTGTTGCTATTAAATTAATGAGTATTAATCTCTTCTTTCGCGGTTTATCAATGGATACCCCGTAGCGAACTGTTTTTGCTCCCTTTGGATACCGGTGTCCTAACTCCTGATCCCGATGAAACGATACGTTATCGTGCCTGAGAATGCGACGGGTCACAGCGCGGCCGAAACCGATAAACAGGTCACGGTCGCGCACTTGGGCGAAACGCTGGACATCTTCCCGACTGGCCCTCAGGAAGCTAATCTGGGTTACCGTCAATGGAGCGTAGATTTTCACCTAAATATATTGAATATTTTTTACAATAATTTTCATGTCATGTGTATTAATTAAGTAAATCAGTGGCAATGTATCGACCAAGTCTGCGATTGTTGCTGCACAATATACTGTAGCATAATATTTATCGTACAGAAGCAGGCAGTTGCTGACTGAAACCGGTGTCTGGATCCACAGGCTGACGAAGGACGGCTTAAAATGTATGCCGATTCGTTAATAACAGTAACGGCTTGTCATCCGGATCGTGAGTCATTAGCAACTCTTGCAAGTGTTCCAGCGTTGTCACGTGATTGTATCGCGGTGCCACCATCACAATCATCTGACCACTGTACAGATGCTGATAATGGGCAAAGGTGGTCATGTGTTCAGATAGGGTTCTGATGCGTGTCCGGTCCAGCTCGCGCAGACAAGTGAGGGTGGTTGCACTAGCGACGCTACGGCGCAGGTCAATCTCCACAATTGGTGCTATTAAAATTATTGCGTTTATGCCATACGTATAAAACCATAATATGATGCACAGTAACGCAGGATATATGTCATAAACACTCTTCTACTGCTTTTGTAATTATAACATATAAATACAAATGCAGGCCTTTGCAATCATCGTGTGAGTAGGAGGATGTGCATAATGCTCGTTAATTTAAAATCTTACGCACTATATCAAGAAAGATACTCACCCAGTAGTCGGTTATTCAGTAGTCGGTCGTTCAGTTCGTCCAGAACTAGTTTAATCTCTGTATCATCAGGAGGGGTCCGAGAAATAAACGTTGTAGCGTTGTCAGTTTCTTCTGCGTATTGTCGGCGGCTCCCTGTGTCGAAGGAGGAACGGCCGAGGCAGACACACTTGGGGGACCGTTCGAAGAGGATACACTGTCGCTATAACAGCTCTCGTGCAAGGAACGACCGTCATCTTCACCTGCAGACACATTGGGGATGAAAAAAAATAATATTGCCACGTTAATTTCACAAACGCATCTACCCTGATGACATTAGTGTGTGTAAAATTAAGGAAAATTTTAATCTTACCACATTCCATGCGACTGTCTTGGGACGCATGGGATGACGATTGCCCTGATGCGGTTATAGATGGAGGCATTGCTAGTGATAGAAGGTTTGAAAGTATTGCTGGTCAACAAAAATAACTGCATAATAAATAGTAACAAAATATTGGACATTTGCCTATATTTGCCATCGCTTGGCTATTTCTCTTGGTTTTTTACCTAAGCTGGCATGTTTAGGAAGTCCGCGAACGAAAAGCAAGTGATTTCAGAATTAACCGACTGCGCAATGTATAGCACACATCCATTACATTACATCATTTGCGCTTAATTACCGATTCATTAAAGTATATTTAACAAGGAATACAATCAACAGCAATATAATGACTGTGGCGAAGGCAGACGTTTTTCCGTTTCCTTAATATGCTACAGTAACCGTCAACAATTCACTCTATTTTGCAGAGATTTACTTACTTTACTGGACACGGCAGTGAGCTGTTTAATATGCTACATCGCTAGTGTCCTTTGTTAGATTTAGTATGCACAGTTGATACATGCGCCTATATGTACAGTAACTGTATTACGCATGTGAAGTGAAAGAGCATGTAAATTAGAGAAAGATCTTTCATCAAGATTATGAAAAAATAATTATTAAACTTTTAATCTAGTGCCTGGATGCGTACGCGACGACGGATATGCGCTTTTTACAACTCATAAGCACTCATAAGCACTCTACTTAGTTAGTCGCAGCAATGAATGGACAGCAAAGGGCACATATAGACTGCACACAGTATAGCCGATGCAGATGGCAGTTACGATAGCGATAAAAGGTCTTTGCGTTGAGCGGGAACGGTCAGAAACAGACAAAGTAACCTCGTACATACAGTTGACCATTGCCTATCGGGAGCTTCACTAAGCAGCATTAATAATGCAGTTTGTAGTGGTAAAGTAGAAGTATCATTTATAAAGTGAATGCGATAATATTTTCCTTCAGTGTCTTTTATTCCTACCAAATTGACGTTTCACATTAGTCTATAGATAGTATGTTCAAATTATGTTCAATCTACTTCTTTTTTCTTCTATTCTTAATTTGACATCGGTGGTTATGAAGGACGTTTTGTATTGAATCTGATATTCTGTCGCATTTCAATATGCCCAGGAAAAAATACCATCTGCTGCCGTTGCTTATGCTAAAGATGCGACAGCATTTGTGCGTCTGTGTTCCGTTGTGAAATCTGTATCTATGTCAGAAGCCAACCGCCGCCGGGGAGGTCTGGCAAAGGACTCTCGCGGACGGTTCGTAAAGAATGCCGATGCACAAGCGGCATCTGAACGAGTTATGATAGGTCAATCTGCCAGAAGTGCATATGATGATGGGGAAAAAGGACAGTTCAAAGATGATGATGTAGCAGTTGCTGGTGATGCCGTTGAAATTCCGTCAGACGACCAGGATGCAGATGAATATGATAGCGATGAATCTGATGTCGATCCTGCTGGATTCCAAAATCCTAGCCAAGCTAACTCTCAATTATTCGCGGGTTGGATGAAAACGTTCATGCAGGCTGTTCTAGCGGTACGAAAAACAATCTCAGGTATCGTATGGGCGACCGCCCTTACAGTTGATTTTAGGGGGAAAGCAAATTTCAAAATCTGTCTCAACCATTTTGTTCACAATTTTACGGTGAACCCAACTGTGTATTCAGAAAAAATTTCCAATGGAAAGTGTGGGAGGAGCTCTTTGAAAATTAAACGGGGGTCTCGCTACGGGTCTGCAGTGCCCTGCAGACTTGGCCCATCTTTTGGGTGAGGTGAAAATTCTCCCCATTTTTTCCAGCCCATCTCATTTTTTAGGTGAAAAATGAGGATGAGGTGGGATAGAGCCGCAGATGGGGTGAGATGGGCGGTGATTGTTGAAAGATGGGATGGGACCAAAAAACAAATAAAAAACTTTGATATTTTCATCTGTTTTCCAGCTAGGAGCATGTAAAACTGCACCAATCGAGTTCCCAAAACAAAAAATTTTCCGCGCTACGCGCGGATTTCATCCGCGTCCGATCACTTCGGCCGCGCTACATTTCGGCCTCTCAGGTTCACTTCGGCCAACGTTCATTTCGGCCGTGGCTCACTTCGGCCGACTCTCAATTCGGCCAACGCTCATTTCGGCAACTGGACATTTCGGCCATCATAGGTTTCCGTTTCCCACATTTTTTGGGTTATCTATTTTTAGGTATATTATGGTTTCATTGGTTTCTTGGGTTTCTTAGGTTTCTAGGTTTATTACGTTTTTAGGTTTCTTAGGTTTCTTAAGTTTCTTAGGTTTCTTAGGTTTCTTAGATTTTCTTAGATTTTCTTAGGTTTCTCAGAAACCTAAGAAAATCTAAGAAACCTAAGAAACCTAAGAAAACCTAAGAAAACCTAAGAATAACCTAAGAATAACCTAAGAAACCTAAGAAACTTAAGAAACTTAAGAAACCTAAGAAACCTAAAAACGTAATAAACCTAGAAACCTAAGAAACCCAAGAAACCAATGAAACCATAATATACCTAAAAATAGATAACCCAAAAAATGTGGGAAACGGAAACCTATGATGGCCGAAATGTCCAGTTGCCGAAATGAGCGTTGGCCGAATTGAGAGTCGGCCGAAGTGAGCCACGGCCGAAATGAACTTTGGCCGAAGTGAACCTGAGCGGCCGAAATGTAACGCGGCCGAAGTGATCGGACGCGCTCTGCATTTACCATACTCCTCTATGGCAAACCCGGTGCTGGCTTTAATCCATTTTCTCATAGAAACTATGTTAAATGCAGAGAGTCCTATCATTACGTTGCAATCGAAATAAAAAATTTCATTTATACTATCAACAAATATATATTATTATGTATTTTTCAAGCCTATGGATACAATTTTTTCTAAAGAATACATAAAGTTACAAATTTTCGAATATTTTAAATTTGCATGTAATTTGGCAGCAGTCACGTTGAGCAAAGCACTGCCAGACTGCCCGTCGCCTGCTCACCGCCTCGGTGTTTTGATCCGGTCGTGCAGCTCACGCAAATTTGAGATAAAAATTGCAATAAACGATCTTCTGCACTATAATATGTCTGCTCTCGTCTCACTTCTGTATGTATTTTGCAAAACGTTTTCCAGAAGCAGACGTTTTCATTTTCATATCTTTTCATTGTATTCTTCTGGATTTTGTTGGTGAGCGTCGTGGCCGGATGTTAGATTTGGTTGGTTTGCACAAGAATGTCTTCGAGCAAGGACAAGTATGTTACAATTAGATTTATTAGCATTTTCAACAGTAAGAAGAGTTAGCTGTTAGCAGATTGACTTTCTTCTTATTTTGATATTTTTTATGGTAGAACTTGCAAGTTTTCCGGAATTCTTTTTTGATAAGTGAACTCGACTCGTTGTATTGTAGGAAATCGCGGAGCCTGTTTATTCCATCTGCGACCAAAAAGGAAGATAACTACCGATCCGAGAGCAGATTTTCATCGAGTAAAAAAGATTCGCGGCCGTGGGACTCAGCCGGTTCATCGCGAAAAACAGTCGATCTCTCAGGAGAAGAACAGTTGGCTCGTGTGAATGCCATAGCAGACATCGAAAATCCTGGATTTGCACCGCAAAATTTCCAGTCCAAGCGTTTGTTTGACAAGGTGAGCGCCTGCGGGCATTAGGGCTTGCATCTGCTATCTATAATGATCGTTGTTCAGTTCCTGCTTAAAAATAGGTTACATGCAAATTGTTTAACCATTGATCTGTAGCTTTCTTTAGGCATAAAATATATTTTAAGTTTCCCATTTACATTTACTGCGTTGATCGTATGCGTATTTTATTTCGCTGGTATAATGTGGTTTTGACCGTATGTTGCAGATTTTGCACCTTTACTCTGCATGGTTTTACACTTTAACCACATTTACCTTAAACTTGCAACATAGACATTAGACATCAACCATAACAATAAACATTAATAATTTTTTTTCGCTTTGTTGATCTACTACATGTGTGTACTTTTACTACTTTTTCACCCTGCACTGGTATGAGTGAGCAGGGGATTTAATCCTCCACTATGGGCTACAATGACAAGCAATAACATCTCCAGGTTTCGGTGATATTTACGTATGATTGATACTTAATTTGCTTTTTCAAGGAGAAGGACAAGATCGGGGAGAAAAAGGATAGTGTCAGCAAAGGCAGCAGCAGCAAATTATTAACCGGACCCATTGAAGATCTGATTAGCCCGGATCTGCTACCAGGCACCGAAGAGGAACGGCTTGAGCGTCAAGCCAAAAGCATTACTGCACTGAGAAAAGAGCTGCTGCGAAAACGACCGGATTTATCCGCGGGATGAACTCCCAGTTTTTGGTTGGCTGTGCTTCGGGTGGCATTGGCGTTTTGATTTGGTTTCGACCCCTTTTGCCTTGGTAAAATCCCAAGAGTCTTAATGGAGTCTTCAGCTTCAGAATGTCTTTCAACTCACAACGGGAAAGGTATTATGCGTTGTGCTACGGTCGACTTATGGAATATGCATCTTCCCGTTTTTGCGTGCGTATTCAGTGTTTAATGTATGCGTATACGGTATTTGTAAATAAATTTCATAGTAATTGTGTCGTTCTGTTTTTTGCACAGAATATCGGAAATTGTTTTATAAAACGTCTTATTCGCTGGTTTGGTATCTCGTGTATATCAGCGTTTAACTATAATTGTGCGTGCCGACAATGTTGTTGTTTTTTCTTTTCTTGGTGAAAATTTTCGGTTACTGTAATCGTTTTGTATTGACTTGCCCTCGCCGTACTGTGAAATGCAAGCGGGAAAATTAAATGACAGATGCAGTATTCTTTTCGTAATAATTTTGTACTTTTCAAGCGTACTAGCTATACCGGAATGCGCGCGTTTGTGTGTACTGTGTACATATATAGATATATACGGTACTGTTTGATATTCTTGCAACATGGACATTGAAACCATAGAGCACATTGTGAGAAACTGCAAGTATGACCTTGTTTTCGGGTCCCTATCAGTTATCATGTTAACGCACTTCTTGAACCGCTGCCGAGTGTACTGTCTACAGACCTACCGAGTAGACGAAGTAGACGGTATTTCTCACAAAACTACTCGCATTTTAGTAAAATTGTATACTAACTCTGCCTGAACGACATCGCTCTTTTTTGTTGACAATAGAGTTAATGATTTTATAACCGTTTTTTTAATTTCACAATGCCTAGTTTATGAAGATCTTGTTGGGAAAATGTACAGCAGAACTACGTGATTTTATTGCAGAAGCGTTATTACTGAATGACATTGGTTGCAGAGATTGTACTTAGCATTCCGAAATAATTTCCTTCGGTACCCAAAAATGCATTCCAGATTACGAAACGGACTAATTTTGGCGAAGAGAGTGTCATCCATGCATAAGGACAAATATGGCAGTTCGTTTACCGCTCATCAACACGGATCGAGATAGTAAGATCAAGACAAAATGTGGGCGAATTACAGTATATAAACTTCCGCTTGCAATAAGTTATTCGTATATAGATATAACATAGTCTTGTACATAGGTAGATTAAGCGAGTGCAGAATTAGTGATTTTGCAGTTCTAGTCAAGCTGAGAACAAAGCCGCAAAACACCGACAACAAGAAGTACAGTTGCCAACACCGGACAGTGCCGGTAGCGTGAAGACCGGAATATTGATGCTTAACTTGGGAGGACCGGAAACGACAAGCGATGTTCATGACTTTTTACTGCGATTATTTTCCGATAAGGATCTCATTCCTCTTCCTGCTCAAAGGTATTTTATTATTGAAATTTCTCCATTTGCCGCAGTTATTGCTCTAGTAGTGCAGTTGTAAAATAGGGAGATTACCCGCATGTACTTTGTGGAATATAATTATCGCAGTTGTTGTTTTTTGATATCGGTAAAGATAACTTTTACTTGGCTTACGGTTTTGTTTTTGTGGATGCGGCTAGCATATTGGCACCGGTTATCGCAAAAAGACGAACGCCAAAAATTGTCGAACAGTACAACCGGATCGGCGGTGGCTCGCCTATCAAGAAATGGACGGAAACACAAGGAGATGCTATGGTTAAACGCTTAAACGAAACCGCTCAAGAGTATGGTAAAGAGTACCTGTTCGGCCGTTCTCTAGCTGTTTCGATTACGTCTTGCTATCATACGCGATTACACAAATTGAAATAGCCATAGAATCGCCATTTTATAATTATATCGAATACCGCCTGTACGATAATAAATAGCATCACGAGATATGTAATGTTGATCTGTATTAATAATATTACTCTTAGTTAGTATCTATATTCGGTTCTGTGAATGAAGACAAGTTTTCTGTAGGTCCATTTAAGCGATACATTGGGTTTCGTTACGCACATCCTTTGACCGAAGACGCTCTCGACCAAATGGAGAAAGACGGCGTAACACACGGTGTTGCATTTACTCAATATCCCCAGTACTCCTGTTCAACCACCGGAAGCAGTCTGAATGCAATCTACCGGCATTATCGCAAGAATCCTAACAGCAAGATCCAGTGGTCGACCATTGACCGTTGGCACTTACACGACGGTCTTGTCGATGCATTTGCACAGCATATACGAGAGGAGCTGCTACAGTTTCCCGAGGCTGTCCGGAAAGACATAGTTTTACTGTTTTCTGCGCATTCGTTACCGTTACAGGTAGAATATCAACAACAGTACTTAATGCAGCCGTAATGTTGTTTATATTGTATAAGCTATTAAGTTTTCTTATGCGGTAGTATTAATTTACAGTTCTGACATGTCTTGACCGTCCTTTTTCATCTTTGCACTCTTCGAAGTACCTATATCGTATTTCTCTTGAAATTTTTGACGAATGCTCACTTAAAAAGCCGTATTTATGTTCGCAATTTAAATAAATGCAATTGTACGAGGCGCAGGTAAAATTTTGTTGTCTTTTGGTGTGCTTGCTGTGCATACTCCTGTGTCCCGTACGCTTTGTGATCCATCCGCCGTAAAAATATTTCTATGCTGCGCTTTTCTGGTACCGGTAGTTTCGCTGCTTTTCCATGTGACAGACGAACTTAAAACCCAGTAAACGCAGAATGTGATGCTCTATGTACTCTTATTTCTGTTTTCCAGGTGGTCAATCGCGGTGATCCTTATCCGACCGAAGTCGCCGGCACAGTCACCCGCGTTATGGAGAAGCTGGGCTTTTCTCATCCATACCGCTTATGCTGGCAGTCTAAAGTGCGTGTTTTTGTGTATTGACTGGCACATTCGTCAATTGGACTTTCCAGTTAATTCTCCCCGTGACCTTTGCCTTCCAGGTTGGACCGTTACCGTGGCTGGCACCACAAACCGATGACGTGATTAAAGGTCTGGCAGAACGCGGACGGCGCAATGCATTACTGGTGCCCATCGCCTTCACGAGCGATCATATTGAGACATTACACGAGCTGGACCTTGAATATGCCACGCATCTGGCCAAGGAAGTCGGCATGGAACAAGTGCGCCGGGCAAAGTCCCTTAACGACAATCCGGTATTCTTGAAGGTGGGTGAAGTGAACTTGGTGTTCGGAAAAACTAACGCATCACACGTCGGCGTTTACATCACCGTGTTTGGTTGTTTTTGGATAGGCGCTGGGTGATATTGTGGCCGAACACCTCCGCTCGGGAGCGAAAGCAACGACGCAGTTACAACTGCGCTGTCCGATGTGCGTTAATCCTGTCTGCAAGGAAATGCGCCATTTTTTCTTGAAAAAGAATGGCGGTGAAACGGTTAACTGATGCTTTATTTTTGTTCTTATTTTGAATATTCACGGATGCCGGTTTGTGCGACGAATGGGGTTTTTATTTTTTATTTTCAATATACACTTGCGCACAGTACGAGTAATGATGTAGTACTCTTAAGGTGGAGTAAGCAACAGACATTAAAAAACCACATTACTTGATTTCCAGGTTTGCCCAAAAGGAAAATTTTTATTAAGGCTCATAAAATGCATGAATCGAATATAAACCGATGAACAGTCGTGAAGATTGAAGTGGTCATCGTATTAATATCGAGTTGCATTCCAAGTTCAAACAGACGAGAGACGATACACTAATGTGTAGTATGTATAATACAAGGTATTACGCAGTAAAATTCATAAAAATTAAAAACTTAAACAAACCTTCAGGCGGTTTGGACCTTGTTATCACGACAGTTTGGTGTTGTGGTGTAACAATGCAACGCCAACTCAGATTTATTATAGACTTTAAAACGGATCCATCGTAGTTTATACGCTTCTCAAATTTTTTTATATCTATTAATTTGCTGGGATTTTTCTATACTTACTTCTATGAAACATGACGAAAGCGCATATTAAAGCGAAAACGGAAATTGCGGATTACGGAAACTCAGTTATAAATAAGCTGTAGTACACATTAATATTGAGTTTTACCAAGTAATTATTAACAGCCAGATTCGGCTTCGTACAGTACTTCTATCTGCATGTGTTGATTCTATCTTACAATTAGCGAGCATATCGATAATTGTAGACGGCAATCACGGCATTAAAATTGCCGAGCAGAAAATTATTATGAGATCAAAGTTCCGCCGTACGTGTTCGCACTTTGCCCTATTGAGCTAATACGATTTCAGACTTCGGCCTTGTTTACAATTTACCCGACCACTTCCAACGGGCTCATTCTGTTGTAACTTGTAAGTACAGAATCGTAGATTCGTAATTAATCGTAATGCTTAGTGGATGTGAATTCATTATAATTCCTAAGTTCCAACTTTATTTGTGATCGTGAGAATTTAGCATACAATACGTTACAGAAACATTGGCTGTTTTCATCGTTTGCATCAGTGACTGAGATTTGCATTTGCACTGCATCAACACATGCAGCCTGAATAGCCTGTTGCTGACTCTTGAGTCTTGTTGTTCATTGGATTCCTCTATATGGTAGCTGTATGTTGAAAACCTCCACATCATAACGATATGGCTTTCGCAGCCGTGGAACCTTTCCTAACAGCATCCGCTCGGGAATGCAAGAAATCCCTGACGCTGATCAATTTCAAGCGCTTCCAAGCGTGTTTTGGTTGGGCCAAGACGGGCTCTTCAGTCGGGTATGGCGCCTGGCTGAAGTACACCCGCATCGGCGGGAAAACCATCAAAGTCAGCATGCTACTGGGGATCCTCCCGGTGCACACCAGCTCCCGCTTATCCGCCGTCTCTTCCCTCGATTCCCTCCCCGATGCGGTGGGGAAATCGCGCGTCCGCCCTGAACCCTTGCCCGCTGCGTCCACGAGCAGCCATCGCAGTAATCTGTACATTTTCCTCCGTCAGCCGTGGTTGTTTATCTTCCTCTTCTTCCGCTGCCTGAAGTTGGGATTATTATTCGGTCCGATGCTGATTTTGTATGTGTTCATGCACGATGTACCCCAGTTGAAATTGGTGTGGCTGCACCTGCTGCTCAAAGCCTTTCAGACGTCCGGACCGACGTTTATGAAGTTTGGTCAGTGGATGAGCACACGACGGGATATATTTTCTCCCGAGTTGTGTGCTGTTTTTTCCACGCTGCACCGGCGGACGCCGCCGCATTCCTTCCATCACACCGAACGCGAATTGAATAGGTAAAAATTACTTATGGTTTTTATTTAAAAGTTACTTGTTTTCATAAATTTTGAATTGCCCGATGAAGTAGAAGTAGCTTCAAATGAGGTAAATTCGGTTATGTTTTATACGGTATTTACATATACATTTTTTAGCAACTGTGAAATGTTATCGCCAAAAAAAGTCAATTTGTAAAATGGCTTATTTCAGGCTACGCTTACTTACCGTAATAACCGTATTGTTCTTAAATTGTGCTGTTGTTTATCTTTATATTTTTCTGGTTGTAATTTCCCGCCAAAGCGTTTATTTTTCGCCTTTTGATGTACTTATGGATAGAATGGATTACGGTTTATGGATTTCAGTTAAAAAACAAACTGTAAAAAATTAATATTTCGACGATGGTATTAGACAGAGGTCTAAAAATTTCTAAATAGACATGAAAATGTAGACATAAAAATGGACATAAAAGACATAAAAATGTCTATGAACACAGATTTAATAGCTGATTTGTTTGCAAAAGTTATCGAAAAGTAATTCGTTATTTGCAGAGCGTTTGGAAAGAGCTGGAAGCGAAATATCATATTCTACAGCAAACTTCCTGTGGGATCGGGTTGTGTTGGTCAGGTGTATAAAGTGAAAGTGGCGGCCAACAGTATCAATGTCCAAGGTCCTCCTGACAGTCTGGATGATTCCCTGGGACCTTTTGATATTACTCCGGTGCGCACACCGCAGCCTGAAATCAAACCAGCACCTAAAGCTCAGTACGTTGACGCCGCATTAAAAGTCTTGCATCCCCACATCGAAGATCGTGTCAACCGGGATTTGGTGATCATGGAAATCGGCGCCAATATTCTGGAGTTTATGTTTAAGGATTTTCGATGGCTTCGTCTCCGCGATAGTGTGTTGGCGTTCAGTAGTCTGATGCAGAAACAGTTGGATTTGCGCGTGGAGGCCAAGAATCTGGAGATATTTCGACAGAATTTCGCCAATTTCGAGGCGGTCACCTTCCCGGCGCCACATTATCCGTTTGTTACGAAACACGTTTTGATGGAGAGTTGGGAAGACGGCGTATCGATTAGTAATTACCTCGATAATAAAGTTCCTCATCAAACCAAGCAGAAATTAGCATCCCTGGGCGCTGATGCGTTGCTCAAGATGACGTTCGTGGATAACTTCGTCCATGCGGATATGCATCCGGGGAATTTGTTTGTTAAGAGCCCGGTTTCTCCCAGTGATCGGCCCGACCGACCCAAAATGGTGTTGGAGGATATTGGCGATCTGGTGGTAGTCGGGATGCGGAAGCGAGCTTTGCCTTTGCAACTGGTTATTATTGATGCCGGCCTGACAGCATCATTATCGCAATATGATTTCGATAGTTTTCGCGGTGTTTTTGCCGCTGTCGTCAAAGGCGATGGAGATTTGGTGGCGGATAAATTTTTGTTCCACGCCGCGGCGGACGCCTGCTCCGATCGTGTGGGCTTCCGGAGGGATATGTCCAAACTCGTACACGAAGCACGCAGTCGCGAGCTGTCTTTGTCGGAGGTCGACGTCGGGCAGTTGTTATCTGACTTGTTTAGCATACTTGTAAAATATCACGTCAAATTGGAAAGCAATTTCGTTTCAATAATGCTGTCGATAATGGTCTGTGAAGGGCTGGCACGGTCACTCGATCCCAATTTGGACCTGCTAGAGAAAGCCCGACCTGTGCTTCTACGCAAGCTCATTTTCTGAGGAGGCCTTTCTGTGTGAATTTTACTTTTTGTATGTTTTTATTGTTACTATGTAATGCAGTATTTATTAAACAAAATAAAACGGTATTACTGAAAATTTGATCACACAGAGAACTAGTCGTACATCACGGTGGGACATAGTTCAAAACGGATAACAGGTCAAACGATAACAGATCGGGCAGTGATAAGCTGCCATGCATTCATATCGTGATCCATTTCAACGAGCCATACAATGCCCGATTACTATCTAGTTGACTTCGGAACACTTTGTCCGTGCTGGGCTCCTGATTGAGCAAAGTTCGCTTTGCCGACGCGAAAGCCATTCCGGGATCAACTGCCCAATGCAGAAACACATTTCCGCATTCGGTTTATCGATTTTCCTTTATCGACTTCCGCGACGCTATTTCCGCCAAGACCGGTGTAAACCGGCTGTCACGTCGAACAGTGCAGGATTATGGAACGTCCCGGACATATCCATTAGAAAATATAACGGACGACCACGGATCTTCAAGGACAGAAAGGCTCGCACTCCTTGGCGGCCCTGTTTGGCCGTCATATTGTCGATGGGCACCGTAAAACTACGGGTAAACCCAAACGGTGCATAGGTCATAACGGTCACTTGCTGGCCTCCTTTCCGTAATACTAACATTGCTACGGATCGCAGTGCATACAGGAAGCCCAGATGTGCTAAAACGACGCCTGCAGGACAACACAACATTTTACGGAACACAGAATAGAACAACATTCAACGTTTGCGAATAAGTTGAAATCACTAGAGTAGTTCGTATCTGCTAGGTTGCAATAATTTCTAAAAAAACTATTTCAACATCAGTTGAAATTTAATGATAAAAAATACTAAATACATGCACAGTAGTAAAAAAAACCATTCTGGGATAAAGTATTCAGTATCGGACATTAGAGTTTAGACATTCTTGTGACGAAACTAAATGCGACTGACCGATGAAATTTTTTCTACAATCGCAAACAAATTGTGTGAAATTTAAACTGCACATTCAGCTAACATATCATAATTTATTTTTCTAAAAATATCCCAGAAATAGCTGTAACAGTCAATGTAAGAACAAGTCTGCAAGAACGTGCTAACGGTTTTCACAATCCGGTAGATGCATCATGCAGATGGCACTACGTATTACTACTACTTCATACAAAGGAAGTTTTAAAAAAACGATTAAAAATGTATTAATTTTAGTTAAAAAAAATTGTTCCTTTTAGCTTACCAGTGAATAAATACAATATCCCCATAGTCAGCGAATAGTACGGGCGATCTTCATCCATTTGTCCCATGATGTATTTGACGTACCATCGATTTAATGAGCCTTGCACCCTCGGAGGAGAGTTGTTGGTACTATTTTCTAGATCACCCGTGACATGGGAAACGGTTGATCTACTGCTTCCCCCTTCGGCATCCTTCATCCCGGTCGAGGCATCCGTCAATGCGGGTAAGTCTGCAGCATCGTCTGTGCCGCCATTTGCAGCAGCGGCTTTGGCTTGCCTGCGGTTTTCCATGATACGGGCATAGTTCTGCAGGGAAAAATGGGCCAGCTGCGCCCACAAGAAAAACTGCGCAGCCGCAAACATGGTCATGTATCGATACCAGCGGACACTTTTGAAGGTGTACAGAACGACATCCTTGGCGACATTCGTGTAGCGTTCTGAGGACTGATACGGAGAAGGTGCTTCGGCCGTGTGCACGCGCCGTGCGAGTACCTGGCGGCCAGCGAGAAGCACGCTGCCCGGTGAGCTGAACTTCAGGATACTTCGGCGTAGCTCTCCGAGGCACAGGGAGACTAAACGCGCCCCAAGTACCATGGCTGCATGGATCCCAAAGTGGAATGCAAGAATCACACTAAACTTGGCCAAGCCAAGCCTGCAGAGTGTCTAAAGGCAAAGGCTCAGGCTTCTTAGACAAGGTTTCCGATTCAGGATTCCATAACGGCTAAAGATTCAAGCCAGGAACAGGTTTACACCCACTTAGAAAGTTTGAAGACATATATTACATTTCAAAACTTTTCAAGTATCGAATTTGTGATCAATTTGCCAATTGATGGCCCAATTCCATGCCATGAACACAGAAAAACAACATTCTTCGCTCTCATACCAACCCCCAAGGGCGCAGTTACATTGCCAACTTCCCACACAACGCCTCCGACAGCGGCATCGACCGGGCGCCGGGCGGCCTCTAACAGCCCATCTGATATTTCCGACTCTGCCAGCTCAGCCTCGACCCTACTTCCCTCAGCGCTTCCCCCGACAGCCCGCGACCGGCGCCGCCCGCTCTCCGCTCACCTTCCGCCACGCGAAACCCTTCGTGGACATTGAACCGCCCAATAGCGCCCATGTACTTTTCTCCATGGAGACTGCACGGCGGCCGATCGCAGGTAATGTCCGAGGCGCCATTTAACGGGTCGATTGGGATCGACCAGTTTTCGGCACCTAGTCGATCCGCTAGATGGCCACTAAGTGGTCCATCAACACAGTAACAATCACAGTAGTTACTGTGTCGATAGATCGTTTCTGTCTGCCGGTGAGTTATCGCGACGCGAGACACTCGGGACACCAGTAATGGCAGTAAATCACTGCGTCGTTAGCGTTCCACCACTTCCCCTTCCCATGCAACAGCCTTTTCTCACCTACTATCTTCACCGACAAGCTTCGAGCTACAGGACTAAAAAACTTCCCTTGCGATTTACTTTTTAACTCATTTTTATATAAAGCAGGTTATTAATAGTGTTGCGATACAGTATACTTATACCTAGTCGAAGAATGTATGTAGAATATAAAAATCCCCAAAACATTTGTAATGTTACTTAATCAACAGTTAACCTTTTGTTTATTGTTAGTCTCTTATAATAAAAATATCAAATATTATTATATATACACTTATAGGCGATTCTTAATACTTACAATAATGAAACCGATACGAGAATAAATATGCGAGTATAGTGCTGTCCTGTACAGTGCATTGATGTGTTCCTAGTTTGCCTTTAGTGCCTGGCAGATTTGCAAATGTACTGTAAATTTGTAATTGTAACGCACACGTGCACATGGATGTCCGATCATTTCGGCGTAAGGGCATTTCGGCATGAGGATATAATAATTATAGTTAATATCCAGTTTTGCAACTTATTTTACAGAACGGCTGAACGAACAAGGAACAAATGGTGAATATACAATGTACAAATAAGTATTGAACATTGTGGTCCTGCGGACCATGGCTAGCTGTGCTTATGGTTAGTACAGCAGCTTAGCAGGCTTTATTTTCAAATCCGCAAATTTCTGTAATCTTGGGGTATAATACAGAAAGTGCTATATCCGTAAAGTGCTATATCCAGCTTCAACGACGGTTCGAATTTCGCGCACACCACTGACAGCTGGATGCCTGCTATTTCCAGCTTCAATGACGGTTCGAATTTCTCTTAATTTAATAATATAAAATTGTATACAGATATAACTGCTTACTTGTTAGGGGCATTATTACTGTACTACACGACCTTTAATTCTTGCAATGTCTCGTTCCGGAAAGCGTAAAGTACCAGTCGCGAAACTTTGTAAAATTCTTCCATGGTTCATCAGGAAACACAGACAAAAGATCACAGCCTCCAAGAAGTGTAAGCACATGATATCTAGTAGTAAATAGTTCTGAACTAGGTATCTTCACTCATTAATTACTACTGTAACTGTTGTCTGCCGGTTTCCATGAAGTGCCTTTGCAGCTAATTGTAAGATTGTCTACTTCGTCATCCATCCAGACCTCGAAAAACATGTTTACTGTAAACTGCAACGCATATTATATACCATCCAGTGTGGGTGAATTTCGTCATTTCCACTTTGCGATTCATCTTGGAATGCGTTTCTAGGGTATGGATACTGGATAGCCTACAAAAATTTATAACAGATCGTGGAACGGTGACCGCTTACAGCAGCAGTACAGTGGTAAGAAATAATAAACTGTACCGAATTATTTTTAAGCTCATCTGCTTTAAACAGTCTGACGAAGTAGTAAATTACGCACTCTTATAATTTGTAGAAATTTGACAGCCATACTGCGCACACCACTGACAGCTGGATGCCCTGGTTTGTCTGGGCAAACACCTGGATTTTGTTGGCAAGCATCTGGATGTTATTCACTATACTTTGGCGGAGTTCTGTAAATCAGTTGTGTACTATATTAGCAAAGATGCGACAATGGCGCCCGGGCGCGGATAAAGATCAGTTCTGCGAGATCCTCTTGCCGCTCTTCGATGTCAAAGACAGGCTTCAGACCATAGCGGTAAGCATTAATTGCGGTGGGCTGCTATTGTCCCTGCTATGGCATTTCCGGTGCTATTTCGACGAGAGTCCACGCCTGGACATCGAACTGGTCATTGATCTGGTGTATACTCCATGGACCGTCTTAACCGTTGCGATCATCGTCAATGGACACTCATGTTGCTCAAAATTTTCTCATTGACAGATCTTCAGCAGCGATATCGGTTCCGCTCCGGCTCTGAGGCGTATCTGGCGCGGATGTTCTAAATGTTTGTCGAATGACCCATTGTTCAAGCGGGAGCCTCCTACTATACGGGGCGGCAAAATGTTTTATATGATATGTGGTCAGTTGTTCAACTTGTTTTGCATGTGCAAAATTAATGGCAAGGTCTTCGTTTCACTATGGTTTATATTGAAGGAATTTCCACAGTAGCCGTACGCGCGTATAATATTGTGTTAGCCTGTTCGCTGTAATAAAACAGTCAATTTTTAATTAAACAGATGGTTGTCTTTTTACCACCTGGTCTGGCCGGTGCGGTGCAAAATCATTACCTTTAATAATTAATATGTATCACATGTAAGTGCAGACTGAGTTCTAAAACATATACAAAATTATAACAAAAACAC
This sequence comes from Paramacrobiotus metropolitanus, assembly GCF_019649055.1. Taxonomy (NCBI): domain Eukaryota; kingdom Metazoa; phylum Tardigrada; class Eutardigrada; order Parachela; family Macrobiotidae; genus Paramacrobiotus; species Paramacrobiotus metropolitanus. The sequence goes on along the minus strand of NW_026570267.1, from coordinate 197,607 downwards.
TTGCTCTATGCTATCCTGTAAATTGCTTTTCGCATTCAAACCTAATATTTTTTAAAGCAACAAAAATAGTTCCACTTCTTTGGAAATCAGTCACCATTAAATAGAATTACAATATTATATGGATGATAGCGTCAGATTATCATTTATCTGATTATTTATTTAGGTGTGAAGTTAGTGCAGTAAGCAGCGCATTTTTATACTTGTAGACTCAGTTGATGACTGATGTATATATAGAAGTAGAACTGAAACCAGTTCTTAGTATACTTCCATAGATATTCATTGGTTAGTGGCAATTTTTCTACATAATGTGCTGTCTTAGTTTGGGAAGTTCTGGGAAGATACAGTGCATGGAATGCAAAGTTGTACACTCCAGCTGCTTTTTTGTTTGTACGATATTGTCACGTATTGGAAATTTCGTCCCATATTAGAATTTTCGTGTCCGACCATTTCGCCATGACATTATTTTGCAAAACGCTTTGTAGAAATGCATAAGATATTAATCGCAAATTTAATTGCTCGCGCTAGTGCAATGATGTGGTTCATCACCACCATTAGTCGTTAATTTATTACTCGTAAACTTCGCTGTCAAATTATTAACTCACCATCAGTAACAACACCGATATGACGTACTTACTTCAATACCAAAAAGTTTTGTGCCATTAACACGTCCGACATAATATGTCGAAATAAGGCGCAGGGCACCCGGTATTGCAGTGGGTTGCATTGTACTCGAGCTTGCGCTGTTACATACATAAAAAATTTTTTTTAATATTTTTTTGCATTAGCATTGTACAGCATATGTAGTGCCATCACGCAGACCCTTGAATTACAGCTATGTGTCTGACGGCAATTAAGGAAAAAGAGTTATCAAAATCATGATCGCACCAGACCATAAAGATTTCACGATTATATACTCGTAAGTAGCTGGAGCAAGTTTTTCGGGGAATTATGCATGGGAAAAACCCTATCAATCGCATCAGATTAGAACTAACAGGATGAAACACGTTTATTATTCACGCACTCAGTACCGTTATTCGTCGAATTTGCTGTTTTTGGCTTTTCATGGGGCCTATGAAACAAATGCTCGAGTAATGAAATAATTATATCGTCTTTCTGATCTTCACCGGCACTGGCAGTGTGAACTTTGGTAACGTGCCGTAAACAAACAACAACAACCGTGCGTCGAGCTTCGGTGAATTTTTGTCTGGTCGCTTCCCTTACCTAGATGATAAAAACTCTGCGAAGGTCGTCACTGGTTTATAAATAGTCCAGTCAGTTAATTAAAACTTTCATTATCGCAAATTTTTTCATACATTTATCTTGCGAGAGCAAGGTTGTACCGTTGTAGCATATTGTATAACAGTTTCGAGAATGACCTTTTTGAAACTTCTTTCTCTATCGTTATTAATCTCGTATTGTGCGGCTGCCAAGAATAAATGTGACAGCGTATCCGATGAATGGCGACAAGTTGACCAGCTGGACAATTCCGGTTCATCGCAGACCAACACCCTAAAGGTCACGACGAAAACCGGAATCACCGGCACCACGACCAAGGGGGAGGGCGGCAGCGCGGGAAACAAAATTACCGAAGAATTAGGAGGAGAAGCTGGTATCAATTTATTCGAAGTATTCAAACTCGGAATGAATGCCAAAGGGAGCAGTGAACAGTCCAAGAGTGAGTACATTGTCTTATTTTTGCTAAACTAAAAAAATTCTATACGTTTGTTTTGTTATATCTTCGTAAAACAAGAGATAGAATACATTGAACACATTTTATTTGCGACAATCGTGCATAGGATTATTAGGTGAATTTCTTATGCCATTAAACAAATGCCCAACTTACATTATGTACTACAACTTACATACTACACACAATACATATAAGTACTGTACTTCCTTGTAGAATCATCGCTTATACTTACTCAAATTATTGTATCAATTCATTGCACATAACTGACATAAGCAAATGCTTAATTCGTCGCTTATTCTTACACAAGATTCCTTGCATATTAACTTGTTATAGTTGTTATATATCGTGTAACTGTATTTACAGCTGCAACGCATGTTGTGTGCATGAGCATTATAATCTTTCTCTATTTAAAATCCTAAGGCACACTGTGTTTTTCTTTGCAAAGGTCACGATTGGTCACAAACTCACGCTGATGCTGTGACCAACGAGCGCACAGTGGAAAAGACCTTCAACGTCCCAGGTGGGAAAAAGCTAAAGGTCATGCAGCTGATTGGCAAATGTGACGACGTGCTGTTCAATACGGAGGAGCTGAAACCGATAGAGGAAGGTGAAGGCCAAGGTCCGGAACAAGCAAGCCATCCAGGACGCCGCCGTCGTCGCAGTCCGGATGCCGCCACCCCCGCGCCTGAATGCCGACATAAAAACAATTACTGCTGGGTAGATAAAGACTGCTGCAGCAAAGTGTGCCAGGTTGACGTTAACGGCCAGCACGGTGTATGCGTTTAAATTTTCAAAAATCTATTGCCGTTATGGCTGTTCTGATGATGAGCTGCGCGAACGTATTGACAATTAAAAAATTGACAATTTAAAAAAATGCTTCCATGTCCCTATAGATTGCTGCTGTTTTTGGAACGTAATATTATTATTATGTGGATTCAGCTTGAGCAAGTGAACTAACTATGCATACTAAATACTATACTAATTAGTACTGTCTTGCAGATTTGCATTTGTTAGCCCTTACTCAAATACTGTTTGTAAGTGTTATTAATAAAGTAACGCTTAGTTGGGACTTTGGTAGCGGCGATTAACGAGTATCGTACCTCTTTTATTCCTTCGCATTCGAAAATCGCACCCGCATTGTCGCAGCAAACACATCAGATTATTATTATTTTGTAAACCGAAGTTAGACGCTGCCAGGGTCCCGACTACACAATCCAGAATGAGTTTTGGGAACATGAGTTCACGATTGTTCGACAGTCCGACGGTCACTCCGACCTACCTTCGAGCTGCCGTTACTTCGTCCGCACGCGGGTTGATGTTAGGCCGTGATCGCTGAGAAGCTGAACCAGGAGATTTTGAATCTCGTAGAATCCAGCGGATAAATATCTTTTCGTTTCGGTTGCATGAGAAAATTGTAGAATTAATAAAGCTTCAGAACCGTGATGCAAATTACTCTAATGCAATTGCTTTGCTGCCGGAGTTGATAATTAATTTGATTTGGTCTTGACTCGTTTTCAGAGGCCACCTGGAACCTGGATGTTTCTAAATTTCCATAACCAAATTATGATACAGTACGTAACTGACGGTTAATAATCGCTCCCTAATCGGCTGTAATGGGACATTGGACTATTGGAGCTATTTATATTGAAATTTTTCTTGTCGACATATGATGAAGCGTTCTCTGCGGCCTGGAACTAAGAAACCTGCGGTTCCTCCGGAATCTGGGTGCGATTCATAATAATTTATAATAAGCAGGACAAATTAGGACATGAAGTTATAATTTTTGATTTTCACGGATCTCATTTTCCAACTAATTAAATGAATTACGAGAAATTGCATTTTTGCGCAGATTACCACATTTTACAAGTGGTGAAGACAGTGATGAAACCTGGCAGGAACAGGCATCGCAGGACGATGCTGCACAGGATCCAGACGAATACCCATTAGCAATGCCCAGCAAGAGCTCCACGGAGGAAGCTCCTAGTAAAACGTGAGTCGGGCGTCTTACGGCGCTGAAATTACTGTATTGTCGCGAAATTAATAAACAAATTTTAAACCGTACCAAAAATTCTTGTATTATAAACAATCACAGATAAAAATTATAAGATATTCCATAGTATGTTTAACATTTAAAGTTGACTGATATTAATAGTACGTAATTTTAACTCAACCGATTTTTGTAATTTGTGATTATTTTTAACCCGTTTGCGCTCGTTGTAGACATTTATGTGTCTGAAATTTGACTTAACGCACAACAAAATGTGTGACAAAATTTTAGACTTTTATTTCTTTCTTACAAAATTTTAGATTCTAATTAGAAAGAAAAAGTTGCATTAAGCCTTTAGGGAAATGATTGTTTTCAAGACTAAAATAATCTTTGCAGTGTATTCTAAATTATAAGGAACAGTTGTTGTTTTTTGCTTTTATAATTTTATTATGACTGAATATTTTCATTTTTTTCACATTTTGCCTATCAGCGTTATTAACGTTTTTTCTGGTTCTATGATCCATTACCAGAGGGTTGAACAGTTTATACGTACGTGGTGCATCTGGTGCGGCCGGGAGTTTGGAAGTCATCACACAGCTGTTAAACACTACGCCATACGACCCCATCGTCCAACTACAAGTCCCACAGCGCACAATGGCCAACACCGCCTTCCTTATCCTGGTGCCGGCGGAAGTGTCATGGAAGACCCTGACCGATGACGGACTGGGACAGTGGCAGGCCACCAAAGGTGCCATATCGTTTTTCATCAAAGCCACCGTCATTAACGGGCGCTTTCAACCGGTCTGTATCACCCAGGATCAGTATGGTGATGACAGCAGTACATACTGTTTCCAACGGCGCTTGTACAGCAACACCTCCTATCCACGGTATCGCCGCCTGCTGATGACCAGTGCCGATCAGCGGTGCCCGTTAGCGTTTCTGCAGTATTCTTTTCAGGATGGTGTTGAACAGGATTTTGAAGTCATCCACAAGGCTAGCGCCAGGACGGGACGCTGGCGATTCGCTGAACCTGTGAAGCGGCAGAAAACGGACAGTGAAATAATCGATTCGCCGGCTCTAAGCACGCCAGTGAAACGGGCGGCCGAGTTAAATGGTCATTCGTTTGCTGTGAGTTTGAATGAAGAACCTGCGGATATGGACGCTCCGCCTCTTTTCCCGGCGTTGTCGACGTCGATTGCATTACCAGCTGGATTGGAAGATGTTCTGAGCCAGTGCCTACAAGACGCGACGGCCACCGATCGGTTTATTTTGGACGTGATGGCGGCACCGTCCACCAGAGTGTTTCTCTCCAATCACCGGCAGCTCCACGATGTGCAGCGTTTCTGCACCAATCTCCACACGTATTCCTTGTTCTGCAAAGATGTGATTCCAAATATTGGTGATTCAGGCTTTTCGTTGCTGTTTACTCTCTATGAGCATTTATTGGTGCGTGGAAAAGACGGACGGCATCCGTATGTGATTGGGCCGATGTACTTGTGCCAGACCGCAGAATTGCCGATATTTTTTGAATTTGCTGGGTTGTTGTTAAAACATAACTTCGCTCTACAGAGTCTGATTGCACTTGGTCCGTCGACGGATAGCAACATGGATAAAGCCTTCGAGATGGTGTTTACGCATGCCAAACGGTATGTGCAGCAATCGGAACTGGAAGTATTGGGCATTAAAAAACTGACAGATATGGAAATTAACGGCGAGGAAAAGACGAATATCCTGCAGAGTATTACGCTGCTCTTCGCGAATCCAGACTTGGATAAGGAAATGGAAAGCCAAGTGTATCGTCTGATGGATGAATGGCAGTCAATGCACCAAAATGGGACCGATTTCGGGCAGTTTTTTCTCAGCACTGTAGTAACGCAGATGCGGCAGAATCTCGAACTGAAGAAACGCAGCAATGGATCATCGCCGGATGTGTACGCACAACAAGCATGCGGTTTTGTCAAAGCGCATATCAAGAAAAACTTGCCTGATAAATGTAGTCTGGCGGAGTTGGTGCGAAAACTGCGAGAGATTATATGGAAGCAAGAAAAAGACCTGGAGGCAGCGATTATTGGGAAGTCTGAACTGAAACTGATTCCTCAATATGGTTCATTGTTTTGCAATGAGAAGGATTTGTACAGCTCCGGAATGCCGGTATCGGAAAGGCGTGCGGTATTGAATAGAATTCACACACAAAATCTGTTGTAGGTTTGTTGTTTTTTCTTTGTTGTAGTAGATTCGATTTTAATCGTTGTTGTTTTCTGGCACTCAAGGTTTTGTTTAAGAGTGGTTTCTGGTAGAAACTGTGGCAAGAAACGTTTTAAAGATTTTTGCACTTGAGAATCAATTGACAGTTTGTTCGATTTATTGATCAGAAGGTATCAGACTGTTTTGATCAGTAAATTTGTGGTGAAAAACTGAATGCTACGAGCTCCACACACGGCTTTAGCTGTGTGCATAAGATAAAGTAATTGCAATTTTTTTTCTGAAAACCAAGATTTAGCAAGCCGAGAATGGAACAGATAATCCGTAAATCTAGTCGAACGAGACAGAATTGTTACCATAACACAGGTCAGTTAAGGATCAATTCAATAAACAACAGCAAACAAAAAACTTCGAAGCCGTATTGTGAAAACACGAAGATGGTTATCAACGAAACGTGATCACACGCTCATATATACCGCATTCATCGCCAGTGGTGCCAATCATTTATGATGGTGCGTTTTAGTTTTCTCCCTATGCGATTTCCCATCACTGCTGCTCTCGGCTACCTTCTTAACTTTCTTGGCATCTCCCTCATTTTCACTCTTCCTCTTCTTGCTTCCTTCGCTCCCGTTATGGACGGATTTCGGTGTGGCTGACTGCAGATTCGGCATTAATTTCCGTCCACGAGCCGCCTGCGTCTCCTTCTCGCCCATCATCTCTTTTTCAATGAGACCCGTCAGCGTCTGACACCTCCGCTGTAGTTCCGCTGGTGTGCGGGACCGCAGCCACCAATCAAACCGAAACTGTGGACTCCGACATGCCAAATCCAACAATTCTTCGTACAAATTCTGCCGGTCAATGCCCAGCTGGTGTAACTGACACACCAGGAACCGGTCCTCCTCTTCACTCCACTGACCCCGTTTCTGTACGCCGTAGTTGATCTTCAACTGGAACGAGGGGATTTTATATGTAGCTATTTTCGCGTCGATGGCGCTTTGTATGTCCACTTTCCTCTGAATACGCTGCTCGCCCTTTTCAATCGCGGCAATGTATTTGTCATAATCCGGTAGCTCTTTGCACCGTTCCCAAAAGATTTTGTGATAGGCTTTGACTTCTTCCGGTGATTTATCGGCCACCGAGCGACTGATATTCTCCACGTCGTTCCGGCCGTATGTTTCGTTAGCCAGAAGGAAATTCTTAAAATGCTTTTTGCTCCAGTCAAAACTCTTGTCCAGCAGCCGATCTTTCTCTTCCATTTCTTGCTCTGTCAATGCTTCGGCTGTGTCTATCTTTTCCTGTTGTTCCACTCGTTTGGCTTCCGCCACATCTTCATCCCGATCTGGATCGAGAGGGGTACGGTAGTTGATAGCTCGTTGGTAGGCTAACCTTTCCCGTTCTAATAAATCCAACAGACGTTTTGGAGGGAAAAGAAAGGCGTGAATGTTGGGCTGCTTGGGAGGTCTGGGTGGTTTAGCTTTCTTTGGCTCCTCGCGACGAAGGGCATCCTGCAACCGTACCAGCCAAAAACGTATAAAAACACTATAAATTTTACAACTCAACTTAAACTATTTCTGTCTTCTCATAATGCCGTTGTCCTGCAAGAAAATTGCAGAGCACACTTCTGAGATATGCAGAAATTACATACCCGGTAATACTGGTCAACAGCGTAATTGACTTTTCGTTCTCGTTTCGGCGGTTCGATCCATGTCGCTGGTAAAATCGGATCCTGCCGTTTGCCACGGTAATCTTGTCCTTCGAACTGATACACGGACGGCCCGGCGTCATAGTCCAGAGTGAAAGTTTTCAAGGTGTCTTCTCCCACAGTTTCCAGCTTCTTATTTAATGCTTCCGTCTAGTAGCAGACACAACTAGTATAGACAATCCGCTACTGCAAGTTCCGTAGTAGAATTCATATTAGCCGAGTTCCGTAGTAGTTCCGAACTTCCTTCCGATTCCGAGTATCGCAGATATCATATTTTAGTATAATTAAGGAAAGGGTAAGTCATACTCTTTTAAAGTTCTCAAATTAGTTAAAGATTTAATACCTTAGCTTCCCCTTTGGCCAATAACGCGTCAATGTCTTCATCAGAAATATCGCTATCCCGACTAGAGAAAATGTACTGCGCTCCGTGACGGATCATAGACAACATATCATTGTTAGCCAGTTTATTGGCTGCTGGATCAACGAGTCGGCCTTGTTGAATGACGATACGATCCTAGAATGGCAGAAACCAACCACGAATTAGAGATTTCAACATGTGCATAGGGAATCACATCAGATTTACCAAACGCAATTTTATTTCAGCACGTTCGACGATACGTTCTTCAACGGTGTTGTCCGTTATCAAGCGGAAAACGCGGACTTGTTTCTGCTGACCGATACGATGCGCTCGATCCATTGCTTGGAGATCCACCTGCAAAATAAATAATTTATCATAAAAAACCGGCAAGAGTGATGTGTCTTTACCTGGGGATTCCAGTCGGAGTCATAGAGAACAACAACATCGGCTGTAGCCAAATTAATACCTAATCCACCGGCTCTGGTGCTTAACATAAAAATGAATTTAGAACTTCCAGGAGCGTTAAATTCGGCGATTTGGCTCTGAAATAATCATCAACACGCCATATATTTGCTCAGTAATAATGGTGCACAGACAGCCCAAACAACAGATTACTCACTTCGCGCAATTCGTAAGCAGTGTCTCCATCCAGCCGGCAATAATTGTATTCTGCCCACAGAAAGTAATCCTCGAGGATATCTAACATTCTGGTCATTTGACTAAAATCAAAGTGCGACACAATTCATATGTATGAAGGTTAGGCTTCCATTAAAAAGCATAACGATTGAAACAATTATTACGTAGCGAAGCATACGTATTTATTTACCAGAAGATCAGTACACGTGATCCTTGCTCTTTCAGTTTTGGCAATAGTTTATGCAGAACCACCATTTTGCCACAGTTATCCACCAAGTGTTTATCCGTTGTATAGGGTGGTCCTTCTTCAATCCCATCAAACAGATATGGATGGTTGCAGCATTTTCGCAACTGCATGAGAATATTCAGTAACTGTTTCTTCTGGCCTTTGCCACTGTTGAGAACATCCAGATCTTTCATAAGCAATCTTGTATACAGTTCGCGTTGTACTGCACTCAATCCCACATAAATTTTCACTTCTTTCTTAGGCAGGAGCTTCTTCTCGACATCCGATTTTATGCGGCGGAGAAGAAAGGGTCGAAGAACCATATGTAACCGTTTGACCAGTGAATCATCACCGAAACAGTTGTTTGTGTTAAACCACGCATCAAAGTCTTCCGACGATGCAAAGAGATCGGGTAGAAGGAAGTTCAGAAGCGCCCATAATTCGTGGAGATTGTTTTGAAGTGGAGTGCCGGTCAGAAGAAGTCGGTTGGTGCATTTCATTTCCCGTACAAAATCTGATAACTAAAAAATTAAAAAAAAACCATAAAAAAATACTCCTGCTAATAAAATGTTTTCTGTGCAAAAAAAGTGTCAACGATAATTTAAGACCATTCACCTTGGAATTTTCATTTTTGATGCGATGTGCTTCATCGATAATTAAATACCGGAAGTGTATCTTTTTCAGTGCGGTTTTCTCTCGGAGAATCATTTCGTACGACGTAACACAGACGTCAAATTTACCGGGCTGCAGGGGTCCTTTTATGGTGGCTTCCTGTATACATAAAAACATTGTACTTAGCTACACAAATTTTTTTTTAAAATGCCAAAATTATACCCGTTCAGCCTGAGTGCCGATGAGCTGCACTGCTCGTATACTCGGGCACCAGCGTTTGAATTCGTTCATCCAATTACTGAGTGTCGATTTGGGCGCGACGACTAGATGAGGCCTCTCATTTTTCATTGTGACCATATAGCCAAGGACGGAGATAGTTTGCAGGGTCTTTCCCAAACCCTACATCAACAAAATCAGTTTCTAATACGAAATCCAATAAGAAAGTATAACGGAACTGACCATTTCATCCGCCAGAATCCCGTTAATGCCATGTTCGTAAAGTCCAAGCATCCAGTTCAATCCGCGAATCTGGTAGTCTCGCATTTCGCCGTTCTTTATGTCTGCAATGCAGCCAAAGTCAGAGAAGACGAATGCGATATGCAGCGGATGTTTTTAATTACATGGCGGTGTGGTGACAAAACTGGTGCCGGGCTTCTCTGATTCTTCCGAATCCTGCACTAACTCCTGATCTTCTTCTTCCTCCGTCATTCGGTGACGATGACTACAGCAGCGAGAATGACAAATTAGTGATCAACTTCGAACAACATCACTTCCGGTTGCATTCACGACAAGTCTGTAACTCACTCTCCAGCTGCGGCAACTCCGCTGCCGCTGCCCGTGGAGGTTGACGCGGTGACAGGAGCGCTTTCTGCACTCTTCGGTTTCCGACCGCGTCTACCATGGGTTTTCTCACCCTGCCCGTCAGCAGACGACATCTTGGCTCTTTTTGACATGAAATGCGCGAAGAGATCGGCTTGTTTCAAAAGGAAATCAAAGCGCTTCGTCCGATCCTTCAGGGTCTGACTTTCGTGTTCGGCCTCCGCATCCAATCTCTCCGCTTTCACTCTCGCGCGCTATTCAAGCATTTCAGCTGTCACTGCACTTTCAACATTTGGCAGGAATATTGCGCAGATTTCCAAATTTCAAACACCAGCATGCGCGAATATGAAATACTAATGGTGTAGCAAAATGATTGTAATATTCGCAAAACACTGTTAAAAACTGGTGATTCAGATTCACGTACTGATTTATGAACAATAATTAAACTGTACAATCAAATAAAAACTTACTTCAGCTTTTCTGTCAACAGCTGCACTTTTAATTTTGAAGTCTTCTGGCGCAAACTCTAGATCGGATGCTTTTTCGGACGATGCTGATCTCCGAGATGATACAGATTTATGGGAAGCAGCATTCGACGCCACGGATTCGGACTGATTTGCTGGAGAACTTCGGCTGCTGCTTTCAGCATCATTGTCTTGGCTGTCCTCGTCCATTTGCACAGGTTTTGGAGGTGATGGGCCTGCTGACGGAGATAAGATTTCGTCGGACTCGGCAGAGCTAAAAGCAAGGAAACTGCTAAATGGAGACCTCTCTGTGATGAATTCTTCGAAGCACAGCAAATGTATCATATATTCACGGGCCGATACCTTGCGCGTGAGCTCATTCTCGGAATCTAAAGTCACTACTAAAAAGCTCTGAAAAGTAAAACGCGATCATTCAGGTTCCAGCTCAGCAGATGGTTAACACTTAACAGTGCAACACCGTTAGCATTGTTTTCACTTAGGGTAACAAGAAATCATGTACCACGAAAAAAATAACGTCTTAAATTAGCCAGTACAGTGGTCAAAAGCAGGATACAGTTGCAAATCCACAAAGTTTTTAGAAAATTGCAAAAGAAGTGAAGACTTAGTGAAGTCTGACAAACTTACGATATGCAAGAAAGTTCGCGTACATAGTCACATTGTCATAGTGTCGTTGTTCGGCACGCCACCGCCCAAGGCTACCGAGCCAAAAAATCTCTCATGCGCAGCGCAACATTCGTCATGCAGTGGCACTGACGACGCGCTCGACTTCTTTTTATTCCTCTCGGCGTGTGCGATCGCACGGCGGAAATAGGTATCATGATTATTGCTGGGATCCTGGTGCTCTTGAGACATATCTCACATGCGAACGCGGAATTGAAATATAAGATAAAATAACCTCAAAGCGCAGTCAAGAAGACTAAACTCATTTGAAATAAAATATGAATTTTCTGGCTCCGGTGGTCCGATTCCACACAATTACCACGGAAACGTCTGGATTCTGAACCAGGAAGCGCGATCGATCAATGCTCAATATCGAAATATTTTAAACTGGAAACTTGCTCGCTCCAGTATCAACAGACTCGGCATTCCGTAATATCCTGTTCAATATCTGCAGATTTAGGCTGCAAACTTTTTTCGTTACACGGTACACCTGTTTTTTCTCAACAATACCATTCCCCGACTGCAACAAGGAGCCAGCCCCCCGCAGCTGGACAGTAGGCGAGATTTTTTACTGCATTGGACGAAAAGTGATTTACGAGGGCCATTCAATATATTCGTAGCATTGCCGCGCCATCCCTTTCTGCATTATTTTTTCTTTTTATTTTTCTCAAAATACATTCCTTTAGACTTAATGCAACGCACACATCTATCTTTCCATTCCTCGTACATGCTAGGAAAGAAATTACTAGGTAATTTAGAGATGACACTGTCGATAACCTTTTCTAGTTCTTCATCATTTCTGAACTTTTTACCACGCAACAATTTCTTCATTGTTGGAAATATTTTAAAATCGCAAGGGGCCAAATCAGGGGAATACGGAGGGTGCGGGAGGATTTCCATTCCAGCAGCGGAGATAAAATTAGAAGTTACACGGGAAGTATGCGGTCTTGCGTTATCATGGTGCCATAAGACGTTCATCAAGCGCCTTCGAGGCCTCTTTTCTTCGATTTCATCAACGAAAGGTTGGAGGACATTTGAACAGTACCAATCAGAATTTAACGTAGTTCCGCGACGTAGAGCTTGTCTGAGGAAAACGCCTTTCTTGTTGGCAACAGAAGCGTACATTACCTTGCGTACGCTCCGAGAACGCTTCACGCAGGTCGGTGTCTGCTCACTTTCAGAAATCCACACTTAATTCTGTTGCTTCGTCAGTGGGTCGTAGTATGAGAACCAGGATTCATCCTCAGTATACACTTCATATTTGCTGTCCTCCGATAATTTCTCTAGGATCTTCCGGGCCAATTTCACGCGAGTCTTCATCTGGTCCTTAGTTAGCAAATGGGGAACCCAACGCTGACATAGCTTGCGCACACGCAGATGTTCGCGGATAATCGTCCAAACCACACCTTCAGAAATCTTCACTGATTCAGCTATCTCTTTGACTGTAACATGAGGATCGGTCTTGATCATGGCATCCACTGCATCGATATTTTTCGCAGTAGTCACAGATTTCGGGCGTCCAATTCGAGCATCGTCATCGAGGTCCAAATGTCCGGTGGTGAATCGACGAAACCACTTGGTAACCGTAGGGTATGACGGTGGTGCATCAGGAAAATGTTCACACAATTCAGCATGAGCAACAACAGCAGTCTTATTTTCCAAAAATTTTTCATAGATAAGGGCGCGATAATCGCGCTTGCTTAAGTTAGCCATCTTTAATGACTGTTCAAGTAAATAAGCACACCCAGCCGTGTACAGATGCATGCCAACCGCCAACCCTAGGCGGTATCAGCCCGGCCATTGCCCTATGATCTAGTTATGAATGATACAGTTTTTAAAAAAATAGATCATAATTCTGAAAATTATTTTCAACCACAGTGCTACGAATATATTGAATGGCCCTCGTAATATGCGACTGGCAGCAAAATAAAACTATTAAACAATACTTTGCAAGTTATGACTATTCTGTAGAATTATTACGAGTATAATTTGTATAGTTTTGTGCAATGTTATATTTATACTCGTACTGTAAGTTTGTTTTAGTTTTGCAAGCGAGTCACTGGTCACCGTGGGTAGACGATAAGAACGGGTAAAAACAATATGTACTGCACATATAATAACATAAACTGCCATAATTGTTATGTATTGCTTACTGCTACTACAATGTACTTTCAATTTCTGCATCTATCGATTTATAAACAGATCATTTAATTTCGCAAATTCGACACAGATTTATACAGACTTTGCATGTTCTAAACTGTACAACGAAAAGCTCTAGCATTAATTAATGCTAGAGCTTTATCTACACTTTTATCTGGCTTACAAGCCAGATAAAAGTCATGATTACCAAATACAAACTACTCCCTAATTAAACTACATTTTACTTATACAACCAAAACTAAATTTCTCATTTTCGGTTTATCTGGAATATTCGGGTTTCGTGAGGGAAAAAATCTTTTTGCGTTGAGTTGAACATCCAAGGGTGCAACTATACATCAGATACACATTGATCCTTGATCCGGATATCTATCCCGGTTACTAGCATTCTAGCAGCTAATCTTCTTCGGATGGTACAAATATATCGTTTTCTTCCAGGAACGCTGCCGAGTACTGACTAAGCAGGGATCCCAAGGTGATACCACCGGTTGCCACGATCGTTGCCAATATCACCCGTAAGAATGTCGATGGAGCCGGATGATCGGGAACATGCTCCAATGTAGATGAGTATCTCTTTGCAACGACTTCCGGGGGATAGATGGTTCTTGTCTCCAGAATTACCCTGCGGTAGCTTTTCCTTGTACAGTCGCGCGATGCTCCCTTAAGGTGGAATGATAAAAAATGCCGAAGAGATCTTTGGAAGATCAGTGACATTTCCGGTCAAAGCAATTTTACGTTAACGTTCCAATTCTTCCAATTATTATTTTTTCACGGCTCTTGATCAGTGTTGTGATTTTGATGTCAGTGGTGTAGCATGACGATCAATCCAAACAACATTAACCGCCGGGCAACTGTTAACTGAAACGCTTAAAATAATATAAACAAAGTTGCTTTCGTTGATAACAATAATAATATTGTGCAGAATTTTATAAACGCCTGGAAACCTGCAAATAAACAATCCGTATTGTGTACAAATCTTCGGGATGGTACGGCCGTAGCGCAGAATCGAAGTGCTGTCTGCTCTTTACTCGCTGCACAAATCCACGCTGCAAAATCAATAAGTCGATCAAATGCGCCTTGAGAGGAAATCGCCGGAAAGCATTTTCGTTGCCGGTTCAACATTTAAGCAGCGGAAGTTGTGGTCTTAAAATGTAATGCTGGAGTGCCTGCAAAGTAAAATTCTACCGCACACAAACTACCTATATAGATATAGATATAGATTATGCTGTTAAACCTGTACGATACGTACTGTATTGTACATACGACTTTACACTGCGGTAAACTGTCCAAGTAAGATTTGCGCGCACCCAGTTTTGTGCAAACTTGCGCATTCTGTTTTTCATGGCCACAAGATCTGCATTTTGTTAAGTCCAGTACACTTCTGCCTTCACTTATTTATGTCTACTGGAATTCATTGTTCCGACCTACAAAAATACCGACAAGCCACAAAAGCTTGCAAAATACGATGATCTTAACAATATATCCAGACCAACAAAATTATATTAATAAGACTTAAATTAATATGATAATGCTACATAGTTTTATAATAGATTTAAGTAAGGTATGCTCATATGGCATTGTGCTGCTGCGATATATGTGCCCGAGTACCGTTATATGCTCCTGTGGGTGACCTTTAGAGCATTCATTCCAAGTGCTGTAATTAAATACTGTTAATACAATAAGCACAATTTTTTTAGCGATTTTAACCGAAAATAAGACGAATTACTGAATTAAGAAGATAATCGATTTAAGATTAGTTATGCATTGATGCTACTGCGATTAAGTACAAGTATGAAGTAGGTATACACAATCAAACATTATAACCCAGAAATCTGTCGTTCAGTAAGTGCAGAGATGATGTGGCGTAAAACTCGGTCTCATTAGTTTTCAATTAAAAACACACAATCCAGTAATTCTCATTAAAACTTATTATTTTAAAACTCATTAATTTTCATTTAAAAACACAAAACTGACTGTATACGTAGGTAAGCGATGCACTTCACTTTGTACTACTTACTTCACTTTGTAAATATAATTAATATAAAACGTGCATTAATTTTGGAGACCAGCACAGATGCCTATTCTGTAATATGTACCGGCAAAGAGGGTTAGCCTAATCCGAAATTTTATTAAGCATACATAAACTTGTGGACAAACAGGCCTTTCAGATGGCTGGTTTGTGTAACTATCGATAAAACTCGTCGGCAGTGTTGACTCTGCACACGTCATGTAGTGTGAAATAAACAAATGGCCAGGCAATCGCAACGCATTATTCACACAAATTTACTGCAGCGGTCAAATGATACGGATTTTGCAACATACATAATTATCGTGTCGACCAAATGCTGTGCTGAACTGGCATACGGAAAAACTATCGAGCAAATTTTTTATAGGTAAACAACAAAACATTGCATAAACGGTCAACGACGCATATATTTTGCTTTTTCGAAAAAAGGACGGATCGCAAATGCTGGACAGAAAAAAGTAAGTCACATCAATTCACTGAACCATGAGTTCATAAATATAAACATAAGGTCAAATATGCAACGATCGATTGCGTAAAAAGTGAGCATTACAAAGAAAGAGCGGCACAAATTTTTGCAATCAGCTAATATAAACCAATTTGGCGTAGGTTTTCCCGACGAATTTCATCGCGTACGTAGGAGAAGATTTGGTGTGTGTGCTGAGTATCAATAACACTGGTCCAGTGATGATACAGGCTTTTACTGCGATCTTTCCGGCATCGATCGAAGATGCCCAACAAAAAATCCTTTACTTGCTTAATATCGCGCGGATTACCCAGGAATTCCGGTAAAAAATCGGAGATCAAACAGCGCTGATATTTCTCCTCCAACAGATCGGTCTTATTCAGAAACAGTATTATAGCCACCTCCACAAAGACCAGATTGTTGACGATGGTTTCGAATATCGCACACGCTTCCATTATTCTGCTGGTCTGCCGATCTTCAAGTAGTACTTGGTCGTATTCATTGGCAGCGGCCAGAAAGAGGATAGCATTAACCGATTCAAAGCACTGGAACCATTTCTGACGCTGCGAACGTTGTCCACCTGCGGACGACAACAAACAACATATTTTGTCATAAATATTCGGTGGCACTGCACTTCAAAGTGGTAATAACAATCATGCGTATGGAACACTTCAAAGAAAGTACCGAGGTGTGACATTCATTCATATTAAACCTGAGTGTAAATGATTTTTTTACCGACGTCAACGAAGAGGAACGGAACATTCTGTATGGCTACTGTGTACTCGGTGATGCCTTTGGTCGCTTTGCGAGCGTGTAAAATATCCAGATTCGTGGGTTTATAGTCCTGCAGAAATAATTGCTTACAAGCACGAAGTAAACATTTGACAAATATTTACAATATTTGTATACAATGAATCTGCAAGTTGGAGAAAAAAATAACACAAAATTAGTGCAGTAAAAATTGTTCGTTGTTGGTGCTTCAAGTAAACAATATATGCCAACAGGAAGAAAGTTTATTACCGTATCCAGTCAGTAACGATTAGCACCGGTTTGCTGACCATCCAGAAAATTTTTTCACGAAATGCAGTTTCACGATACCAAACAAGCATTTACACTGACATATTATGCGACCACAATTAGGGTCATTTTGGCTAGAAATTATTATTAAAAAGTAAATTAGACAAATCAGTTTTTATATACGCATATTATGTATTATGATAGAAATATTTATGCTCTCGAGCAAGAATTGTTATTTAACCACTTTCTCCGCATCAGCAAATTCTTCTTAAAAAATAAGTATTAACTAGACTAAGCACAAAATTTAGGACGTACACGTAATCCGATCCTGGGCAGCTCCACCAGGAAGTACTTAATGGAATCTCCCAGCTGATATTCCCGGCGCCGTTCAAACGCTAATTTCACCGCGGAATCTGCCCATAGCGCGCATATGGCCGGAACAAAATTCTGGCAGAAATTATTCGGTTCCACCGCCAACTGGACATCACAGTTGAAAACCCTCTTAGACGGTGCCTCATTCAGCGGATCCTTCCAGGGAATACCCAGTTTCCGGCGGGCATCCAACAGCACTTTCATGCCCATAATAACGTTCTGTCGAATAGTCAGGATAAACTCCTGTATCGCATAATCACTGAAACTGTCTCCATGCATAATACGAATCTGCTTGAGAAAAGTGGATTTGCCGGATTCACCGGCGCCCAATAAGAGAATTTTCATCTGCCGGCGTAGTTGGCGTTTCTGTTTGTGAAGTTCTTTATCAATAATACGACTCTGACGCTGTTTGGTGTCTTCCAGATTCAGGCAAGATAACAAAAAATCACACGGCATTTTTGGAGAGATTTTGTCGCAAAAAAAGCGATCGGATTTCAGTCAGTGAATACAACAGATTTAATAAGGATAAGTCCACGTGTAAATAGTTAATCCACTTTGTTTACCATTGCAGCATGGCCGTGAAATACTTTAGTACAATCCTTGGCATTCCCACATTTTTGGCTGCACGATGAAGCCGGTGGACGGATTTAACTGTCAACGGAATATAAGGACAACCATCGTTATATTATGCAAATAATCCGAGCAGCACATCAATCCGTCCATATAAAATTATCCGAACCGATATTGTTGAAATAAAGTCAACTGAGGTTTTCGTTTGCCTGAAAATACAATCGTACAACGAGTGTAACTAGCGAAGTGCGAGAGATTACGCATGTGTACACAGAAAACGTCTGCACTCGGGGAAAAATTAAACAAGTGCCATGTTGTCGGTCGGAGGTGTGTAGAATGTCATAACATCTGTCCGGTGAAGATTTTTAAGATATGTAATAAAATGAAGTGCCGAATGTCAATTGCTATACGCAGTCACGTACTGGACATCGTGGGAGGAAGAAAAAGCAAATACACCAAAATGTGTAAACCAACCGGTTTCAAGAGGCTGCCAGATTATGCAGATGTGTCGTACATATTCAACAGCTAGAGCGCAGCACAATACTTACAGTACTCGTATTGTACATACGGGTGCGATGATAATGCAGATCGTACAAGTTATTAAGTTATTTAACTTACCTGTTGGTTGATTGCGAAAAATACACCAATCAGTTTCAAATTTCCCGTTGATCACAGAAAATGGCATTCAACCTGCTCCACAATCCACATATTCGATGCAATGATACACACTAGATAATTAGAGGTGGCCGAAGACCACCAACCTCACATCTTCCAGGAAAGTCCACATACGTTAAGATTTGCTGAAGGAAAAAGCACGCACACTGGCTGTGACAGTTTTAACAAAATAATACGAGAACGTATGCTGAACAATGGAAGCGCGCTTCAGTGACACTCCCATCGCCGGTTTTGCAGTCTTGTACAGTACTGCAGGTTGTACGTCTGATTTGTTAAAAATATGACTCGTTAAGGTTTGCGTAATGCGATGTTTACAATCTTGTAATTATGAATACCGCATTGTATTACAAACGCATCTAAAATCTATCATTCTGTAAATTGACCGATACATCATCTACGCACTATATAGAGCCACAGCACTGCAATGGGATGACTAAGTCGTAGTGTCTTGCACTATGGACTCCTGCATTGTTGAGTAGAGTGTCAATTTCTAAGAAATCTGACCGTGTAGAAACAACCGGATATAATTGTATGAGCTTGTATCATGACGATTAGAATAATTAGATAACAATAAGACCTTGATGTACGAAAACATAAACCGTCGAACAGTAAAACTGCAGTGCTCGCAGTCGTGTTCTGGCTTAAATTATTCTGTGTTTACTGTAGCCGCGCGATAAGTTTGCACCACAGAGTCTGGTATACGGAAATCAACACACACGCTGCAGCACGCCCGGATCTAAAAGTGGTGCAAACTTATCGCGCGGCTACAGTACATAATTACCGCTGCGTATGACTGACGCAGACTGTGTGCCTGCTACCGCATATCTTTTACTTAACTTTTTGAAAGTTTCAGTGGGACAAGAATCTATGGCTATTGAGCGGCAAAGGGCAAACAAATAACTTGTGACTGATTTCGAAATGTTAAAATAGGAGTACAGGGCGAATGTTGTGCACAATTACTTACTATCCGATTTTGACCTTTCTGTAGTCGATAGAATTACAGAAAGGTCGCGATGCCGGGGCGAACACAAACCAACTGCACATTCTTCAAATACAAGCAACTGGAGATTCAGTAATTGGTTTCCATAAGCGTTTCGTAAATTTTACAACTTATTAGGCAGGGTTCGATAGGCCGAGTGTGTCTATTATATTTTAACCCGTAACGAAGTAAATTTCGGTCACGTAGACTTCAAATGCTAAAAATCACAGCTTCCAGAAATCATGCATCAATCAATACAAGCTTTTCGTATGCAGTATTACTGTACGTTAAGTCCCGGTGGTTTCTAAGTATTTTTATAACTGTAATTGTTATTCCGTATCTTCCTTCAATGCCCCAGGGTTTTTGTCCATTTGAATTCGGTTTGCTCGACGGTCTGTGTCCAGGATCCGGTAGTCATTATGGGTGAGTACGTGATCATAGTGACTGTAACCGGGAAATCGGCTCTGGATGTCGTATATGAGCTCTGGGTGGCGATGACACGGGCAGTGTTCTTCATTGTGGGCGCTAACCCAATGAGACCGCCGAGATCGTCATTTCCGGTCAAGTGAGCTAAAGAAAAATTCAAAGGTCACGTTGCGATAATTTCACGCTAAGCAATTACGTACGTACCGTTCGTCGTCTACTTCGTAGTGAATGATACGATGCCGTAGTAAAGTTAATATTATAGCGACAAAAATATTCGAGACAATTTTTTTGTCCACAACGATATCAATGTTATTAAGTACGTCCTTTACAAAACATAATTTTGTGAGTGAGATTCAATTTTAATCAGCTTACGGTCATCGGTTGCTGTGTAGTATGTAGTGGTCGTCTGTGTCACCACCCGGGTGCGGACACTGGACACACCGCTTTCGGGATCGTTCGACGAATCAATCGTAGAGAACAATCGTACGGTAAAAGCATTTATTTTATTTTTCCGCGTGGCGGACGGCGCAATGCTGATGGCTTTATTAACAATTTTATCCAGTATGGAGTTGTCCACTTGCATATTGACTTGATCACTTCCGCCGGTCTTGGGTAAAGCTTGCAGGGATTGCGTGGCTGTGGCGCTCACCACCGCCGGCGTGTTGTTCACGGATGGAACCGGGTTCGATTGCATTATGGGAGCCGGTGTATTCTGTACTGGCAGCCTTTTGGTTGGTTTGGGCAGATTGAAATCATCGGGATTATCATCGTCATCATCCTGGGCAGCGGTGAAGGATGCTGAATCACACAATGCCGAGGGTTACTATTCATTCATGGAATTTAATTTTGCAAGCAATTTAATATCTGTGTATATCTATATAAGCATTTGGTGATGCCAAAAAAGTATTCTAAAGCATTACTCTGAAATGATACTGCAACCAGCGCGGTTCTTCTATCTTCTTTAATTTCAGTATACGTAACTGCAATAGGCCAGTTAATTAAGCTAGCATGTTGGCTTACTTTATTTTGTACGAGTATTATAATGTTTTTGTACTTGATTTACTTGTCGTAGTTTTAGAAACGATATACAAATAACGCGGTCTATGGACAAAAGCTCGAAAATTTAGTCGATTTCCAGGCCCGATTTCTTTTGCCACTCCGCTTTTCGCATTGACATGATTTTAATGTGATTAAGTTGCACTGTTACTGTATTCACAACGCGCATGCTTAATTATATTCGGGTATTTTAAAATAAAAAAGGTGACCCAATAATGCGAAAACGCTATAGACGATAACTTCATAAACGTTAATGGTTTTACATTATTGTTTAGAGTTTCGGCATTTCCATATCAAGAAATCCAGAACTGAACTCAAACATACGCAGTAACGCTAAACGATCGGTCGGCAATTGAATGTTAGTGTAAAACTTGAACTCAACGTGTTAGCTGTTTGGTACTCACCGTACATTAAGGCTGTAATACTGATAAGCCAAAAAACGGGCTTCTGTTGCCTGTACATGGTTTAGGGATTTGGAAGAATAATTTCCGGAACAGTTTCCTCTTACGGCACGGAATAAAACTAATGCCGAATCATCAATTATCAAGTGTTTCCAACCAGAAACACCTTTGTGCCCAAGCTGCGCTAATTTTCTGAATTGAGAAGCTGTTTTTCCGCGTTGGTTGCTTTGGAATTTGTTACTGTTATTCTTTTCAGCCTGCGGCTTCCAGAAGAACAGAATTATATTGCAAGTGTAATGGAGGTATTAAGCTCTTACCCCATATTAATGTATTGTATGTACTATGTACAAGTACCAATGTCATGTATATCTATATTGTAGTGCAAGGGTATAGAGACATCGAGTCGTGGATTGAAAACTGACGGTAGTACAAACTGCAATTATTATTTATATTCTGCGCAAAAATCTAATTACGCAATTTATTCCCTTAAGGTAAAAGTAGTTTAATTTTGTCCGCAGGTATTTGTTAACTTACCTTTCCTAATGGCATCTCAAGTCCACGTGCAATGCGGCAGGCGGTGAATTTTCCAAATGTTCTGATTGAGCTTTAAGCTATTGTATAGCACACATGAGGATACACACACATTTATTTTAAAGGCTCACTCACTACACTAGCAGACAAAATAGGAGTTATAACAAATTTACACACTGTTAGCAAAAATATATCATTACATCCACTAATACCCCAACACCCAGACGCCTGACCGATTTCAACCAATTTTCATAAACCGTAACCAGTCTCTACGAAAATACACAGGCACTGCATGTGCGAAATGGGTTCAACAAAGTCTTCCGGAGCGTGATAAATGGGAACCGATTGAAGATATCAAGTACCGTTGATCTGGTATCAGTGTGATCGAGCAGTCGCTTGACCGACTTCAGCCAAAATTCATCAACGGTAACATCTTTGTATCCAGTTTCTACTAAGATGCCACTCAATTTGTGAAGAACATCCAACATTTCCACAGCATTTCCCATATCTGGAATACAAACTCATGACGGTCCATCATTCCAAAATAAATATATGAAAAATAAAAGTTAATGTCGACATATTGACTAGACTAATGGTACGATCAGCTTAAATAGCTAACAAAATAGGAGCAAATGAAATGGTGCGCCGAAAGAACGCAAGCAAGGTAACAATTACCTCGTCCACGAATCACCTCTTGGTTGTTAACGAAATCATTCAACCTGGCCATGAGGTTTTTTAGATTTCCGGCATCCCGATCGCCGAACCCGGCTTGAATACTGTCAACCGATGTTTTCAGCTTCAAGAGTGGAATGGACGCACAGTCGTCGAACACCGGTGGCATCCAGTGGCCGCTCGAGTAATGACGTCGGGCTGTTCCCTGCATGCTGTCTGGACAGTTTTGCTCGTTATCGGCGCCGGCTCCCGTCATAGTCCACTCATTTCTCCCGTAGCGCTCCGGTTGGCAGACTGTGTCATTGGCGTCCAGAACTCTGATGCGAACAGTCTGCTCCTTACTGCCAGCCCCATTCGAGGCTACGCAAGTAAAGTCAGAGCTTTCGGAGATACCCGAGACCACCAAATGTTGACCCCGGCTGGGCGTATCCGGTTGGATATTGTACGCTTTGTACGAATGATCACCCATGATACTGCAAACATGCCTGTATGTAAATGTGGTAAACGTACACGAGTTAAAGCCATCTGAATTCATATCCGGATGTCATCCAAAATGACCATACAACTGGCATTTTGGCAATTTACTCAAACAATTTTCTTGTTATAAAACGGTTTTTCCAGCTCCATGCCTTACGTGACATCTTCGCCTTTCCTAAACCATTTGAAATCTGCTTTCTGGACAGTCATACATGTTACAGCGGCAATGCTTCCTTTTAACACAAATGGGGAAGCCGGATAAATCTCCATTTCCGGTGCCCGGAGCACCTCGACATAGATTGATTGCTTCACCGTCACTCCAAAATCTTCCACTTCACACGAGTACACACCCTGATGCACCCTTCGTACATTCTCAATATTCAGCTGCACACTGGCTTGTCCCTTCGCCGCGAGCGGAATTCTGGTCAACCACATATCTCGCAATCGAGATGGATCAAAACAATGTAATCTTTCCGCCAAGTAACCGTCATCCATGGACTGCCTTCAACTAGGCATACAATGGCCAGTTCCGATTTTTTCCGGTGTAGGAAGATGCGAATAAACCGATAAATTAATATCTCTGACGCTGAGAAATCTTGTTATAGTAAAGTTACTTAGATGATATGCTCCCAGGAATCCAGCACTGGTGCGTGTAAAGTATTTCAATTGCTGCCGCAAATTGTTCTCCACAAGCGAATTGGGTGACTGACAGCGGAACAACAGTGTGGTGTCGTTGAAGACACTCTGGCGCCGGCAGTTATCCAGTCCAGGAACCAAATTCCGTAGCACATTGATGGCATTCGGAACCGATACAGCGGATACAGCCGTGGTTTCTTTGAAGGTAAAATTCAACAGCAGTTGTCGCCCACCTAAATCTTTGCACGTCCGTCCATCACGCTCTAACTGGAACCCGTACCGGCATTCGCAATAACGGTTCATGCCTCTGTGGCTACAATGATGACTGCAGTTGGGTTTCTTGCATTTTTCGTCGACATCTGTCTTCTTTTCACAGAGCGCCCCAGTATACCCCGGCGGACAAACACACTCAACTCTGTCTGTTCCAAAGTAGTACCTGCAAGGAAACATGCCCTGGTTAGACAACCGTTTTACTACTCTGTGCCTCAAAAAATATAGTTTCGAAATTGCTCTAATATTTATTGCTTTTTCTTCTACTCACTAAAGCCTACACATTTTTACGATCATATCTACTAATCCAATCCCTCTCTAATATCTGTTACAAGTGATACAGGTAACCTCGCAAATTCTTACTTGCATGTTCCATTATTAAGGCAGGGATTTTCCGAGAGACCGCACCTTGGTCCATATTCACAATGGGGACAAAAAATCCTTCGAAGCATTCACAATAGAAGCTTTCGAAATCACTGGCGGTTTTACACAGTCCTGCAAAACTGCATTCAAAAGGATGGCATGAATTCCTGTGAACCACCAGGCTGTTAGAAGGGTAACTGATGTAAGTGACGTTGAAGCCAAAAATATCCAACAAAAATTGGCGCACACGTGGGAAAGGATAATTTCGGGCGAAATCTTCTCGGCGTATTGTCATCCGCAGAACGACATATGGCTTTGTTATTGTCAAACTGCAAACAACTAACATATAGTTCGGGCACCGATTTCGGATATAAGCTGCTAAAAAAATCAGCGAGAAAAACTAAAGCGAATAATCTGCTAAATTTCACCACATGGCATCATGCTGCTACACCAGACCTACTTATCAGGATAGTCCTCAAACGTAAACACATGCGCGTCCTCATTTCTTGTCTCTCCGTTAATATCGTAATAGTCGTACGCCGAAACCCTCAATGATACCGGATCTTTAAGGTAGATTTCGTTGAAGTAGAGCACTGTTTGGCGATTTGCGCCCGCTTCGATGATCCATTCGCACTGGATGGGTATTGGGAACGCATGCGGATAATTCGGCGACGAAACCACACCGCGCTCTTGTGTAAGTATAGTCCGACAAGACTGAGGTGATCGGGTGGATGTGGCTGCTATGGCACGAGGGACAGGATTCGTACGACTGGTACATGTTCGACCATCCGGTCCCAATATCCCATCGGAGAGGCAACCACAACTCGCTATCATAGTCTGGGGTCCACATTGCACATTTCTTGGCAGTGCAATTTTTCACAGTCCGGTAAAACATTGACTTTCCACGTGTCGCAGTGATCACCCGTGAAATTTTCTTTACAGTTGCATATCACATGATCGGGTGCGCGGTATCTGGAGCAAAATTCATAAGACTGACGAATGAACTGCTACCGCAAAACTTGCTCAAGAAATTTTAAAAGCTAGCACTAACATTTACGATATGAAGTTTAAAATGAAGGAACGACATGAATTTTAAAATTAGATGCGTACCGACATGATCCTCGATTCCCACATGGGGAATGCAACTGAAAACCAGACCGGTCCGGCTCGGAACACAGCGGTCCGTACTGACACTTCGCACCTTTGGATCCCTCGTTACAACTGCAGACTGTCGACGTGAACGCTGAACTGACCAGGCATCTTCCCAGATGCGAACATGAACGATATGAACACACGCTTTCTGGGACTTGTGCGGATAAGGACGGTTTTTCGTTAATCGGTGTTACAAGATAGGTAAGGTTCAACCCATGCAGATCAACAAATCCCGTAAACCGTGAAGTATCTTTCAGAGTGAGTTTAATCACCATAACTGGCTTAATAGTTTCAATCCTACAAAAAAGCAGCATTATCATGGGGTCGTTAACGAGAATCTCCGAGACTTACACAGATAATTTTGGAAAATTATCCAAATTAATATCGACCCAATCTTTCTCTACATGGGCGTTTGGAGTCTCCGCTTCAATGTCGGCTTCAGGCAATAAATTAAGAGAAGCAGATAACGCCCATGAGAACTCGTCATAAACGGCCACCGAAATGCTGTCTGGTGTTCGGACATACACTTCCGTTAATAATAAACTGATGCGGTTTCTGGACCGCCTATAATCCGCCAAATCAGGTAATTAAACCGGCGAGATGCGGAACATCGGGGAAATTGGGTGTGGTCAATGCCTTGGGGCGCCACTAAGAGGCCTCCACAAGGCTCTGCTGGAAGGGTTCCGCCACTGTCTGCATGAATGGCAGGATTTTTTGTGCATTTCCCCGGAATAACATTTGCAGTAGCACCAATCTGTAACAAAAAAGCCAAATCTGTTACGCAAAAAGCCACAACACCGCAGCATCTCATCGAAATTACTCCCTCCCTGGGATAATACCCACACACACAGGGACAGCTCTCAACTCACAAAGATAAGGAATAAATATATCCGGGTTAATCAGTAAAATGCATTTATCCAGCTTCTTATATTTTCTTTATAAAAACATTGTTGCATCGCTTCAGAATAGATCAAAAAACACATACCCCCGCCATTACTAACCTTCGAAGCCAAGACATAACTAACTTTTCATTACCTGATTCGCAGTCATCCATGTTGCCACCTTTCCCACAATTAGCACTAACGCATTCAGCCTGAAAAGGAAAATGGGAGAACCATGCCCACATATTGTGCACCATCGACATGGCCACACGATCCAACAGACGATCTTGGGAAAAATCCTGTCATCTTACCGGCTTCCCTGCCGTGCTTCATCCGTCTTCGTTTTATCGTCCGCATTGTTAGTAATAGCAAAGTTAGTAACATTCTGGAAGAACAATGCATCGTCAGAGAATTCACTTTCACTCAACTCAGCCAACTTCATACCTGCCAGGTAGCGAGCGCCATGTTTCCGCAAGTTACTGTGCGCCGCCAGCAGGAGCCGGCTGCAGAACCAAACCACCCACAACACGATCCGGGCGAACATTTAACCACTCTTCATCTCTGTAAAAGATTGATAGCAAGACTTTACCACATACGCGCTACCGCAGAAAAAGCTACTCAGTGAGTACTCACACGTATTCCTCTAACGCTTGTCGGACATGTGCCCGGTTCCCTTCCACAGTGTGCGCACTCACAGTTAGCTCCAGCGGAGTAAAGTCCAAGTGCGGATGCACTTGGACGTCAACGAACGGAAGTTCATCATGAACCGCCCCGATCAGCTCATTCTGGATCCGAACCCGCTCATCATTATCCAGCCACAACTCCAAAGCTTCAGGCTGGCCTGATAGTCGCACCTTTAGAATCATATATGCGGGAAAGGGCGCCAGCTCAAGACTGCACCCGAACTGCTTACTTAGAATAATACGAAACTTCAGCTGGTCCGGATCTGGCCCATGCCAGCCATTGGCATCTGGTGCGTGCTCAGGCGGATGATACGGCGAATCGTCCGTTAGGCGATCAATGAATCGATCCCATCGTGCTCCTCTGAAAAATGTAATTACGAGCATGGTTAGAAACGGTGAATGACGATTATTAGGTTCCTTTGTTCACTGTTGATCTTATGTGACTGTCTAAACATGAACTAAACGCTTACACTACGGCGTCAACTCTGGCCTTCACGGCCGCCGCAAAGTTTCCAGCCGCTGGAACCGATACATCAATCCCCCGGCTAACACCGTGAAGAGAGAAACGGACCGTGGCCAAATTGGTCTCCACTGGCAAGACCATTGCTATTACTTCGCGCAAATTATCATGGATGACGTCTCTTGTATCTTTGTCCGCTTGCAGAGTATGAGCTTCTCCTTCCGCTAAAAAAATCCAATAATGAAATCCAGTTTTACCCATGTCGTTTGAATTTTCGTTGTAGATTGCGATCCTAGCCCTTAATAATCTAGCTGCCGATCTTTGCAATTACACAAGCCAAGCAGTAAATTACTAACAACAAGCGATTTGACTGCGAAACTTCATATACGAACGAGTCACGAGAAACTCAAGAACCGCAGTAACTCAGCGAACTTCGTTTACGGCTCGATCCTATAATGCATTGATACTTGATATAATCCACTCGAAGTTCGCCCAGAGACTTACTCAGGCGAATCTGGAACGACAATGTCCCCATTCTTTCGCGATAATTCGAAGGATCGAATACGAACAAATAATGAAGCTGTGAATCCTCAGTTTCAGAGTCGTAAATTTGTAAAATCACAGCTAAGACAAAGTGAAGACAGCATTGCATTGCACTGCATTGTGATTACTGACAATTCCCATCTGACTCGGACAATTCCCATCTTTCCAATTCTTTCTAAGTGACTGCGAGCCCAGGGTGGTAGCACGTTGCGTTAGCCGTTAGGGGTACGTAGCGTCAGTCACAGACTGATCACGTCTTTATCTTTTCGATTCATTCGCGTGGTTCCTAACCGTTTCTAACTTTCTTGGCTGTTTTTCTTCACAGTTCTTCTGATTTTCCCTTTGATTGGCATCGATGTCATGATTTATTCCGGGCTGCAAAGTGCCGTTGTGACCGGGCCATTTAAATTTGTCCTATTGATCTTATAGCTTCGTCGAAAACTTGTGAGCGATAACAAACTGTCATCAATCAGTCTGCTTTCATCTGGCGGATTCTAACGTTGCTTTCAGTTGTTGACTCCATCTTCCCTGACTTCCGGACGAAGTCAGGGCTCCCGTTTCGATTATGGCTGGCGAACCAGGAAGGCGTAAAAGACACCATTCAGCTACTAGCAGTGATGATATTATTTTCGACGCAGCTTCACTAAAAAAGCCTGCACATGCCTTCTCACCCACGTCGAAGTCGTCACGCATAAACTCGAAATCTGGATCTGGTTACGGTCGACAGAAGTTATCACGCACGCTGTTCGATCTGGAAGAAGACTTAGCCATTATCAAATTTGTGGCCACCAATGATAATGTGGGTGGAGAGAAACATACCGGCGTGAATTTTGCTCGCGAGTTGTGTAGGAAGTATCCAAAGGTATGTTTAGAAAGACTTCTACCGTCAAAATTTTGACGTTCGAACGGCCCTGTGCATGATAAATCAGTGAATTTATCAGTTAATATTGGATATTATTATTGGTATTTAAAACCGTATTGTTATGAATTTTGTTAATTATTTTTGTCCATAACAAATAAATTAAGCCACCATAACGACTAAAGAGTACGAGTATTGTAGTGAACTTATAATAGAGACGAACCTGGTACTAATAGGAGTTAAATTAGTAAATTTGCAAAGCGAACACTGTTATTGGGAAATGGCAGTACTAGTACAGCTTAGGACAAAACGGTCGCATACCCAACATCTCCACATTCAGTACGAATGCAGCGCAGGGTACTGTACGACTGAGTTCAAAATATCCGTTTCGTACAAGTGCACTACACCGCTTGCGTACAGAATGCTGGGTATGGGGCTATGCGACCATTTTGTCCTACATTGTAATGTAGCGTTTGTTTCTCTTGCTTTGTACCATACAGTCCTTTAAATACCTTCGGTGCTTTGCAGATTGGAAAACGTCACACACTCACCAGTATCACATCGCGGCTGGTGTTGATAAGAAAGAATATCAATAATTATGACGTGCCGACAGAATATAAATACGCCCTGACCAAAGACGCGGTTTACGAAGTGATGCAGAAGGACAAGAACAAAAGAAATAACAAAGCTGGTATGTAAAAGCATGTCCATACCTTTCCTGGGCACCTTATATTATGGGATTTGATTGGACTTGTACGGGTACTGGGTAGTTTTGACTCGGATCCGTGTACGTTATGTATACATACTGTATCCAGGAAAAATACAACAGAAAAACACTCAACCGACGACATATCGGCGCCCGACAGGAAGTGATGCCGAGGAAACACAGACACTGCGAAAGAAACCGGGTAATGTTTATCCGTGGCTTTGTGAACAGTATTTAATTGATTTATGAGAATGTGTGTGTAGTTTCATTCCGAATGAATTGTTTTGTTTTTTTCACATAACAACGAAATATACTTTTTCAGATGACAGTAAGTCGAAGCGCAGACGCATTTACGAATTTGCCAGCGATAGCGACGATGAAGATACAGGTTACTGATAAATTCCCTTTCCGTTACTCAGAATGCTGTGATCGATGTCGAGTCGAATGTGTGTTGATATCGAATATCTTTGAAGTACTTACTAATTTTGGCGTTGGTTTAGCTACCGTAATCCGTGAGGACGACTGTGCTTCCGAAAACAAAAACCGGCGACCCGATACGGCTGCATCAGTAATCCAAATTTCCCAAGTTTCGGAATCTAGACTCTCCGTGCTTCACAAAACTTTATCCCGTAAGTGGACTGTACAACCGGTGCCGTTAAATCAGTAAAGAAACTATGCTTCTAGCTGGA
The DNA here is from genome assembly GCF_019649055.1 of Paramacrobiotus metropolitanus. NCBI lineage: Eukaryota > Metazoa > Tardigrada > Eutardigrada > Parachela > Macrobiotidae > Paramacrobiotus > Paramacrobiotus metropolitanus. Next base: position 167,166 of record NW_026570267.1, on the reverse strand, counting down.
AACCGTAAAACCTCCGCGGAACAAATACGGGATAAGGTTGATACTCACAAAGCTAGACACAGTCGGCGGAGGTTATCCAGCTCCGAAACGGACAGCACGGGTGAAGCAGCTGCGGGTAAGTGACACTTAATTCGCAATATTCACAAAATTGAGGTAGGGTGTTTGTTGGGTATCATCCAAACGACGAAATTTCTCCCCGGAAACCGTGTACGCCCACCGAAAGGCGGGAGAAACATATAAAATGTACACAATCTGCGCAGTATCAACCCACGAGTATTTTTTTTGTATTCACAGCTCTTGGCTAGAGTAGTGCGTAAACCTCAGCGGATAGATTTGTTCTGATAATTTTAATTCGTCCCACGCAGATTCATCATCAGTGTTTGATCGAAAATCTCCCGAAAATGTGCCGGATGCTGTAGCTGTCAATCGTCAAGCAAATTACTACGTTTCCCGCAACGGCAGGAATAACGTTGTTAGCCGTGCATCATCCGAAGAAATTCCCGAAACTCCTTGTAGAATCAATAACATTGGTATATCTATCCTGATATTCATAAATGGACATCACTATCAGTAATATTTTTAAATATTTTAATTTTTCGAATGTTGCAGAAACAGATCCGGAAGCGCAGACTTTCAGCAGCGTGGAGTCGCAAAGTAATCGGTCTTCTGAGCACCGTTCCCCTTCTTCGTTGGAAATCCCTTTGCAGCCGCCTTCGTTGGAAATTCCGGTGCTTCAGCAGTTTCCGGCCGAAACTGATGCATCACCTGAGCACCGTTCCCCTTCTTCGTTGGAAATTGCGGTGCTTCTGCCGTTCCCGGCCGAAACTGATGCAGGTTGTCGGGCCGTTGAACCTAAGGTTATTCGGCACGACAAGGGATGCCAAACTGCTGCGATCAAAGTGGCACAATCGGATCAAGCCTCACAGGCCACGTATATTTATTTCCTTCAGCCGCAACCAGGCGTTTGCGCGACGAATGTTCCCACCACAGATCGAGCATGTCAAACTGTACAGTCTTACTATTTTATGCGTGAAAACTGCTGCCAGACTATGACACTGATGGATGATGGCTACGTTCAAAAAGTGATCGAACGCGTTGATCGCGGCTCGTCGCCTGTTCGTTTTCCCGAAGACGAGGAAGAAGAATCTTCCGCAATCAGGACGACCGTACTTTATCAAATTTTTTCCGAGCGCGGATTAAATGGTTAGGCAGGCATTGTTGCTCTCACCAAGATTTATTTTATGCCTCATTATGAGTGTTATAGAGAAGTCAGTTATCATGTTTTATGCAGATTGCCCGGATACCAGCACACCAGTTTTCCCGATACGCACGAAAAAGGCAACACTGAAAAGGAATCGATCAGAATATCTAGAACTCTCAGGTATTATTGAAATTTCATAAATCTGGTGATTCTTCGTGAGCTTTTAATCGGCATATAGTTAATATGCATTATGCTAGTATAAACTGATCGATTGGTTCGTCGACGTTTATGTTTTTGGCTTATTAGTTTTGTCTTACTTTAATGAAAAACTGTTAGGATTTTATTTTGCTGAAAAGAGGTATTATTACGATTATTTATGGATTGCCATTATGCTTAGATGGTTTTCAATCGAATGCCGGCGTGATGTCGCACGCATTGCTTTCAGTTGGGAGGTCGCCAATAAATCCGAAACCTTCGGTTGTTGGGGACGTTTTACAACCCAGTCCTGAAGAGCGTAAGGAATCGGAACGGTTTCTCCAGATTTATCGCGGTCATATATTCAAATGCTTTTATAGCTTTTCGTCCTGCTCGTCGTATCCGTTTAACATCGCCTGAACCGGATCCGGAGCTGTATGACCTGCATGTTGATAAACCTCCGTCCGTTGACAATTCACCCAGGATTCAAACTCCAGAAACACCAAACTTTGCGTTCCAGCTTCTTCCGTCCCGGGAGGAGTTTAACAGAGCGCCATTGTCGCCAACGCACGCCCAAATGGAGGTTGATGACGGCATACTTGACGGTGCGGAGGATTTCGAAGTCCAAGTTGATGACGCTTCCGGAAATGACCTTGCAGAGGAAATTCCAATAGTGAATACAACGCCGGATGTCCACATGGAGGTTGACAGCAGACCTGACAGTGTGGAGCCTTTTCACATGCAGGCCGACGACGCTGCAGAAAAGGATGTTGCGGGGCAGGTTTCAGCGGTAAATATATCAAGGGATAGCGACGTTCCAGTGAGAGTTAAAACAAGAAACGAATGTGTGGAAGATGTTGGCGACGATGTGGAGTTTTTCAGTGCGAAGAGCACGCAGTCAACCGGTGCAACGGTATTCGAATCAATACCGGCCACGCAGGAATCGGCTTCATCAGCCAGAACACTGTTCCTGGGAAGTGAATCTTCTACACCGCCTGAAGATGGGCTAGGATCGAATAAACTGGAAGGGGATGCGAGGATGATTGCGCAACTAGCGGAACAGCATGGTGTTACTCCTAAAGAACTGCTCTACGCGGTGATGACCGCTAATGGATCTCTCACCAATGCGGTATGACATTCCTGTGTAGTACAGAAATAATGTCCGGATACTGTTTATACTTTTTGTGCATCTTTTTTTTTCTTGTCCTTACCTTTTAAGCGCCTGCGCAGGTTTACACTATTTAGAATATATTAGATTTTATACATTTAAAACATTTTCCAGATCATGTTTTGCTTTTTCCGCATGTTGTTTACCTGTTGTGTGGCCGTTCTCCGGTATTATTTATTAGCGACCGCAGGAGATTGTTGTTTATTATTCATCGGCTTCATTTGTAGATGGCATGGATTGTCCAAAAGTGCGCTGCGGGATCTTCTGCCGACTCCGTGTCATCGGCTAGTTTCGTGCTGGATCGAGCATTGCTGGAAGACCATGTGGAGAACGTGATGGATGGGCCGATGGGGCGTGCTCGCAGTCCGGAAACACTGAAACGGCGGGCGTCCTTCTTAAACGGCAACCGGGAAACCATCGAAACCGACCTGAGTAAAGAGGGCACAACGATGGTGGATGCATTGAAAGCCTTACATGCATGCCGGCCAGATTTTTCTCCGCAGGATTAATGTTTCTTTTGCGTTCGAGATTCGGGAATGTCCCGAGTAAATGGACAGGTTCATAAAAACTAATCGTTCCTCATTTGCTGTAGTATGTGTATGTTAAATTGTTTACTGGGTAAATGTGGTTGTGAATTCTCTTGAATTTGGTTGTGAATTGCTCACGTGCCTTTTTTGCTTTCTCGGTTATCTGTAGCTGCGTATGCAGTAGCAGCGTATGTTTATGCGAACGTTTTGTTCCTTTGCTGATTTGCTCGCTGGAAACAAGGAGATACAGCAGTTTTGCATTAACTAGCTCTAATTTGCATTTCGCAACTTTCTTCAGATTCAGTTAAGACTTCCGTGATTGACTCCACTAGCGTTATAACTTATACCGATTTTAAAATTTTTATGTTTTCATTGACAAAAAAAAGACAGACTCCATTCTAGCCATTTCGAGTTTGGCGCTCGTACTTAGTTAGCTTTTTGGAAGGAGGGCGGGGCGTAGGGAGCATGATACCGCGCCAGTTGAAAAATGGCCTAAAATTTAGGCAAAAAGTGTAAAAGTGGCTCAAAATACTGAAAATAGTCACTATGCTACAGTTTATATGAAAATTTTGGCGCGCCCGCCCGCGGCAGTTGTATTTTCTCGCGTCACTCGCTAGCTCCAGGCACGCCGGTTCTTTCCTCTCCTCCCTCCGGAAGTGGTGGCGCGGGCTGGATCTCTTAATAATAAGATTGTTGTTGTTTTAATAAATTTATTATACGCTGTTCAGCTAGGGAAACAGAGAAGGCTGGAAATTCGTCGCATTCTATCGACTTATGTCCAGACACAAAATTTCAACCATTCAAATAACCGATGTTCTCCCAATTCTCTTTGCGGCTAATGATCTTTTTCGTTAGGCTGACTGCTGGCTGGTAACAGCAGCTGATCGTTAGAGATATCTGTCGAACGATGTAAGTGCTTATGTGGAACCATGTCATTTGTCATTCCTTTTATCGACAGTCCACGCGCTTTTAGCATCGAAGTTCGAACGGATAAGGTCACATTAAGGTGCATAATAAAACTGCATATATGCAGTAAAAGTCTTCGAAATCATGGTCGGCTTTGCGCATAGAGGTAGTTGTCCAGCTGATTGAGTTAATTTAACAAGAAAAAATGAAAGATACAACATCTTAAAAAATGAGTTTAAAAATGGGATTTAGGCGGAGTTGCAAAGGAAAAAGAACAGATACAAAGTAGAAGGCAACGGGAATTCGCTGTACTGGCTACTCAAGTAGATGTAAAATACAGGTACGATACACTGAACATAGAACAAAGTTAATCACAGTAACAAAATCTCGTTTAACGCTGTCGCTCCCTCCATTGTACCGAGTACGGAAGCGGCGCTACCCCGCTGAAACTCCAGCGACAGCCGTTGACGAAGGAACTCATGAGAGCGAGGTTCACCTGTATGAAGTTGCAGTCGCTTGCCGATTCCTTTCACCAATAGGATAGCTGGCTTTCCCCATGGGCCAAGTGTTTCGAAGGCTAGTGGTACGAAAACGTATCTGCCATTTAGATATGCATACAAGCGCACTTTTTTGTCTTCGGCTTGCGCGGCAGCGGAGGCTGCGGTGGCCGACGTGAATTTTCGGTGGGATAAAGCAACAGTGCATCTGGTGCAGTAGATGTACAATACAGCACCGGAAGAGATGTACAATACAGCACCGGAAGTGTCGTCCTCGCCCTCTTGAACTGCACCCCCGCAAGCGGCTGTCATGCCCCTGCAGATTAAGACTTTACTAAGTAGTACTTATTACGCACTCTTACGTAACTGAACGAGCAGGACCGAACCCGAGCCGCACGATCGGTGTAGCGTAGCAGAGCATAGTGTCTCCAGTACCATTGGAGAATGGTGTTGGAAAAACGTGGCACCACGCTCTTCGAAGCGACAGATATAGGATGACTCATAACTGCTATCGATGACGCGTGTCTGTGCTCTGATCCAATCCTGCTGGAGGGTTGGGATCTGAGTTATTCACCTAATTCGGTTCATTCTGTGCACTTAACGTCTCGTGCTCAGTACAGCAATTACAATTCCACTCTCGCATGAAATCCATTGGAAATTGTAGCTGTGCCGCGTCTATGTTAGTGATGCAACAAGGTAAAATCAAAGTTTTTTATTTCGGATCTCAACAAATAATATCATCGCCGACTGCTTAATCAAATTTTGAATTATAATTGTAAATGCGCATTTTCAGATTAGTTCTTATTTAAGTGTGAGGAACCTTCATGTGTACAGCGAAACTTATACACTGATCCACAAATTTGCATTCACTGTTGCACTACTTCATATAAATGTTTATTGAATGTTTATTTTACCATTACTGTGCTATAATATTTCACGAGTAAACAATTTATACAAGGCAACCATTATATTTATACATTAACGCACAGTATTTATAAAAGTTATGCTACGCAATCAAAATTTATCCCTGACGGTTCTTTTCCAAACCAATTAAACGGACATTGCAAATCGCGCCCGCACAAAATAAAAGTCAGAAATTCCAAAATGAGCTTGAAAACCCAAATCTAACTTACAACCTCCAGTCAAGTAAAACTTTTGACGATACTAATGTGTGCACTCGGGTTAAGACTTTGATCTGGACTAACAAGATTACTAAGGTTTATACTCGGTTATAAACTAAAAACAGCACTCTGGTTAAGACTCTGGTTAAAAATACGGTCAACAGACGAATCAACTGTTTTGTTCGGCTTTAGCTTAACCCTTTCGACAAACTGACTCTCGATCTTTTCTGCAAATCTTCTTCGGAACTATAACTCAAATAAACTTTCGCATTGAAAATGTCTTCATTTCTTTTTTATCTTCGTTTTTTTTTTCATTAAGAATACTGAAATCAACCTTTTCGTTGAAAATGCTTTTAGTAACATCTACGCAGGAAGCCGCATGATATACGTACATTTCGGAATAAGAACATAAGGGCATAAAACTCTTCCGCATATACCAATTTTAGCATAGCACAATTTGGCTTAAAAAACAATTTTAACAAAGCTTGAAAAGTTAAAAAACATACTGGATTAAAAAAAAACTAAAGCCAGCCAAAAAAGCTAATAATCTTATGAACACCACGAAAATATATTCAGAAAACACAAGAAAAGCTAACAAAAACAAGTAAAATATAAAAAAACTTAGGAAAACATTCTAATGAGATTATAGATTAGAGCGTAAACAAAAAAGACAGTAGCATGCCGAATGTCTGTGTAGCGATTCAGCAAAATGTTTTTGTACCAAATTTTTCTCATGCCAAAGCGTCCGCGAAAAATTGTTTTTTCATAAGCATTTTGCAAAAAATAATTATGTGTAGCGAAACAGTTACGATTCCTGAATTATTGAATGATATTTGGTGTACAAATAAAGATGTTCGTGTTAGCTTTAACGAGAGTGTTAACCCGAGTACTAATGCTAGTTTTGATCAACGTATAAACTTGAGTGGTGATACTAGTTCAAAGCATGGTCTTAACCCGAGTGCTCATAGTAGTGTTGGCAAAAGTTTCAGACCAACGGAATAATTGCGTATAATACCTATAATGCGTTCTAAAACAATTTTGCAACAATTTCCATTACATTTGAAACGCTCTGCTACTCGGCAGTGGAAGTATATAGTAGCGTAGCGCTAGCCTCTTTTATTTCCAACATCAGCTAAAAACAAAAATATACATTTTTTTCGAAATATTTAACCAGAAAAATGGTATGCTAAGATAACTTTTTATTTTCTGCTTTTTTTCTCTAATAATCTTTCTCAATTGAAATATAACTGTTTGGTCAACGCATATTTAGTGTTTCAAGACAACAGATTTAGCAAACGTGCAGGATGAAAATTGTTGTGAAAAATGACGGCGCAAAATTAAATGTGCAAACAATTCAAAACTCAGGCTTTAAATCCTCGTCATTAGTAATGTCGTATATTTTTTGCAATTACGTCATTTTGTCATTTTCAGTTTCTAGTATTCCTTTGGTTTGCCAAAAACAGATATTACAAAATAAAATGTATAATACCATTAAATTTTCTTTGAATTTTTTAAATTTGAAGTTCTGTTATAGTGCCTAACTTCTGTTATAGTGTATTTCTGGCTGAATAAACTTCACTGGTGAACATAATAATAAATTCAATTAGGTTTAAAACATTTTGTGGACGGAGGAATTTTGAGTTTTTGGGAGAAATAACCAGAGTTCGCAAACACTAAGCTTTCTGAGGTTTGAAAACCTGAGTATAAATATTAGTTTTATCAGAGTATTATCAGAATTACTGATCTTAGTTTTAAGCGTAGTCTTAACCCGAGTGTTCATCTTAGTTCTGTCAAAAGTTTCTGCTGACAAAAAAATATGTTTTTTAACAGTGTTTTATGCTTAAAATTTTAGCTATTTGCAAACGTGTCCTGGCAAGCCGAAGCATATTACAAATGGAATGAGGTGTGCTTTATCATCTTGATTTCACTACCGCTCTTGTAGGACTGGGGAGCATCATAATGAGCCTTTCCAGCAATATGTCCAACAATATTCCTTATGTAGTTTTCAGCAAAGAAATACAAAACTACGAAACCTTGTGGCTCAAGATCCACAAGCTACTGTTTCCATGTCGCTGAATTTTCATAAGGAACTTGTTTTTACGATATTGCTGCAGGTGCCAGTATTTCATATTATATTTTAGTTTTCCCTGGTAAATTGGAACCTTTCGGATATCAGTGGATGTAAACATAAATTTTATCAAAAAAAGAACATTGTGATAACTTGGATGACTTTTGTAAAACATTGATTACCTGATTGCGAAAACCGAATGCAACACACACCAAGAAACCACAAATTCCAATGGATGTCGAGACCTGTACAGCTGTAAACACTGCTACTGAGCGCGAGACGCAAAGTGCGTAAAATGAACCGAATTAAGTGAATAACTCAGATCCCAACCCTCCAGCAGGATTGGATCAGAGCACAGGCACGCGTCTATCGATGTTCGATATCGCCATGGTCTGTATACAGTCCCTGCAGCAGACCGAAATTTACCGAAAGCAAGCGTAACTGAGTTTCTGCTCGGTGGTCGGGGAGCGCTCTGATTTCACCCGATGCTTCAACATAGAGAGAGTATATCGGAAGAAGTTGGTACACACGCTCTGTATGCTGCAGCTCCTATCCGTCCCCGTCCCCCTATCAAAAACTCGGTTACGCTTGGTTTTACAGCATTGCAGTGACTGTATATGTACAGACCATGATATCGCTGCGCACTGCGCAGAACCAACATCGCTAAACTCAGTGAAAATAAAACTACTGTAATGTCCTACTTCACAGCATGCCGTACATTGGAATTCCTGACGACATTGAAAGTTAAACTCTTGAACTTAAACATAAGTTTAGTCATCTTATAAGTGGAAAATCAAAAATGGATGAGATTTCCGATTTATTTGGTTTCCTCCGACGGAACGGCGACGCTTGGGCCACAGTGTAGCCTGTGGAAATACGGTCATGGTCCCCTTGAAACTGGCTGAGAGCGATGCCAGTAAGGTGTGGTGTTTGGGATTTATCGAAGATATATCTGTAGCGGCCGACGAGATGTACATCAACTTCCACTGCACTACGCTGGGGCCACTATGGTTCCCGTCCCACACGGTGTTTTCCCACGCCGTCTGCCCGTATTATCCACCAGACAAGCTGGTTCTGGTGGCGCTGCGGACCAGCGTGGCCGATCCGCTGGTCTTTGAAGAAGCTCTCATATTGGCGGGGTATCCCGCGACCCCGCGACTGCACAGCGAAGGACGCGTGTATTACGTGCATACTACCGGTGACGGCCGCCGGCATCTGGTGCATGAGCTGCAGATTGCTAAACAGCGGCCGCAGCGGTCGCTAGCGGGCGCATGTGTGCGAGAGGGATGCTATGCAAAATACTGCCTTACCCTACCCGCTGTTATAACCGTTGAGGGTGGCGTTACACGGGGCGGTGGAGATGGCGTCTCATCGGGCTGCAGTATTGATGAAAACCGCGTAGCTTACGAACTGCAACGCTCACGCCACGATCTGCAGTGCAGAAATCACAAACAGACCATGGCCAGCGGCTATGGTAATCGCTTCTACTTTCATGTGCAGAATAACGCCGCGGTAAGGATTATATGCTGGGAACAGGGCGATGGTTTCTGGACCGCAGAGCTGCTGGCACACGCCGTTCAGCGATGCTTAAAGAGTGGAGCGTTACTACTGGCAGCAACATCAGCGCCAGTAACGAATCCAGTAATTCAACGACCACAGTGTAAGCAGACACAAACACAAACTTCAAAAGCGTAAACAGAGGTTTACTTATTTTACTTTGTTGATTTACAATCAGTTTTAGTTTTACCTGGTTTCGTGTTGTACACCGTACAAACTTTCTGACGAACCACTGACATTGTATTAGTGCAGCCTAGCGCAGCAGCAGTACAGTACCTACAGCATAGTACCTTCAGTCACTACAGTGTGCAGTTGAATAAGCACTTAGCACGACTAATAATATAGTATTATGAACTAATAATATAGTATTATTATATTATGATATAGTATTATTGTCATGTTTCTTTTGTGGATGTTACATGTTAGAGGTATTAAATCGATTTTCTCTGAAAAAAAAATATAATGAACGAGGTATACTTTATTACAAGTTGTACAAGTCAAATTCCATTTGTACTTGAACTTGAAAATCCGCTATTGAAAATTTAATATTATTATTAGTAATAATCATTAATACTCATATACGGGGCTTTACATAGTTATTCGTACGCATGTGGCGCGGTGCACTGGTACGATAGGCAGATAACTATGTAAGTACAATTTTGTCCTAAGTTGTGATAACGTCGTCAATTTCAAGGCAGCCTTGCGTAAATGCGAATTGGCGCCGGCTGTCGGCAGGTTTGTCTTGCAAATGAGAACTGTCCAAATCTCATATACTGTAGATAAGTAAAACGTGCGTCGGCTTCGCGGCTCGTTCGCGCTTCGCACGAAACTCACCTTATCTGTCAATTCAACTTCGATCTTAGCATAGTATTTCGTCAAACTTTCGTTAGGTTCAAAAAATTGGTCACGAGCGTACTAATTTGCTATTTCTATTCGAAACTCCCGCAGTTTCCGCAGTAAAAATGGTCTCTGATTTCGCGCTTCGCGCCGGAAGTGGACATTCACTTCAGTTTTTAACACTGCAGTTTTTAGCACTTAATTCGTATTATGCGTGTAGCAGGGTGTACTTTCTTTAAAAAAATAATACAAAATTTTTGTTGTTTTTGTCAAAATTTGTTGCAGTCACTTTCCTCCTTGGGCTATCCTCCAGGGGCACCCAGGGAAAGCGTGTAGTGATATAATTTATATATTTTAGCCTCTGATGTTTACCGGTGCGCTACCATTTTACCACCACACAATTACGCCGGAGTACACATTCAAACTGACTCATGTTTAATTTGTTCATTTGATTAGTGTTTATTTTTTAAAAAAACTGGAAGCCAGGTTATAATTTATTGGATTCAGTGTCATGGCGTACATATGTCACTTACACATCGACAAATGAATCGGTGTCGATTAACCACGTTAGACGAGCCACTAGTATTGATACTTCAGTATAAGTTCAATATATTGGCAATTTTGATATTAAGTACAAATATTGTTGCTGCAGCTACAGATAAATTAGGTGTGCTCCTGTATTACTGTAATAAAAAATCTTTGTCAAATTTTGTTTTTAACTCTTTTTCAAACGTAGAAATGCTGAAATATAGAGGTACTGGCCTCTCGCATGCGCGGGGCCAGCGTAGTGGGGCCAGCTCTGAAATCATTTTGAAATTTTTAGAAAATTAAAAATTTTTTTTAAAAATTCAGATTTCCAAAGCTTTTAAGTATTTCAGTAAATATTTCCGAACTGCGCTTTGCAAATATGATATTCCAAAATGTTTAGAAATATTTAAAAATTTTAAAATATGGGTGTGATGCCTTCGCGATTAATGAGGTCCCGTACTTATTATGAACGTCAGTACTTAAGAATTATCATTACATTATGGCTGCGTGCACGGGTAGACAGTGAGACACGGGCGTGGCTGTGTGCACGGGCGACCTTTCTGGGTACGAACGGGTACTGGCTGCGTGCACAGAATTGCATATTTACATTTAAATACTTTCGAATTTTACTTTCTGAATTATCGTTTTACAGCTTTTACTGCCTTTTTCATCGATTTTTCATGTTCAGTCGCCTTTGGGACGTACTGTAATCTGTGGTAAGCCACATTCTAGGTTGCCACACTCTAGGTAGCAAATAAAGAATTTTTTTCTTCTTGGTCAGGCTTTTGTCAACCTTGCCGGTATGTTGATGGCGTCAATTAAATGCGGCCTTCAGAATTCAGATAACCAGCTCGCATCATTTCCGGTTCGAATTTTGCCGTTCCGGGGCGAATCCGTTTATAAACCATCGCTCCCTTACCACATCCACCTCTTTTGTCCCTGGTCTAATTTTATTAGATGGTGATTTGGCGCTTCGTTTCCGCCGTCACATTCCAACTCAAAAATTGGGTTAAAAGTCTTAAAATCTTTGAAACACTTTAGCCGTGCACACAGCCAAAACCCGTTCCAGACTCCCCTGCACGATCGAACCCCGAAAAAACACCCGTGCACGCAGCCAACGCCCGTGTTTTCCCGTGCCCGCAGCATTGACTTTATCATTATCCTCTTTCGTGTTGCTAAGTACTTTGAATTCGTAACGCATATAGAGAAAGAACTTGCTGCTATTGTTGACCTTTCCAGAACTTTCAGACATTCTTCAATGTCACAGTACTAAATTTCCAAACCTTTTTCTGAATCTCAGACGATTCAAAATTTTTTTAAAACCACTTATGGCGTGCCTACAGTCTACAGATATCATGTTGTAAACTATTTTTTACATGTTGTAAACTCGTAAAAATGATAACCGCTTATACCGATGAATCTTGAATTAAGAGTTAATGGTCTTGGAATAAAAACGTATCGATTTATAAATTAACAGATAATTTATTATGAGTGCCTCGCGCTCGGCAGTCGGCACTACCCTCTTGGACGGATACGAAGTAATATTTGACCACTCTACGACCGATTTTTGTTGATTTGTTTCTCTCTTCCTGTGACCACTTGCTAGTTTCTCACTTTCATTATTAAGTAAAATAAATTTTTGGCGTTTATACCGTATAATTGTGTATGCGTGTTGTACCAGCTGCATTACGATTGTTTCTGATCGTAGGTTTCGACCAGGAACCGACAGCCGGGATGTCTTGCTTGCCTTTGGAAATTATCGCGCAAGTCGTTGAGCTGACCGATGTCATAACCCAAACCCGGCTGAAAAGGTCACTTGTTGAGGGTTTAAACTATTCGAAATTCTATTGCCTCACTATAATGTCGTCGTGTTTTGATCCAGCAATGATTACAACGCGGTAACTTGGACGCAGGCTGCTTCAGTGCCAAGTGCCGACACGACAAAAAGCATAGATCTTTCGTTTTAGCGCATGTTGCGCAAACAGGCGCTTCTAGTTCGCATCCAGTGCTGGCGATTTATGCTCACTGGACGCTTTCTTCTTGCATTCTGTTTGTTGATTTGACTTTTAAATCATTTACCCCGCCGACCAACTAGGTGATTTCCAGTTCTGTTTTCATTTTGTCCACATTGTAATTGAACGTTTTGTAAAGAAATAACTTGACGGTGGGTCGTTCTCGTTTGCAGGGTGAGCCCCGCGTGGAACGCCGTGCTGGCCGGCGCCACCCAGGAACGGCTGCTCGTTGACTTCAGCATGCGCGTGGACAGCGTAGACTGCAGCAGCGAGATGCTGCGTCTGGGCCAACTGCTGCACAACACCTTGACCACCCGTGTGCGCACCCTGGTCTTGACGCAATGGACGCCGGGCTTGCGTGTGCATGGCAAAGGATGGAGCAGTGTGAGGAACGACCTTGCAATTGTGTGCGGTCTGCTGCGCATCACCAGCACCGCTCCCCTCCGCCGCATCGTCCTGCACCGCTGCATCGTGGACTATGAACTGGGCGCATATGTGGGGCGCAAGTTGCGCAGTTTAGCGCTCCCCATGGAGGTATGCAGACATCTGCTCCTGGTCGACTACACCATGAATAACGCGCTGCAGCCCTTTTCCCACGTGCCGTTCTTTTGCTCGCCTCTGGATCGCAGCCAACGGCGTCAAGCACAGCCTGCGCTCTCCATCACCTTGCCCTTTTTACGCTTGGATACTGCACAGAGCTCGTTGTCCTATTACAATACACTGTTGGTGGCGGTAGTACAGCGGTTACCGGCGCCATCCCCTGACATTCTCCGCACGGTGACCGCTTTGTACACATACTGGTACGCGGTGGCGCCGGAAGTGCACGGCCGTTACTGGAACTTTCTCCGTCGATTGCTTCATCTGTAAGTCCGTCCCTAACGACCTATACAGTATCTTGGTAATTTCAGCTTGGCGTCTAGAACAATCAGGCAAAACGTGTACCAGGTTGTAAACGAAATAAGTAAACTAGTCGTCCCAATAATGGACAGCCACCTTCAGCAGTTCCTCGAGGTATAATAATCACAAAACGTCATACATATGCCGGGTAATCGAACAAAATGGCCCTCTGGTTTACTAAGGTAAGGTGTGCTGGGCGTGTCCAGTGTTTGATTGAGATAATGTTAGTTTTGTGCAGAAGAGCTACTCGAGGTCTACTTCTATAGCACACAAATCAATACTGTGAAAAAGTTTCCTTTTTTTGCATTATTTTCAAAAAATAAATAGGAGTCGGAGGTAATAGTAAAGTTTCTTATTTTCAAGTTAAGTTGTAGGTCTTCGACCACCTTAATTATCGAATTATAAGCCCTGGGCTACAAATGCTGGAACTCCCTGCGGAGGGGCTTCAGTTACGCGGAGAATCGCAAACCCGTTTCTGAAAGGGCAACCACTTATTGTTAGCTACAATTGCCAGTTGAACCGGCGTTCTTTGTTGCAGCCGGTCATGGACAAAAAAATGTAACCGAAATACTCGTACTTATCCAAAATTCTATCCAAACGCAACGGGGGACGCGATCCGTGTTATGGGTGCAATCCCCGAGCAGGATAGCATTGAAGAAGTGTTTTTGGTTTTTGCTATAAATCTCGTTTTTTTGGTACTCCCAAGTCAGTTTGCATTCATGTGATACCCATTAAAGGTCGGCTTGTTTGTAGTCAAAAAAAAATCAGATAACGGCTTCAAAGGATACAAAATAACGGCTTCAGAGTTTGCTTAGTGCATAGACATGGGTATCCAGCGCATCCCCATGCCAACAATTGTTTTCAGATTGAAAAAAGAAGCTTTCTTCAGATAAAACAATTAAAACAAATCAAAATTTGACGCACGGAAAAAAAGTGAGAAACTTTTGAACTTTGCGAGCTGGGACAATTTACTTTTCAAGTGTGTGCATTCGAATCCGTATACCCGGTGGGACTGGGCTCGTTGCTTTGCTTAAACAGCATTTTCAGTCAATGCCCGGATCATGAGAAATTAGAGGAAATTTTCTTGTTATAGCCTCTTAAGACTGCATTTTTGTTGTTGTTTTATATTATTTGTGTTACTTAATTAAGGATTAAGTCAAACAATAAAACTGAAATTTCCCAAAAATCGGCTCTGTCTCTCCCAGATGATTATCGACACGTCAGTAAACCAACGCCAACCGCCCCGTGGTAGCAGTTGCAATATTAATTTTAATTACTCCGATTCGAAAGCATCTGTTTTGGGTAAGTACGAGGGCCATTCAATATATTCGTAGCATTGCCGCGCCATCCCTTTCTGCATTATTTTTTCTTTTTATTTTTCTTAAAATACATTCCTTTAGACTTAATGCAACGCACACATCTATCTTTCCATTCCTCGTACATGCTAGGAAAGAAATTACTAGGTAATTTAGAGATGACACTGTCGATAACCTTTTCTAGTTCTTCATCATTTCTGAACTTTTACCACGCAACAATTTCTTCATTGTTGGAAATATTTTAAAAATCGCAAGGGGGCCAAATCAGGGAATACGGAGGGTGGGAGGATTTCCATTCCAGCAGCGGAGATAAAATTAGAAGTTACACGGGAAGTATGCGGTCTTGCGTTATCATGGTGCCATAAGACGTTCATCAAGCGCCTTCGAGGCCTCTTTTCTTCGATTTCATCAACGAAAGGTTGGAGGACATTTGAACAGTACCAATCAGAATTTAACGTAGTTCCGCGACGCAGAGCTTGTCTGAGGAAAACGCCTTTCTTGTTGGCAACAAAAGCGTACATTACCTTGCGTACGCTCCGAGAACGCTTCACGCAGGTCGGTGTCTGCTCACTTTCAGAAATCCACACTTTATTCTGTTGCTTCGTCAGTGGGTCGTAGTATGAGAACCAGGATTCATCCTCAGTATACACTTCATATTTGCTGTCCTCCGATAATTTCTGTAGGATCTTCCGCCAATTTCACGCGAGTCTTCATCTGGTCCTTAGTTAGCAAATGGGAACCCAACGCTGACATAGCTTGCGCACACGCAGATGTTCGCGGATAATCGTCCAAACCACACCTTCAGAAATCTTCACTGATTCAGCTATCTCTTTGACTGTAACATGAGGATCGGTCTTAATCATGGCATCCACTGCATCGATATTTTTTCGCAGTAGTCACAGATTTCGGCGTCCAATTCGACCATCGTCATCGAGGTCCAAATGTCCGGTGGTGAATCGACGAAACCACTTGGTAACCGTAGGGTATGACGGTGGTGCATCAGGAAAATGTTCACAATTCAGCATGAGCAACAACAGCAGTCTTATTTTCCAAAAATTTTTCATAGATAAGGGCGCGATAATCGCGCTTGCTTAAATTAGCCATCTTTGATGACTGTTCAAGTAAATAAGCACACCCAGCCATGTACAGATGCCTGCCAACCGCCAACCCTAGGCGGTATCAGCCCGGCCATTGCCCTATGATCTCGTTATGAATGATACAGTTTTTAAAAAAATAGATCATAATTCTGAAAATTATTTTCAACCATAGTGCTACGAATATATTGAATGGCCCTCGTACGTAAAAGCAATTACTTCATTAAATACCCCCAAAAAAGTACTTCAAAACGGTAGTACAGAATTGGTTAACAAATTGACCACTGGTCAGCAAAAAATAAAAAACTACTAAAACCCTTTTCCCTGCATTTTGACCACTACTGTATATATAAAACAGAAAACAAGCGATGCTGACAATGTTCCTTCGCAAACTTTCATCACTCTCTCATATGGCATTTCACGAAGCAGCCTTTCTGCAATTTAACAATGCAGTGAATGCACTTGCTGCCCTGATGAACACGCCGAGCCGTCCTTACACTGCGTGCATATTCGGACTTGTACGTTTCCTGGTGTGGCGGGAGCGGTGGGTATGGGGAAAGATGATCCAGGTGCAAAAGCGATTAGCGCCGAACCAAATATTAGTGGTCACTTGCACTTTTTCTAACACATTATCGGCCGGATGTAACCAACATAAGGCTGTCGCAAAGGTCAACATCACCAATCTGGTCATTACAGTTTGCAATCGCTTGAGACTGGTCAAAATTCAAAATTCGAAAGTTTCTTTAAAGCTGCGCGGCTCCATAGCTTTGCTTGCCCAAGCGGTATTCGGTATCGAAGGTAGAGAGCAGCAGAGTGCAGGGTTGTGGTGCCATTTCACAGTGCTACGTACACAGGCGTTATAATTATAATTATAACTAACGCATCAAGACTGCCATGCCGACCGCCCGGGGTGCCATTCTAGAACCCCATTTTCTGTCAGCTTTTAACAACCAGAACCACATGGCGCATGTTTTGCGTCCGAACCGACAGTAACTTATTCCGTTTACGTAATGAAAAGAATCTGTCGAAAGTGCACCCGCCCGTATATTCACAACCCTTCATGGGCAATAGCGTTTAGAGGCGACACGTTTTTTGACGGACTGTGGTCATCTATGGTTCAACCTACAGAACCCATGTTGACCGTTTCTAGATTCAGCTTACTCAGTTGTACTTTGTTGATTTATCTCCGGTTTAATTAATCATTCACTAATTAGTTAATTAGCAAGACCTACGGCAGCTAGGAAAGTCCAAAATTAGCGATTTTCGCGGACCTGTCGTTCGTAATTACCTTGAGACAAAAGTTTCAATTATGTTTTTACTGTTGCTTTAAAGTCCCATGTTGCTTACTACATTAAAGGATAACGATTAACTGTTGCCGATTCGCAGGGGAAAAAATCTCGAACACCTTGTCGCCTCCTGAACGCCAATGCCCGTCAACGGGTTAAGTTATATACATTATTACGTCTTAAAAACTTTGCAATTCAAGAAGTAATTCAGTATTCATAGGATAAGTTAAATTTTTTTAGAAAAATCAAGCACAATGCTTTTGAAAAAAATGATTGCATTTCCAAAAAGCTTTGGAAAATCTTCTTAAGATCTAACAGTACTTAAACACATATTACAAGCTAATAAAACTTCATATAATAATATTTCACTTCACATTTACCGAATACGTACCTAGCTTACAAGTTAGCAACAGATACAAGGTGCAAACCGTGCAATACGTACTTCTATTTGATAATAAAATAGTGAAAGCTGCAAAAACAGAAACATGTTCGTTCCGGTATTACTCTGCAGCAAGTTTTACTGACCTTGCAATGCAGCAATAAGTTTAGCACGTCTCACGCGTCAAATCAAACGTTTCCTGATCCAATAGCATCTCGTACTTATAATTTTAAATTACTTTTAGCACTAAAAGTTGTGGACGACCAAAGGTCATCTCTTCAAAAACTTTAAAATGTTTGCCCTGTAAATTTGTACAATTTCGATTTTTTTGTAATTTTATGTATTTTGTTGTCTTAACGTTATCTCGGTAATCTGGATCTTTATTTTAAAACTGGAACTTCATTTTAAATACCTTTTGAAACATTTTGAAACTGGCGCCGCATAGCAAGGCCAAAGTATATTTCGACACTTCCACGCCTGAATAAATATGAAACAAAATTTCAATAAGTTCCAGTTAATACGTCTTCACATCACGATTTGTAGTTTCGCAAACTTAATTCCATACCTTAAGAGCAACTGGTCGAACCATTCGTAAACTGCCGAACCATTCGCAAATTTTTATTTAATTTTCTGATCACATTCGTTTCGCAGTTCTGGTGTTTTTCAACATCTTTGACCAACAAAAATCGCGCCATGAGAATTATGAGGAAAACATTAACTGAGGGAAATAAAGAAGTAAAATCGATAAACACCATCGGCTTCGCCTCCGCGTCCCTTGTGGTTGACGGCCACTGTACATAATTGATTTCGAATGACTTACTTATCAGTATAACAACTATACTCGTATTAACTTTGGCGAGATTATCAGAATAACAACTATAATTATTTCGGCGAGACACGATCGGTACATTGCAAGTTGCAACAGCGTAAAAGCTATTTCACAGCAAATTATTTTATGATTCTCTCATAAAATGGTTTGCTTGACCGCATTCCCATTGGCTGTGCAGATAATTTTGTTCATCCTGTCAAATAATCCGAAATGTCTATAACTTATAAGCATAAGGCAATAATTTTGAACTCATAGTGTGACTGCAATCGACCCTATCAGTTTCTAGTTAACTTTCTACGCTATCACTACTTCTGTAGCGTAGTTCAATGAGGAAGTTCAATGAAGTAGGGTTGTTCAATGACATAATTACTTAGCAGGCTCTTTTCACTGGAGAATGTCGGGTGTCCGGTGGTGTATGTCCGGTCAGTATCGGTAGGAACAATTAGAATACGTGAATAATAGGATAATAATAAATAGGAAATATAAAAATAAATAATACGTTACATACAAATAATATTATAAACTGGGGAATATTTATAAATTGAGATTTGAGAATAAATAGAGTAAAATAATAAATTGAGAAAAATTTAAATTAAAATAGATAAATTTAAATTAAAATAAATTAATTTAAATCGATTAACAATGCAAACTCGAAACGATTCCAGAGATTCAAGACAATAAGCAGGTTGCGGTATCAACGAAGGGGTACGATTGACGATAGAATTAACGACGGGGTACAATTAACGAACGTTTAAACGGCAGTACCCGTCGTTATTAACGAAACGAAGGGGGTATCGTTTCGTTAATAACGACGTTGAAATTCAGTAATGAACGACTGGGCCCAAATGGACCATTGAGCACGAAGACTGCATAAGCGAGACAGTCTACCCAGTGAATTTCTGCCTGGGCATTCAATCCTGAGTTGCCCACTCGACTCGAAATTTCGAAAATTGTACCAGTCTTGACAGTTGAACTTCTGTCAGTGATTTTTTTGCCAGCTATTTAGAAAGCAAAATAATTTACTTTGTCATAAATGTGAAAATTATTGTAAAAACTAAAACACAGTTATACGAATACTTTGCTGATTCAGCAACCAAAATGTTCTAACTTCTGTAGCAACTTTGTAGTCTGTACTGTGCATCACTGCATACAGAGTACTCACCAGTTTTCAAGAAATTCACGCATTCCCGAATGAAAAGACTAATCTTTATAACGTCTGTGCGGAAACTTAAATCGCAGTTCTCTTCAACGTATTTACATCATATGAAAAATCTGCATTTTGTTATCTTTACGCTGATAAACGAAATGATGAATGGAGACTGGTTGATAGCAGTTCCTCCCGTTAATTTCAGGGGCAGTAAATTGTTTAGTGTATAACGCAACCTCTTATTCGAATCAACGGAACATTGAATTAACAACGTTAAAACCGTCGTTAATTTTGCCGTTAATCGTATGGCCGTGCAAAACGCAACCTACTTAATATTATTCAGCACCCCCCGTTACCTTAAACACAACTGGTCGCGCCCTAGGCCCCTAGCGCAACCGATGCCTTGTACGTATGAATCTAATACCGTCACAAATCAATTTAGTGGCCGCCCGGGGGCTGTCGAGCGTGTCAGATTCACCGGGCGGCGGACTGATTTTGGACCGTCCGCCGGCGTACGGAATTAAGTATAATTTTTAAAAATTCAAATGAAAACTTTAAACAACCTCAAAAGAGTGAAAAATGCAGAAAATTTAGGAAAGAATTTTCTAAAAAATTTAAGAAATCCGAAAAAAATCAGAATTTATTCCGCCCCTCTGGCGGCTCACCTTCAGTCAGCCGCCGTCGCCTTCTTGCTCACTCCCCGCAGGCAGTCAAAATTCCAAAACCAGGGGGTCGGAACGAACCGCCGCCCCCCCCCCCTTTTTATCGGCCCTGTTAGGGGCTGGCTATACGTCGTAAATGAGGAACGACTGTAAAGTATACACTATGTAGTTTTCAAGTTTTGTTTGCACTGCAGCACGGAACCTGTGGATCCTTCCCATCCTGACTCGTCGCCGTGGGCGGTCGAACCGTTTACACCAACGACGCTTCTGGGCTTCAACGCATTGACCCTTGTTACTCTCTCGTCATTGTGGTACATGGATGCGGACGCATGAGTCGCTGCGCAACGACTTCCGAAACCATCTGCTGTCCTCTGCCGGCTGTGTGTGCACAAAAGTGCAGGGTCGCACTTTAAAAAGCAGATGCTCGATTATGCGTGTTGCTTAAAAATGAACGCTTCTCTGTTAGAAGCAAATGCTTGCTTACTCAAACAGCTCGGCGAGCAGATCCCGGTAGGTACCGGCTGCGCCAGCAGGACGCTGGGGATTCCTATACACTGACTTGCCAAGCCCGATAATGCCCCTAACTCCGCCCGCTGTCGACCCGCCGCGATGAGAGCAACTAAAGACCTGTACCGGCAGCTGGGCAGTCTGCGAATCTTGTTCGAATTGTTTGGGTGTGGTTGCTTTCATACTTGAATTGTTGCTGTATCATGAGATGACTAGTGACTGCCTCATGGTTTGTTTCCTCGGAAATAGTCTAAATTAGTTTATGGATGTGTCCCGGCGGTCTGCTGCTCTGATTTAAGTAAGACTATCGCCGGGCGTTTATGAAAAACCCAGCTGTAATGTAGTACCATTTAGTGTCCCGGGGTACCGTTTGGCGATTTTTCTGAAGCCCTCTGGAAAATAATTTTTATTTTGTAAAAGGTGGGGTGCCAGTGAAAATGCGTTTTTACGCAGGCGGGGACTGCATTCGGGGGTCTAGCTGATAAAATACGATAATCGTATCCGTATGTTATGCCGGTCTTAGATGCGCGGAAGCGCTTACATACAGTCTCGGCATCATACCGAAATGTAGGTACTCGTATCTACAGACTACAGTGACCCCTCTTTACTTCGGGAATTTGTATAGATCGAATTTGGCACTGGGATACGTAATTTTTATTTTTCAGTCATTTCTCAAAAAAATTTTTGGTAGGACAGGTTTCTGACTGCCGGCCCGCCTGACACCCGGCAGGCCGATAAATCGATTTTGCACTTCGTCGTCATTTTCCTCGTTTCCAGTACCATGGCTTCGAAGTGGATGGGCTATATTATTGGCTGCTCTTCGAAAGGTAGCGCTTTCGTCATTGCAAATCCCGCTCAGAGTGGGGTTGCCTAATGTGATTCCAAGTATTGGTGATTCCGGCCTTCGTAGTTGTTTAACCTGTATGAGCAGTTATTGGTGCGTGGAAAAGATGGTCGGCATCCGTATGTGATTGGGCGGATGTACTTGTGCCAGACCGCGGAAATGCCGATTAGCTAACAACGATATGCTATCTACAGATATGATCCGCCACGGCGCGCAGTGCATTTTCTCCAGCCGGGATAGTGATATTACTGACGAAGATATTGATGCATTGTTGGCCAAAGGAGAAGCCAAGGTGAGTTCCCACAATTGATCAATTTAAAAATATGATGAGGAGCAATGGAACTCGGCCACCTTGTTTTACCGCAACGCATTGTCTAACCCAGTAGCTGTGTGATTCTAGACGGAAGCGTTAAATAAGAAGCTGGAGACTGTGGGAGAAGACACCTTGAAAACTTTCCCTCTGGACTATGACGCCGGGCCGTCTGTGTATCAGTTTGAAGGACAAAATTACCGTGGCAAACGGCAGGATCTCATCTTACCAGCCACATGGATCGAACCGCCAAAACGAGAACAAAAGTTAATTATGCTGTTGACCAGTATTAACGGGTATGTCAGTACATAGTATGATTGTGTACAATACATGTTTACTTAATTTAACCCTGCATTTTGCATAATTCGTGTTAAGGTAGTTTTTTTTAGTATACACTTTTATTGCAGGATGCCCTTCGCCGCGAAGAGCCTAAAAACCCAAGATTCACGCCTTCTCCCTCCAAAACGTTTGTTGGATTTATTAGAACGGGAAAGATTAGCCTACCAACGAGCTATAAACTACCGTACTCCTCTCGATCCAGATCCAGATGAAGATGTGGCGGAAGTCAAACGAGTGGAACAACAGGACAAAATAGGCACAGCCGAAGCCGTGACAGAGCAAGGAATGGAGGAGAAGGATCGGCTGCTGGACAAGAGTTTTGACTGGAGCAAAAAGCATTTTAAGAATTTCCTTTTTGGCTAATGAAACATACGGCGGGAACGACGTTGAGAAAATCGGTCGCTCGGTTGCCGATAAATCACCGGAAGAAGTCAAAGCCTATCGCAAAATCTTTTGAGAGCGGTGCAAAGAGCTACCGGATTACGACAAATACATTGCGGCAATTGAAAAGGGCGAGCAGCGTATTCAGAGGAAAGTGGACATAAAAAAGCGCCCTTGACGCAAAGATCGCTACGTAAAAGATTCCTTTGTTAAAGTTAAAGATCAACTACGGTGTACGGAAACGTGGTCAGTGGAGCGAAGATCAGTTACACCAACTGGGCATTGACCGGGAGAATTTGTACGAAGAGTTGTTGGATTTGGCATGCCGCAGTCCGTAGTTTCGGTTTGATTGGTGGCTGCGGTCCCGCACGCCAGCGGAAGTTCGGAACTACAGCGTAGGTGTCAGACGCTGACGGGACTGATTGAAAAAGAGATGCTGGGCGAGAAGGAGACGCAGCGGCTCGTGGACGGAAATTAATGCCGAATCTGCAGTCAGCCACACCGAAATCCGTCCATAACGGGAGCGAAGGAAGCAAGAAGAGGAAGATCTAAAATGAGGGAAATGCCAAGAAAGATGTTAAGAAGGTGGCCGAGAGCAGAAGTGAGGGGAAATCGCATAGTGAAAAAGCTAAAACGCACCATCATAAACGATTGGCACCACTGACGATGAGAGCGATTTACATGAGCGCATGATCACGTTTCGTTGATAAACGTCTTATGTTGTGACAATACGGCTTTGAAGTTTTGAGTTTTTTGTTTGCAGTTGTTTATTGAATTGAACCTTAACTGACCTGTGTTTGGTAACAATCGTACGGGTAGATTTACATCTGATTATCTGGTCCATTTTCGGCTTGTTTAATTTTAGTTTTCAGAAAAAAAATGGGTACATATCTCACGACTCATATTACCGCGATTTTTGGAGTAGTCTATTGCAGTTAATTTATCTTATGTGACGTGTGGGAGTAGGATCACACGCCGGAATGTACGTACGGATGCTGACTGTCCGCCTTCCACCTGCAACATAACAGATAATCTAGTCAATCTATGCTGTGATTTGCTGTTCTCTTTACTAGCGGTGTATATGATGTGATAACGCGAAGTCTATATAAGTCTTGGTTGTCACTAATATCAGCAGCAGTCACTAGGTAGTCGCTGACTTGACTTCTGAGACTGTTTTCTAATTACGATTTCCTTGCGTTGTGAACTGTGGTGTGAATTGGATTAAAGAGGCAGCAATACTTGTTCCTTCTGATGTACGTAATCGCTCCCGGATTATTGCATAGAATACAGGTTTGCTCGTGACACAATTGTCCTAGCTCTTGCCGATCCTCACAGGACTTACGACCGGAAGTTGTAGTTGGAGTGTTCCTGCTTAGGGATTCCTGATTCGTGTTCCTGACTCGCTCGTTGTTTCCACCGTAAGGATCTGTTACAGTTTGAGATGAGAGTTGCCTACCGATTGAGCATTACAGGCGTGGAAGAGTAAAGATTGTTCATGGAGCTCTAACCAGCGTGAACGCTTATACACGACATATGCACGAATGCAGCTAAGGCCGTGTTGAGCCTGTAGCATTTAATTTTCACACAACATTTACTGATCAAAACAGTGTGAAATCTTCTGATCAATAAATCGAACAAACTGCCAACGGTTCTGAAGTATAGTACAAAAATCTTTTCAACTTTGCTTGCTACAGTTTCTGGTAGAAACCACCCTTAAACAATACCATGAGTTTCAGAAAACAACAACGATTAAAATCGAATCTACTGCAACAAAAAACAATCCTACAAAGTTTGCGTGTGAATTGAGAATTCCCTTCAATACCGCACGCCTCTCCGATACCGGCATTCCGGATCTGTACAAAATTACAAATCCTTCTCATTGCAAAACAGTGAACCATACTGAGGAATCAGTTTCAGTTCGAAATTCCCAATAATCGCTGCCTCCAAAGTCTTTTTCTTGCTTCTATACGATCTCTCGCAGTTTTCGCACCAAATCCGCCAGACTACATTTGTCATGCAAGTTTTTCTTGATATGCGCTTTGACAAAACCGCAGGCTTGTTGTGCGTACACATCTGGTGATGATGCATTGCTGCGTTTTTTTAGTTCGAGATTTTGCCGCATCTGCGTTACCACTGTGCTGAGAAATGCGATGCGATGTGCTTCATCGATAATTAAATAGCGGAAGTGTATCTTTTTCAATGCGGTTTTCTCTCGGAGAATCATTTCGTACGACGTAACACAGATTTACCGGGCTGCAGGGGTCCTTTGATGGTGGCTTCCTGTACACATAAAACCACGATAGCTGCATAAGAATTTACAATTTCTTAAAAACGAAGAAATGTACAGTACCCGTTCAGCATGAGTGCCGATGAGCTGCAGTGCTCGGATATACGGGCACCAGCGTTTGAATTCGTTCATCCAATTACTAAGTGTCGATTATGTCAAAATCAGCTGAAAGCAGAAAGCACAAAGAATAACAACATTCATTCTTGCATTCCTCGTTCGCTCCTCTTCTAACTGATTTTCGAAGGAGAATTGGAAGATTTTAAATTAATACTTTCTGGGTATCCATATTAAATTTGTAATTTTATTGTTGGCCCAAAGTATGTATATGTGAAGGCGCATCTGCAATGTTTTCCTGCGCTGTTTTGGGATTGTAAAATTCATAATTGCATGGAGTGGATGCCAATACTGACGACCAGCAACCTCAGATTTCCTTTCTAACTATCCACCATCGATTCCCTAATATGTCCGACAGCGAAGATGACCAGCCCGCGATTCCCCGTGCTGCCTTGAATAAGCTGATCAAAGAGGTGCTGCCTAATCTGCGCGTATCCGCGGAAACCCGTGAGCTCATCTCCGCATGCTGCACGGAATTCATCCATCTGGTGGCGTCGGAGGCCAACGAGATCTGCGAAAAACAGCAGCGCAAGACCATCACCCCCGAGCACGTGATGGAAGCCCTGGATTCCCTGGGCTTCCCTGAGTACCGTCAGGATGCCGAGTCCGTGATGCAGGACTGCAAGAAGTGCAGGCCAAACGGCGTAAATGCAGTACGAAACTGGAGAAGCTGGGCATTCCGGAGGATGAACTGCTGCGCATGCAGCAGGCCTTATTCGCCAAAGCACGACAGGAACAGCAGGAGGCCGATCATCAGGAATGGCTGAAGATTCAGGAACAAATGTCCATGTCCGGGCCGAGTCTTTCTACCGCGCAGGCAGATAGTGATAGCGATTATTAGTGCTTGAGAATTATGTAACACGACTGTGGAAGCAAGTCCAAGCAACGGGAAACGGTGCAGCGGAAGTCGTTTTTTAGAGTTTGTGTGGTGTACTGAATAATTTTCGATTTTGAAATTTTTTTAGCTGTTGGGATAGATAAATTTGGATCCTTGATTTTTGGCTTCTGCAGCAGTAATGGGTGAATGCTAATTGGCTACCGTCCATCGTTAAGTGCATGTTGTTGTTTTCATGCACTTTCGAAAAGTTTGAGTTCTCAGTTATGGTTTAAATTGTCGCTTTTTTATTCTGCATGCATTAGTTATAACTATGACATATGTTTCGTCTTGTGTCAAATCTAGTGCCCAATTCGCATCCATAAACGAGATCAAAGCGATGTGTTTCATAGGGTTGAAAGCCAAAACGAAAGTTTAGTAAAATTCAGTTTAGTTTTGTGTGTTTGATAATTATCATGTTTTGTTTTCATCAACCGTAAACGTGGCGAGTATTTCTCTTATTTATTTTGATTGCCGAACTTCCCCGCTCAGTTACACAACACACGAACATGGACACCTCATAAATTAATTAATCATAACAACTGTTTCGGTAATTTTCGGGTGTGACAGTATTCATGATTTCGTAATTATTCTTCACCCGTGGTAATAAAACAGGAGAAAAGGTGGTTCCGAGCGCTTTACTTTCCACATATGATGTCTACGAGTAGAATAAAAATCAGTGAGAAAGTTGACCGTGGTTGTCTGTTTGAGAAATATTACTTTCTTCCCATCCCACGAAAACGTTGTGCTGTGTGTTGTCCCTTTCCAGCCATTCGTGTAACCGTTGGAAATAATCAAGAAGCGGTGCTGCGTCCAGCTTTACTGTTCCGGTTAACTTTTGCATTACCGTCTGCCATGGCGTTGAAGATCCGAGCGACATCGTTTCTCTGTTGAAAAATTGGTTTTAAATAGAAGTAATAGTGATAATAATATGTAGGTCTATTTCCGGTATTCAATTATTATTTTCGGTATGCACTTGTTTATTAAACCAAATTTTTAAGGCTGTCAATACTGATAAACATAAACACATACGCATTATATATAGATACAGACTCGACTGTAAGACAAACATGCATAAACTTACTGCAGAATTTTTCCAGCTTCTTTTGATCCGTCGATATCACACTCGTAAGGATTTTTTGTTTGACCAGCAATTCCGCACAACGCTTTTGAATTTGGAATTGCAGGATAGTGCTAACGAAATTTCTGCAGGAAACAGTACTTGATGCAGCAAGTGTTATGCGCCTACAATCCCAGTCATGAGCATTCATACATCATACAATATACATTAGTCTTATTTTTAACATAAAAAGCAAAACTGTTAACACTCTGTTTGTAGTTTGCACAGCATCATAACGAAATAATTTTAGTAATTTATTGATATTTTGGAAAGTCTTCGTAGACCGGGAGTGTCAGCTAGAGAAGCGGATCGGAGCATCCGAGTTGTTTTACCGAATGTATGGAGTATCGGAGTTGATTTCATAAAGCGCCCCGGGATCAAAATCGTCTTCCGTTCTGGGCTCGGTCGAACATAATCCTTGAAATTTTATTCTAACAAAAAAGTAACATTCGATAGGGAAGATATTTTGCTTATTTATTGTCGCACTCACACATTGCTCCACCACTTGGTATTTAAATCATTCATCGTAATCCTTCCGTCAAAAACATCGTAACGGTATTTGTCGACTACGTAGGCGAACGGCAAATAGGCAATGGTGTCCAGTGCCGTAGAAAACAGAAAGTTCAGAAGTCCCACTGAAATAAGCTTCTTGGTTAACTTATATTCGGGATGAAATACGAATACAACTCACATTTTAGTAAATTTTCTATCGTATTCGAGCTAGTTCGTTTATTTCATTTTTTATAATTAACAAATTTTCGTTACTCGTATTAGTCGTATACACTCACGCGGATCACTAAGCCTGCCGGCTTGTTCCTCGCTCAGCAGACCGATTTTCACTAAATGTTTTGGCGTCCTGGCATTCAACGAAATTGATGCGCCAACTGTAGATTTGCAAATTTAATTCAAATGCAACACACGCCTGTGAAAGAGTATATTTTACCGGCTTCGAAAAGTCCTGTATGTGCTCCGCTACGGAACGGTACGTGTTGGTTTCGGTAGGCCAAAGCGTAACTGTCGTTAAAATGTTTTAAGTTATAAAATTCATGCATGCCACATTAATATTAATGCCGCAAATTGTTAAAGCGGCTAGCTCTGTGGGGGTGAACTAATATTAATGACATCAGTTAGCAATTAACGTGCTCAGGAGTAATGCACTTACTATACGCGTATAAGGCAAGCATGATTTTTTAATGCTTACGGTTAGGTATGCATTCTTAAAAATTGTGACTTGAACTAATTTTATACTGGCTTTCGTAAATGACCAGTAAAAAACAAGAGCAAAACTGAAGAATTCCCGTGGAATATCGGATAAACTTCGTCGAATTAGAATACCTACTTTGAAATTAAAAACTTGTATATTTGGATATTCGCAATCTCTTACTGAAGGCGTCCCATTTCACTGAAACAGGAAACATGCAGTAAATTCTGTGCAAATTTTACTGAAAACATTTTATTAATAACACACGGGGATTGAAACTCACCGATGAATAGCCACCAGGTCTTTCAGCGTTGTGTTGGCGCACGCTTTGACACTACGATAAATGAGCGGAAAAATAATAATTCAGTTGATCCCATTCATTCACTGTATACGAATATTTTTGCAAAGGTTTTACCGAAACGTAGATTTGTCGTGGAAATCAAACGAAGAATAATCACAGACCATTTCCTTATCGGTTGATTTAACAAACACGGAATCTTTCCATAACGACTCGGGTAGCGGTTCCAAACCCAGATCGGTGTAAAATTTCTCAGCGGTTTTGTACATCTTCTCCGTGGACCATTGTTTTCCTGTAAACTGCGCATCAATGTTCAGTTCGTCAGTCGGAAGCTTTTGGGGATACGGTTTAGCGAAGTCATTCAGTGCAGACCAATCGAATCCATGGATGTGTCCTAAAAGTCACCGGTATATTACGGCATATATACTGTACGCTCTGCCGCTCAAATTATAGTAAGCAGTCAAAACACATAACCACCAAGTAGCAAGTAGCACCTTGCTGCATACACAATGAATTAAATTACCGAGTAAGTGTGCAGGAATTGGACCGTTTGCTTTCGATTCCGCTTTCTGGATATTTGTTAATAAGTTTTCGGCGAACATACGCATGCAATTGCTGGTACAGTGGGAATACTTCTTTAAGAAGATCACGGATGTCTTCCAGAAAATTTTTATCCGTATAATTATTTTCGACGTCCGCAAATGTTTCACGCCATGATGCTCCCACTGATTTGTAACCTAGAAGCAGCATACACAAGATTGCAGGCTGCACGACTTTTTTGTAAATAAATGGTAAAAAATTATGCGCATCGCTAAAGAGACAGATGCTAATTTTAGCTAGTTTTGTAATACTGCGATACAGACAGAGATAGCAGTTATGCAGTTTATACCTCGAAACGTAAAGGTTAAACCGGTACTGTGTGTTTCTGTCGTTTTGAGCCTTCTCGAGTTACCGTCAAGTTTCGCCGCTTCGCTTTTTTAGTTGGACATATCGTATAAACGAATTTCTGTTAGTTTTCCCGGTAGCGTCTCTCCAGGATTTCCATAAATGGGATAACACGGTGGAATTTCGCGATGCCGCCATTGTGTTAGACAGATCCAAATGCAACGACAACTGATTTTCTTTGGGACATCCATCAAGATTATCCGCCGCCACGCACGTGTCGGCACACACTTTGGCTGTTGCATACGTTTTAGTCATATCCGCTTTAAAAATTTGTAGTTGACGATATTTCACACTATCCAAGAGAGAGTCCCCACTTTTGCTCAGTTTTCGATGTAGACGATTTAACATCGGATCCTTGACTGAATCTACGGGGAATCGTAAAAGGGCACCGGTGACCGTCTTTTGGAATTTTGCCACAGACATTGTGGAGTTGACCTTTAGAAAACGTGAACAATAACATCAGTAAGTTTAGGGCATTATTGTACAAATACACATTTTTTAAAGTTTCCAGTTTTAATTACACACATTTTGCAATCAGTTGCATTAAGGCACAAAATAATATTCAATACAGAAAATGTGTATAGAAAATTTCGATTTGGTATTATGGTCGTACATGATTTTTTTAGCCTACCAGTGCTGCTTTTGTCTGATCCGATAAGTTGGTTTCGAAATTCCATTTTGCTTGATGGTACTGCGATAATGCGGCTTCTGCTGACGGAGTGTACTCAGTGTCCACCCACTGTTTGAATGCTTTTTCCACCTCTCTAATGCAGTTGAAGTATTAAATTGAATTGATAGAAAGCTGAAAACATAGCACTGACTAAATTTTCGGTAATGGTTATAATTGTTTACTCGGGCGGTAGCGGTAACAAAGTCGTTACGGGGGACGTCGATGCTGTCGGTTCCTCTCTTGGCCTACGAGAAAGCAACATACAAGTATATAATTAACTTTGTACTAGAAAGCATACTTCCATAATTGTACTGTAGCTGCAAGTTGTTTTCCGAGTTTCTCTAGAACAGAAACTTGAGCTGCTAATGCATGTGTGCATCGTTAAACATTACATCGGTGTAGTGGGTGCCGGTGGCGGTACGGTTGGTCCATCGTTGACGGTGGCACTTGTGACAATGGTTGCAGAAGTAGGAGTTGTTTGCGATGCTGCCATGGAAAGTCGGTAATTACTGAACGCAGATATAATAAATTTAAATAACTTTTAAGTACGAAAATCTCACAGTCTGGCCTCTGGACCTTTGTATCCAAAAATTCGGTGCACAAATTTATTTTGAAATTATGTAACGATCTTATACAGTATGATTCTAGAAATGTTAATCTAATTGTACCGGCAGTTGATGCGACCGTTGTGGCTAATGGCGGTAACACATTAGGCGGTATATCGGGTAGGCTGCTGACCGGATGCGGTATGAATACTCCCGCTGGTATCCTGAGGATAGTCAACGGTGTAATCCCAGCAAAAGGATGCAGACTCGGTGGTAACACCGTCGACCCGGTAGTCCCGGGGATCTTCGACAGCGGGATGAGATGCCCTTTGGGGATATAAACCGCTTTCAACGGCGTCAGGGTCTCGAACACTTCACCGAATCGAAACAGCTTATGGCCATCCGCTTTTCGGTAGACTTTCAAAGACGAGAAGATTTTCTGGAATTTCGCAAACATCCTTCGCCGGAGATCCGTTCTCTGTCGGGTTGGGGAGGTGGGCTGGGCGTCAGCGATAAATATCCCCATGGGCGTGGTGACGGCGGTCAGCGGCTTAATACCGTACAGCGCTAGCACGTTACCAGCATCCACGGGTGGTGGCGGTGGCGGTGTAGTCGCTGTACTGGTGGTGCTTGGTTCCGTGGCTTGCCTTTTTCTGCGCATTTCATGCCCATCGTGCAGCGCCTGACCCAGCGCTTCCGCTAATAATGCTGCAATGTCGTTGGTTTGATCGGCTTCCGTGGCGTTCGGGTCCAGAAAGGACTGAGCGATAAAAGTACCTGGCGGAAGGAGCACTGGTTCCAGTGGTGGCGTGGTGACATCGGTTGGCAGATGGGGCTGGTTATCGCCATGCGGAGCGTCCTCTCTGGTTAATTTTATAAATTTTATAATAGAGCAGGAAGAGAAATTACTAACGATTAAGTGTAGGATAACCACAAAATGTGTTATATGCATCATAATGGCAACCTACTATGGGAGGCTGTCTGTAATCTGCGCTCATTAACTGGTGGTCATGTTTGTTTTGCTCGCGATTTTGGGTACGTGCAATACTCTACTCGAGTAGGATTTGGTGTTGAACGGAAGTTAACGGTAACAGCAGTCACCTTTACCCGTGCTTCAGCAGTTTTTAATTTTTTTTGGGTGATCATCGAAATCTAAGCATGGCTTTCGTATCGTCACCGTAAGCAGTTTAACTGTTCTCAAAAACTGCTGACAAGTGATCGACAGTTTAGAGTGTTGTGCATTAATTATTCATATAAATTAACCATAAGAGTGAAACGACCTTCCCGATCGATGTCCTACTCGAAACTCCCTGACAAAACAGTAAATAGCGTTTGTCTTTATTTTTGTTCGCGCAAACGCATCTCTCAAAATTTCTTATTTTCTAATTTTGTACATCTCCGTCGATTCTGTACTTTCTTTAATTTTTTTATAGACAAGATCGCGCGTTGCGTATGGAGCAACACCTCTGCAATCTGTTTACAGATACAGTAGTCACTTTGTTGAGCATGGTCTTAATCGATGCACTATAACTGGGACTGCTCATGCACATAATTATGACATTGTTTTTATTCCCCAGCTATCAAAGTAGCAGTTGTAAAAAGATTCTGGACAGTTATTGTGCCCGAGTGTCCGTGGTCTAATAACCGGCAAGAAACGTGTTAATTGTGACGAATCCAATCCAAAACGAAAAACATGTTCACTCAATATACATAAAATTAAAACAGTACATAAAATGTACATAAAATTAAAACAGTGTCTACGTGCTCCTGTAGAAAAAAAAACTAGGGCGTCCGATCGCAAATTACAGTTGCAGCTTTACAAAATTATCCACAGATTTAGGCGTCAGCAACCGCTTCTTTCGGTGGGATTTGTAAATAGACAACACCGGATCGTGTGCGTGTCTGCAGTCCTGGCGGCAACAGAACGCTTAAATTAACCGACTCCGCCGGTGTTATTGTTGTACTCTGCGATAAATCGTCGGGGTCAGGCGGTGGTGGTGGTGTGTCCTCGGTCGTGCCACTTGTTGTCGACTGCGCATGTTGTGGATCAAAATCGAGGATGTCGTCGGCGCTAGTGTCATCCGGCTGACTGGGCGTAGTACTGGAAGTTTTCTGTGTATTCTGCGACTGTGATGCTTTACTGTTCGTTGTGCTCAGTGACGAGGGACTCTTAGAAGATGCCCATGTCAGGGATGCTCTGGTAGTTCGTAATGTGGACGTTGTGACAACTGTTTCCTGTTTAGAAAAAGTTGATTTTACGGTTGTTCTCCTGGTCGACGTTGTTGTCTCGTCGAGGTCATCGAAAGGGGCAGTGTCGGTACAGGTTCATCGATATTTTCGGCCGAATGGCCACCTAATTCGTAACAAATTCTGCGCAACCTATATATGTCGATTGGCTATTCGAATTAACTTTTAACTTAACTGTTAATTAGTTACTGCATCATTTGTTTAAATGTGGTTTCGTGCCTTTGTTTACTTTTGTGTACTATCATTCTAATAATTATGATCATGACAGTACTTGTTGTAACTGTAAACGCTCCCCACGTTTTACAATTAACTGTTAGAGCAACGCGTGTTAGTTGATCGATATTTCTAATTGTTTCTTACACAGAATAACTTTACAGCAAATACAGAGTGTCTACGCTTAAAGTACAGTACAAAAAACTAGAATAATTTTATTTTAGTTATTTTTAATTAAGTAACCTTCTGCAAACTGCGTGTATTGCGCATTTTCAGCTCGTACAAATGTTTTACAAATACAGTGTGTGGAAACATACTGATAGCTTTTGGACAAAAATTAAAATTCATTAATACTGGCTCAGTAGGAGCTCGGTGTACTTGTACTAGTTATTACCATTGTTAAGTAGATGCTCTATATCCTCCTCTCCGAACAGATCACCGGCATCGGCTGGAAATTCTGGAAAGACTTCCGAGCCTAGTGAACGCAGCATCGCAACCATAAAATATTACATTAGTTTAATCTGTACTGTATACGAGTGTATTTGTAATAATTAAGATAATTAAAACAGACAACAAGCGAAGCAGAAGCATAGCAGAAAAAGCGAAATTGAGCAAAGCAAAGTCAAATCGAAACCAGTAACAATGTTCAAGGTAAAATCTTAAAAAAGAACATCAGCCGGGAGGCCATTAGATGGTGGTTTTGCCACTATACTGGGTGGAGGGGTTGGTGGGCCATTGAACACGGGCGGCAGTGATGCCATGGTCGATGAATTCGAGCTTGTGGTAGGAACAGTAGGCGTGGCAGTGGTAACTATACTGGTAGCGCTGGTAACTGTGGCAACCGGGGTTGTGCCGGCAGTAACAGTACTTGTCGTGACCGTGGTACTGATCGTCGTGGAATCGGTCAACAAGGTAACCGCTGATGGGGACGTTTGAACAACCGTCGAAGTGGCATTGGTAACCATTACGGTAGTTGTGGGACTGGTGATGAGACTGCTGATGGGAACGTTGGTGGGAGTGGTGACGACGGTGGTGATAAGCGGGGTTGCCGTTGCCGGTACTTCCGGCGGTATAGTCGTCTGCGTTTCCCAGAATTTATCGGCTTGGGTGGCGGAAGAATAATCGGTGCGTCGGTTTGCGTAGACGGCCAACTCGGCTGAGAAATGTTTGTCCCTGGTTTGCTTTCTACAAAGTATTATTTTTAACTAATTATCTGTTGATTTTTTATCTGCGTGGTAAAAACATTAATAGCAGTTTGTTTAAAAGAGTGCCAGCAAGCGCAAGCAAGCTAGACTATTATGCATAAATTCAGTAAGACGAAGTACCTGGCGGAACAATTTGTGAAGGAATATCATTGGGTAGTGCCGGCATCCTATGCGGAATAAAAATCCCACCGGCTAACTGCGTGAGAGTCAGCGGCTGAATCCCAGCGAAGGGCCGTGATGCTTCCGTGGGCGGCAATTCCTGCTTGCCGGACAGCAGGGGGGTCAGTGGGATAAAATAGCCACGGGGGATGTACACCGGCTCAACGGGCGCCAGTCCGTTGAATGTGCGGGCATAATTAAATGTGCCGCGCTGTCGACCGCCACTATCGGCTGACTGGCGCAGCCGCTGTATCACCCTGCTCAGTCCGCTGGTGAGACGCGCCTTACTCGCACCCGGCTGCTGCAACAACGCATCGTGCTGTACATCGCTTGATTGGTCGGAGATGAAAATTCCCATGGGGATGCGGATCGTGGTTAGCGGGCGAATGCCGCTGCTGCTGCTGGGAATTATGCCGGCGGCGCGACGACGACGACGACGCCGTGCACTGATTGGTTTACTGCTGGATGCGGGGCTCGTTAGCAGGCCATC
Organism: Paramacrobiotus metropolitanus; assembly: GCF_019649055.1. Lineage (NCBI taxonomy): Eukaryota > Metazoa > Tardigrada > Eutardigrada > Parachela > Macrobiotidae > Paramacrobiotus > Paramacrobiotus metropolitanus. The sequence continues at coordinate 132,190 of NW_026570267.1, read as the reverse complement.
CAGCACGTTTAGGATGGTGGTAATCAGCTCATCCTGTGCGGGGCTGTTGGGTAATGACGATGTACTATTGGATACGATGGACGGCATAATGCCTGATAGGGAAATATAATTCCCCGTGGGGATCAGCGCGGGCTCCAGGAACTGGAAACCGTCGTAGGGGCGGGCGTTTATCCGGCCATTTAGCGCAATTGCGGCAAAAGTAAAGTGGCTGATGTTTGAGATAATCAGCAGGAGACACAGAAATGTTTTTATATAGTGAAAAATATGTAAGGGAATTATTGATGAGTCCATCTTGCAGCTGGGGTTGTCAACAAATGATCGAGTTCGAAATTCACACCATTCGCTCAGCAACTGCGAGGCGCTTCCTTCTTAATAAGCCACGCCGCGAGTGGCGGAATAATTTTATGAATGGGAATGCTCACTTACTCCCATAGACTAGAGTGTTTTTCAAAATATAAAAATTAAATAATGGAATAATAAGTGAAATTATAAAAAAATTGAAATAATAAGCTAAAATACCGTAATTTAATATAAGTGCATTAATCATGGGCGAAGTTTATCAGTCTGGCCGATACACCGTACGTAATGTTAAAATGCATATGCGAAAAGTTAGCCAGCTGTACGTACAGTAGCTAAATATAATGGCTGATATCGATAACTGAAAATTAATGGCAAAGATTTGTCGGCAGCGATTTTTAATTGCCTGAATGTGTACGCGATAGTCCACTTCCGGTCATATGACAACCACAAACGACACGAACCGATCACACAGCGAAAACGGTGCTGTCGCAAGCTCTGAATTGCAATTTTTAAACGCTGTGGTAATGATTTTTTGGAGGTCTTAGCAGAATTTTACACGAATCAATTATATGCACGTTGCACTACAGATAGTCTCTGTTATTTTTACTGCTAATTAAGAGTAATAGCGTAGTTTTCATATTGTCACAATTTTATTTCACAAAAGCTTATACATATATGTAGACCGCATCCAAATAAATCTCTGGCTAACAGTTGTACTTTAATTTCGGATAAGTTATTTACTGCTTTTCGATTTACCCACTGGAATCAAGAATATTAAAAACAGTAAACTTTACACTTCTGTGACCATAATTTTATAAACCGATAGGATCGTTATGACATTGTATGTAATCGTACAGCAGCTGTATCAAGCAATTCATACGCACCACTATGCGCGTAGCAGAACGCGGTGCTTTTGATTATTCGCGTAACGTTCGTTTACGGCTGGTTAGCGCTGCTTTTATCGGTCGCATTTGCTCTTCAAATTCGACTTATTGAAATCACACCGTTTTGCATAATTGACTTGTAATCGATCCCGAAATTAGAAGGATTTCTGGCTGATGATACCACTGATCCGGCACTGGCCTCTTGAACAGGCGCAAATGAATACAGCTGAAAGATCACTAATTTGCACATTTCAGCGTCAGTCTCTAATGGTCAAAACGAAACAATTACCAACATCCTTCGGGCATTAGAGAGTGAAAATGTAAAAGAAGCATTTATAAGAAACAAACCAGTATGGGAGCAACCAAGAGATCGCTGGGTATACATGCGTACATTTGCGTGTAATTCGTGGTGACCTTTTAACAATGGCGGATTTTAACTGTAGTAAGAAGTCCTTTATGATACGCGATTTACTTGAATTGTCTGAGCAGCCAGTAGAAGGTGTTACAGAACGAGATGATCCTGCCCAGTCGGTGCAGGAACTGAAGAAAGGTCATCCCAGAAAGCGTAAAATGCGGCTGCAGCGGAGACGACGCACAGCGTTTTCTCGATCCCAGTTGACATATCTGGAATCCAAATTTCGCTGCCAGAAGTATCTGACCTTATCGGATCGCAGTCAGGTGGCGGAAATTTTGTGTCTTTCTGAAGCTCAGGTTAAATGCTGGTAAGTGCATCTTCTGGTGCAGCGTCTTTATTGTTGATATGCACACACCATAAATCTTAATTTCTGCAGCTGTACACGTTTGTCGCATGTATGCAATATCTATAACAGATCTTACTGACAGATACAGTTGTACATATCTGCACAGTACTCTACATGACTTTTTCTTTTCAAAGTGCTTTTCAAAGTATTAAATATTTTGCTTAAAGTGCAAATAAAAATACGCGCACGTTCCCTGAATAAATATACGCAAAATTTGAAAACATTGTATTAAAACTGGCATTTCCAGGCATATTTTTTGAGTTTGATTAAACAGAAAATTGTAATTACTACGCAAATTTGCAGTTAACACATACAGGGACCTTAATCTAATGATGTCTTATAAGAAAACCTTATGGCATGTATAGAAAACATGAAAATATCATAAATTACTGTCTGAGATGGTATTTTATTTAACCCGTTCCACACTATGCGTGTCAGGCCGACTGTTTTTCTCCTTTTCGCTTTCATGCTTTTGAAGGTTTCAAAACCGCCGGACAAAATGGAAGCGCCAGACGACATTCGCTAGTCGGGCTGAGCAGCTGCGTGAACACGCGGTCCATCACCAGAACGGCTGTCCGGCTGTGCCGCTTTTCCAATCAGGATCCAGTGGAAGCGAGTCCGACATCGGAAACTCCACGAAGATCGATGCCAGCCGCACCACGTCTAACTGCGGCAGCGATGTCGCTCTTCCGGCTCCAGCTCTCCAAGTCGTACAACGCTCGTCGGAAATCAGTGCTATTATGAATGGCATCGCTTTTCGCATTAATCCACGGGTCTTGGCTAATTTTCCACCGTACTTTTACTGTTAACTATGGCCGATGGGAGCTTGAAATGCAACAGAACCTGTAAAATTACACGATTTAGGCCTAAAATAATTGGGGCGCTAAATAAATATACTGAGTCAAAAATTTCATGGCCAGGCAGGCCAGCACATAATTGTACTTGTTTTACACTGCAGTTAAAGAATACATACGTACAATATATAGTATCTATATTTCATATACCTGTAGTTGTGCCCATACTGTAATATTGTACCTGTACTTACTTGTGCATTAATGATGGAAAATAGGCGCAACGGCATTGCTGCAGAATTTTTTTTTCGGCCAGATAAGTAACTATTTAATTAAATTAACTATTGTATTAAATCGTAAATAAAATTACAAAATGGAAGCAGCATTCTGAAGTGCAGATTTGTGGTTTCCTGTACTGCACGTGCATGTTGTCGTCGTATGCATGCCCGATAGTCGCGTACACCACGTGCATGCAAACAGCAACCTCGGCCATTTACTTAACACCCAAATCCTCAAGTGTGTCTGTTGATATACATTTGCAGCTTTCCTTCCGTTTGACCCACAGGTTAGGCGGGAGATTGATGAGCCATCGTATATTATACGATTTCCTATGCAAATATGTGAATAGCATTTTTTTCTGTGTCACACTCGTACAGTACTAGTTGTTGGTACTGCTACAGCAAGCCGTTTAGTTAGTACATTAATAATACCATAATGAAACGTATATTTGATTATGTACTGCATCCTGTACATAATCTGCGATATGTTTGCGGTATTTGGAAGTATCATATCACAGTAAACGCTGACGAAAACATACGTATGAATCGCATGTGCAAGTACCTGGGTTGTTAGTACAATACGTACGGTTGAGTTGTTAGTACAAAATTGTATACGTCACTATTAGTCAATTTATGCAAGGTCTTTATACCTGAACAGGGATGATTTTTCCGCAAAACACTGCCGAGTTTGCGGATGTTAGACCGTCGCCCAATGTGCTCGCTATCGTCGCGGTTGTGCCGCTGTGTGGTCAATAAGGAAGCTCTTAATATTCCTCTCGATTGTTTACGGAAAACGCCGCCGCTAACTCGCAAAATTTAACCCATATAAAAGATCGCCAGGTAATGGTTTGTTTTCATTATCTGTTCATTTCTATATTTTTTTCTGCGAATGAGAAACTACATTTGAAAATGTTTCACTTTGTAGCTGTTTCGTCTTGTGCGTTGGTTGTCGGTGTGATAACACTAGCTGGTGCACAGTATACGGCGGATTTCGTCTGTCCTACGGCGAAAGGTCAATTTGCCAATCCGGATAATTGTTCCGCGTTTTATAAGTAAGTATTCAAATTTTATGTGTTTTAGTAATAATAAATTTATATATAATCTTTTTTAGTAATCTTCGGCATGCTTTGTGCCGAACATGTGCGTAATTTTAAGTTTATTCTTATGTTTTTAATTTAATTACATTTACTGATTTACACTAGAATAATAATTATCACACAATTTTTCAGCTGCTGGGATTACGCATGGACAATTCAGTACTGTAACGAAGGACTGTATTTTGATGACAAAATCAAGGCATGCAACTGGGCCAGCGCGGTACCGTGTCCCAATGGTAATCCACAGAATCCCACGTATGGCCAATACAAAAAGGGTGCACCCGTGTCGCCGGCTAAGTTGTTTGACCGCAAATGGCCACGCTTGAAGTTCCAATCGTACACATCCACGGATAATAATGGGAATAGCGGTGCCGCATGCCCTTCCTCACCTCAGTATCCAAATCCGTGTTTGCGACCAGATGGACCATCCCCCGATCCGCAGAACTGCAGCGCTTATTACGAGTACGTACCAATTGCAAGAATTTGTGAAATCTAATTAAATTTGCAAATTTTTTGTACTAATACAAATTCAAACAACATTTTACAATATTACAGATGCTGGAAATGCGATTACACACACATGCAGGTAAACTATCATTGCAAAGTGCGGCTTGATTTACCGATTGCTCATTTATCCGTCTTCTTTTACATGCTTTAGTGTTGGCAAGGATTGGTTTATGATGACACTAAGAAATACTGCGCATATCCCACGGAGTCCACGTGCAAAACAACTGGAGGTACTTACATTATGTTTAATATTTAAAACCTTGAAAATCAATATTTTAATAGTGCATACTGATTTATTTTGATTGCACAATTTTTGTTTTTTTTCAGGAAATCCCAACCCAGGGGCCACAAACGGTGCGGCTGTACCTGGAAGCGCTGCCGTTAATCCTGCAGTACCTGGTTACAATGCCGGTAACCCCGCACCAGTACCTGGTTACAATGCCGGTAACCCAGCACCCGTACCTGGTTACAATGCCGGTAACCCCGCACCAGTACCTGGTTACAATTCCGGTAACCCCGCACCAGTACCTGGTTACGACGCCGGTAACCCCGCACCAGTACCTGGTTACAATGCCGGTAACCCCGCACCAGTACCTGGTTACGACGCCGCCAATCCCACGCAACCCACAACTGCTATACCGCAGCCGTACGGGCCGGTGACGGTGACCTCGGCTCCGAATCCATATCCTGCACCCGGAACTAACAATCTCTACCCAGTTAACCAATACGGTGCCCCTGGTGATAATACCGGCATCCTGAACCCAGGCGTGTATGGAGGAGTATCGGGAACGACCAGTGTACCAGTGCCTACTCCAAGTGCTGGAACTGGAGCGGGAAATCCCGGTTATCCAGGAGGAGCGGTCGATGGCGCTTACAATCCCACGGTCGCAGCAACCACGGTAACACCGAGTGGATACGGTAACGGCGCAGCACCTGGTCAAAACGGTTACCCTCCAGTAAATCCGGTTTATGACGGCAATCTAGTTACTACAGTTACGCCAGTGTACGGTAACCCAGTCGCCACCACCGGAAGTTATGGTGGCGGCCCCGCGCCAGGCGGATATGGAGACCAAGCGACACCATCACCTACTGTAGCATACAGTCCGACTCCTGCTCCAAATGAATATGGCGGGAACGCATTACCTGGACAAAACGGATATCCTCCAGCTAATCCAGACTACAATAACAATGCCAACCCGACGGTTAATCCGGGGTATGGTAACCCGGCCGCGACACCGGCTGCACCTGTTTATGGAGGCAATGTACCGGCACAGAACGGTTACGGCGATCCCACGGCATCGACATCCGGTCCGACGTCTGTTCCTCAAAATGGTTATGGAGGAAGCGCACCCGGAAACGCTGCATACCCGGCAAACAATCCTTCTTATGCCAGTGAAACCACCGTGACCCCGGCTTATAATGCACCACCGGCTAGTAATACATATGGCGAGACTTCAGTTGCACCCACCTATCCGGCGAATGGAGGAAGTAACCCGCAACCACAACCTTCGTATGGCGGAAGCAATGTCCCAGTCAACTCCATGCCCGCTAACCAGTATCCCCGTGACAATAATGGTCCATCTTTTGAGACCGGTGGTAACCAGACACCGACGCCGGCTGCATCCTACCCTAATGGTCAACCAGGTTATGATAGCGCTGTTGTTACTACTGCACAACCGGTTTATAACGATCACACGACAGTGACCTCTGGAGCCGGAAGTGGTTACGACGCCACCACCGTTGCTCCGGGTGGGTCGACATTCAGCCCGTACAATACCTATGGAACGTTCAGCCCGTATAACACATTCGCGACGTATCCTACCATTCCCACAATGTTCCCGTGGTCTGGATCCAGTGAGACTACTTCTGCCTATAATAATGGGGAGCAACAACCGCGGCACCGGTAGCCAGTACATACGCACCTGGGGACAATAGTTACGGAGCACCGTCCAATGTTCCTCCCGCAAATTACGTTCCTCCTGCTGCAGCCTATCCCGCGGACACCACGGTCATTCAACACCCGGACTCGGGGACGACAGTGTACGTAACCAATAACATTATGACCACGATTGTCGTAACCAACCGGTCTCACAACAGTACCGCAGCGCCACCGGTGGGATATCTGAAATCGGAGCAGCTCCGCCAGCCAGTATCCTTCCGCTGTCCCAAAGGGTCACAAGGAGTTTATGCCGATCCTAATGACTGCAGTGCTTACATTACGTAAGTAATTACAAATACGTATTTTAAAAAAAATTCAACATAATCTTTGGTTCCACATAATTTTATCCACTGTTTTCGATTACTCTAGTTGTATGCCCGGCGGCGGCTGGTATCGTACACACTGCCCATCCGGCTCCGTATTCGATGAAACGAAGAAAGAATGTTCCGCCAGCTGGGATACAGGCGTGGGATGTCGTATGATTATGCGTAAGTGATTTGATGCTAATACTGTAATTACCATCAAAGCACGAATTACAACAAAATACAAATAACTGCATTTCTTAACAAAAACACATTTTCACAGCATGTACGTGTTTTCAGTTCTGAGTTACTTACATTTAAAGCGAAGTTTTTTATCATTAGCGAGCTCGCAAGTCGGAAACAGTGCTGACGAGGTAGAACGCGAGGTCATCACCCGTCCACGTGCACCGACCAATCCCCAGATGTTTTCTCCACAGAAAGAGGCTCGACCTGGACACGGCCAACTGACCGCTGGTCAACAAGTTCAGTATCCCTGGGCACCAGTTGTGAATAACCAGTTGTTGCGCCCCAAACGATCCCTCCACAACGAGATTGACGATAAGGATTTTGTATGCCCAGAAGCGCAGGGATTATATGCACACGAAAGCGACTGTACGTTGTTCTGGAGTTGCGGTGATGGACAAATCGCCTTCTTGCAATCGTGCCCCAAGCCGCTTTTCTTCAACTTCACTGAACAGGTGTGCTTATATTATAAAAAAATGTTATGTGTTTGTAGTTTTACTTTCGAGAATGATTTATTGCTGTGGAACAGAGTACTGTATATATTTTTTGCTGGTTAAATGTTAAACTTGTACGAAAAATTTATTCTGTTATAGCGTTGTGAATGGGCTCGTGGTGGCAAGTGCGTGGACGGAAAGGTCATTCTTCCCGCTAATCACCATGATGATCCAGTTCCGCCTTTGGTGGCGACTACCGATGCACCCGCCCGTCGGGATCCGGATTTTAAGTGCCCAACAGAAAACGGCATTTTTGGGCATCCCTTTGATTGCTCCAAGTTCTATCACTGCGAGAACTGGCATCCGCGTCTGCGAACCTGTGGTCAAGGAACACTCTACGATAAGGAAAAGCGAAAATGCGAAAACGAACAACACGTCAATTGCCAAGGTCAGTAATTACAATCGATCTTAATATCTATTAACTGTTTATTTATTATTAATTATCAATAAACACACAGCAAATGAAAATAATAATAATGCATTTTAAAATACCCGATAAGTAAAATAAATATATATAGCAAATTAGCATTCAATAAGTAACACATATATAACGAAAATTAATACTACACAAAATAATAATGTAAAATAATATTATTATATTAAGCGAAATATGAATAGGTAATTATTAGGTATACTTTAAACATATAGTATACATTTTATGCTTGACCCTTGACAAAATAGCATGAAAAACTGTTGCGGAAGCGATGATGCTGCTTCCGGGTCATGTCATAGTTATGTCAGTGTGATAGGTCAGATGGCCAGTGTCAACATGAATGAGTTTGTCTTACAGGAAGCCATCAGCCCCGATCACGCAAATTTATTTGTCCTCGCCGGCATGGCTACTTCCCGGATCCACAGAGCTGCCGGCGCTTCTACCAGTGCGTCAATTTCCGCTCCTATCACTTACTATGTCCCGGTAATCTGCTGTGGAGTGAGGCGAAGAAGGTCTGCGATTGGCCGCAAGATGTGCCATGCGGTGCCGGTTTCGGCCATAAGCCCCATTTTAAGTGCCCCAGACCCAATGGAAAGTTCAACCATCCCGTTGCGGACGGAGAGTAAGTCAATCGTACTATGAATATTTATATTATATTTTCCGCAAAATTTCTCCCAGCCTGTTGCTGTTATATCCCTGTGGCCTTAACTAACTGCATGATATCCTCTGCACTATGTTTTGCTTAAGCATTGAGGATCTGGATATTTTCTTCTTAGATGAAAACTAAAAAACATGTTTAATTTGATAGTTATTACGAATGCATAAATGGGACTTCACACCTGAAACACTGCCCACCAAACCACACATTTGTGGCGAATTTGCGAATGTGTATGCCGAATGATATACTGCATCCAGTGGCCTCGACAAAACCCACGACTACCGCCGTGCCAGTTTCCGACCCCACTACCGTCACGCACACTTCCCCAGCCAGCACCAAACCAACGACTACCGGCACAGATGTTACCGATCCGGCTAGCACCGAAGCACCGACTACGGAACCGGCAATTACCGAGGCACCAACTACAGCTGCAAACGTTACCGAACCGGCTAGCACCGAATTGCCAACTACTGAACCAGCTACTACCGCAGCACCCACTACAGTTGCAAACGTCACCGAACCAACAAGTACCGAAGCACCAACCACGGAACCGGCTACCACTGAAGCACCAACTACAGCTGCAAACGTTACCGAACCGGCTAGCACCGAATTACCAACTACTGAACCGGCTACTACCGAGGCACTCACTACCGAACCGGCTAGTACCGAAGCCCCAACTACCGAGCCGGCTACCACCAAAGCACCATCCACGGAACCGGCTACCACCGAAGCAACCACTACAGTTGCAAACGTTACCGAACCGGCTAGCACCGAATTACCAACTACTGAACCAGCTACTACCGAAGCGCCATCTACAGCTGCTGCACATGTTACCGAACCGGCTACTACCGAACTGCCAATTACAGTTGCAAACGTTACCGAACCGGCTAGTACCGACGCCCCAACTACCGAATCTTCTACAACAGAATCCCCAACTACCGAATCACCTACCACCGAGACACCCACTACCGAATCGGCTACCACCGAAGCACCAATTTCAGTTGCAAACGTTACCGAACCGGCTAGTACCGACGCCCCAACTACCGAATCTTCTACAACAGAATCCCCAACTACCGAATCACCTACCACCGAGGCACCCACTACCGAACCGGCTACCACCGAAGCGCAATCTACAACTGCAAATGTGACCGAGCCGGCAACCACCGAATTACCAACTACCGAATCACCTACCACCGAATCGCCAACGACCGAACAGGCTAGCACCGAAGCGCCATCTACAGCTGCAAATGTGACCGAGCCGGCATCCACCGAAGTACCGACTACCGCTGCACCTGTTACCGAACCTGCCACCACCGTTGCAACAAGCACCGAAGGTATTTCAATATGACTTACTATCCATAACGTTTTGTGCAGGTTTTTCTATAAAAAAAATTGTATAACAGGAAGCACACCCGTAGTTTCGGGAAGTTCCGATTCAACCACCACGGCAACTACTACGGACGCGTTCACATTTACACTCCCATCCGAAGAAACCTCATCGACTGAAGCGGTTACTACTACTGCTGGTCCTGTGAGTACTGATTCCTCCACTGCAGTGCAGCCAAGTTCAACAGAAATTCCCGTCTCGGAAACAGCAGCCCCCGTTACCGAGGCCACCTCCAGTGTATCGAATTCGGATACGACGAATTCCGGTACCTCCACTGAAGGGAATCCACCGATAACCGAAGATTCGACCCCAACTTCTGGTTCGTCTCAAGATACTACCGTTGCTCCTACCACTGTGGAAGTTACCACTTCTTCACCGGTCGACGACTTGTCGACAACCAGTTCGCCTGTCGAGGTGACGACCCTAGTAGTTGAAGAGGTCACCTCTTCCGGAACAACCATCGCTCCGGAAGTGACAACCGAAGCTGCAGTAACCGCATCGGAGGCCGCAACTGTTACGACTACTTCAGGCGTGACCGAAGGTGACACCACAAGCAACCCGGTTACCGAAGGCACATCTACTGCATTACCGGTCGAAGAAACCACCCTTGCAAGCACAGCAACGGAAGTTCCTCAAACTACGTCAGTTTCCGATGTCGCCACCAGTGAAGTTACCGTTACGAGCACAGCACCTGTAGAGGTCACGACAACGGACGCGGCGGCTAGCACAACTTCCGGTTCAGTCGTTGAAGTCACCACGACCAGCGCGGCTACCGATAGTACGTTTTCAACAACATCGGCAGTTCAGGATTCTACGAGCACGGAATCTCCCTCCACCTCCACCGCCGCTCAAGACAGCTCCTCTCCAGTGACCACAACTAATGCAGAAGTAACAACCATACCTGACGCAGCCACATCTGAGGCGGTGACGTTTACGTCGCTACCAGTTCAGGATGAGACAACCGTTGCAACAGCCGCTGTTACCACCGAAACACCAACTGCTGAAACAACAGCTGTCTATACTACGACCCAGGTTTCCAGCACAGATCACTCAGTTAACCCCGAAGTGCCGACAGGTGCACCAACCGACCCCACCTCCACGAGTGGGACGGAAACCCCGGTACCAGTAACCATGTCGTCAACCGAGGTTTCAGCCACCGTTTTCCTGGAGCCCACCTCCACAACACCGACCAGCGAAAGTACAACGGCCGCAGAGAGTGCATCGACTATTGGCGGTACCGATTCCACGACGCCGGTATCTGAGGTCACCACTTCCCAAGTGACTAGTGGATCCGAAGGCGGCGTGACCGGCGAGACCACCACCGTGGTCGTTACCTCTTCGACTGGGGCAGTCAACTTGCCAGATAGTCCATCCAACGGTAGCGTACCGATCACGCCGATATCCGGCAGCGGCGATGATGCCGACGGGGTCATGGAGCGCGTCGATGGTCCTTCCATAATTCACATGTCCATTCCAAAGAAGTTGAATTAACGTATACTTCACACAGTCCAAACAGCTTTCCTTGTTAAAGAAATTTTCCGTTTCGTGGATGAAGAGTTTATGGCAGAGAGTTTTATGTACTTAGAGTTTGTTACAGTTTATACCGTAGTAACTGTTTGTTGTTGGATATTAATAAAGTTTCAGCATGATGATCACGACGGTGGACGTCACACAAAAAAATTTCAGTAAATAATCGGTTTTACTATAATTTGTAAGCCAAAACTGTTGGGAGCACTTATGCCTTCGAGATAGAATGTCAAAACCCAAACTACTCGTACAAGCAAGGTACTTACATAAATACTCTGTACAAGATGCCTATGAACAGTACATAGATGTATACTGCTAAAAGTTATTACTACATAATTACATAAAATTTTATAAATATTACTGCACAACACATTGAACACATAGATTTTAATTTGGGCAGGGTCGTGATTAAATGTGATATGTCAAAGATTTTAAATAATTATTAGATGCAAAAATTAACGAGATAGCAAAATACTGGGCAAGCATTACGAGCAGCAAAAAATAATAATTATTATGCGCAAATACGGCATTTACTTACCAACTACTGCTATTATCACACCTCAGATTATACAGTACTCGTAGTTTTTCTAATTCTGTTCCTAATTCTTAAAAAAAATCTGTGTTGCACCAGCTTCAAAAACTCAAAGTGAAAAATTGGTAGTATTAGAGAGCAATGTCAATAACAGGCATTAAAACACACGCATGTGGAAAATCCACACACAGTGGACTTTTGTGGGAAGACGCACCGGAGTGCAGAGGATCAAGGAGCTATGAGTCAAGCCGCTACAAAGTTTGCTGGTTTGCGTATAATTGGTTGAGCCTTAAATTCGAAGCTTTTGGAAATACGGTGATGCACCCACTATTTCCTGTACACGGTGTGCACCGCTAACGAGTTATCAGGCGCTGCGCATTTTCCAGTGGTGAGGATTTACAGCGCCTTGCACCACTTGCCAAAGATCGCGGCGGATAAATCATAATCCAACTTGCCTTATCACGGATTGAACGATGTATCATTTCGTTAGACATTTTTGACTTCCTGGTGCGGGCAGCGTTTGTTTTTTTTTCTCTCGTGGAAATCATTTTCATAATGTACATAGTTTAACCATGTGTATTTAGTTTCTATTATGGTTTCCATATCTTAATGCCTAAGTTAAGAAAGATCTGAATGCTCCGCGATCCAGCGCTAGTCGATCCTGTCTTGATGCACGCGCTGGATCTCTCCTCACGCCCGCTGCCGTTTTGCTGCCATATCTCCATGAAGTAAGTATAATTAATTCATCCCACTGATAACACGACGTGGCCCCGTGCCCATCAGGGCCAAAAAACGGTGGCAATCTGGGATGACGTCAGACATGTGCCTACGCCATCTTTCAGGCATCTGCTGGGTTCGCCAGCGTCAGTAATCGGTGTCTGATGATATCATCTGTCTCTCCCACAGTTAGCTCGATGCAACCGGAAGGATACCATAAGAAATTCAACATGCACGGTCACGGACAGGCGTACATCGCGCAGCATCAGGCGCTGGCCGCCCATCCGCAGCGTCCCGTCCATGTGGGCGTCCCGGCCATGCCCAGCCCCGGCCAGGTCCCCGTCGCCCCATTCGGCCAGGCCCAGCTGATCGGCCTGCCGCCCCCCGGCAATCAGCCCTTCCTCTTCCCCACTCCCATGCATTCGCAGTTCGTTCAGGCTGGACAGCTGCCCCAGGTCCCTGGCAACGTGCTGCTGACGGAGCAGCCCGTTCTCTTCTGCATTCCTATGATCTTCAATACTCGCGAGATGACTTGGAGCTGTCAGTCGGGATTCTACGTTCATCCGTAAGTATGGCGACTGTTGTTATTATACCAGTATTAAAACAGTTTCAAATAAAATTATAAAACATTCAATCAGGGCTGGCACTCAAATTTTTAACTCGGTAAATGTTAAATGAGCCGTAAAATCGGTCCTTAGAAGGTTCTAGAGTAAAGCCTAACAGTTTTGTGATTTATGCTCGATTATTTGGTTTAGCAGTTTTTTAAAACAAAAATTGGTCTTTTTGAATGTTGCTGTTTTTTTAATTTGATACAGATTTTGCTACAGTATGGCGGTAATATACATACGATGGGTAGATTCTGTGACAGTGTTATAAAGGCATGAATTGGAAAATTATATTGGGTATATACGTAAATGAACTTCGAATAGTTCTGGGGAGCACCTGTTCTGTCTCACCTCTTCCTTATCGTTGCCATTGCATTTTTCGTATTGTGTGCGGATTAGACGCTAGACACCCCGCTGATTGTTATGATCGATGAATGGTGCGACAGCGATAAGAGATCGTTACATAATGGAGGCATCGTAAAGATGTGTATGCAGCATGTAGGAGAGCCTAACGGCGTGGTATTATGTAACATGTCTTGAAATTCCGTTTTGAAAGGAGATGAGCACTCACCCTAGTCAGCAAAAAAATGATGTGAAAAGCATAACAAAGGGGATTAGCATTACTAGTACAACCGTTTCGATAGTGAGGATAATGGAGGAGGAAGTAGATGTACGCTTGCACAATTGATTCCGTAGTATTAAAAATGGGGTTGTTTTCGATTTTCTGGGATGTCTGGTAATTTGTTGCACATAGACTGCAGATTTTTATTAATATTGGAGACTATTAGACTCGTTAACGTTGAAAATTATGAATCTGTTTTTCTGGTAGAAATACTTCAACATTCGTCGCTGGCTACCACATTATGCATCATGGCATGCAGCTGCCGAACGGATTTGGCGGTCCTAACCCGAATATTGCTCACTCGCAGCCACAGACGGGATCTCCGAGCGGATCTAATTATACCGACAGCAGCAGTTCTGGTTCGCGAGATAACTTGGTCGCTCATGAGCCGCATGCGCGCTCTCCGGGCAGTCATGGCGCTGTTCCTCCAGTCAGTGGGGCCATGGTTAATGGTATGTTTAGTCTCCCGACAATGTCATTATGGTGCTACTGCCGGCAGTAGACTCACAAAATTCACAATCTCCAGTCATTATTAAATCTTATTTTCTTCTACAAGGTGGCATCATGTATGGGTATCCGCAACATCATATGGGGCATATCGGTGTGCAGCAGCAGAATGTCAGCGGAGCGGGATTTCAATCGGGTTTGCCAACTTCTTACGCACAAGGGGGACGTAATATTCAAGGAGTGCAAGGAGGCCAGTCTGATAATGGTATGTGGAATCTGTAAGGAATCATAATGGGAAAATTCATAAAAAGATTTGTACATTGTTATTTTGGTGGCACCGTGGCAGTCATACATAACATAACATATTCGCTTTTGCAGCAAACAATGCAAGCCGGATGCAGGCAGACGGACAGGTCTTGGTGGGTTCGGCGGAAGGGGATGAGCGTAAACCGGCTGAACAGGGGAATCGTGATATCCAGGACGGATCGTCGACGGTCCAGTCGCGCTCAAGTTCACTGGGTTCTGCTTTTGAATCTGAGCGTATGTCTGCTGTTTAATTTTTGTTTTCTGCTGTTTAATTATTTGTTTTGGGGTGGTATGGTATCAGGGTTTATGTTTTACAGAGCCTCATGAAGGGGATGGTGATGCTGCGGATGGTGGTCACAAAATGGGTATGTCTTGAATATATTTATTTTCGTACTGGAGATTTTAAAGTCTTTAGCGTATGTCGTTACTATGGCGTAGAATTTTGTAGATTGGCTTTCTATATCAGTTGCGTGCTGATGTTATCCGTTTATTCGTGTGCATAATTTGCAGATGGTCATGAGGGCGGTGATTATTCTCGCTCATCGTCGTCGGATGACGCAGAACTGCCAGTTGGGGGCGATGACCACACAGTAGAGGAGCTGGAAGCCATTTCTCGCGGACAATCAGGTACAGTGGGGTTTATCTGATCAATCTGCGCAGCAGTTGTGCCATGGTGACGTTAATAGCGTCTCTGTATTTATCAGGAATGAAATCAGCGGTGTCGGAACAGGCCGAACCGAAGTCCGTTGCGTCGCAAGTGTATCAGCGCAGCGGACAAAATAGTCCAGCTGTGGAAGTGATGGGACGCAGTGGATCGGCGGTAGAGGGGGCTCTGCTGCACGATGCGGACAAGGATCTCTCGCGTACATCTTCAATGAGTTCGCAGACGAAAACATTCACCGCGGAAGGCAATGGAGGAGATGCGGCACGCGGTAGTGACTCTCCTTTTGTGGACCAAGCTCGTCTGTCTAGTCACACTCCCGATCGGGTAATTAAATGCTAACAGTAGGAATGATCTATGGCTATAGGTTTTTCGTTGTTCATTTAGGCTACGGGAAAAGAATCTGACCAGAATATTTCACCAAGTGCGATTCAGCAAGATGGGGTTCCTGCTGCAGTTGCGGATGGTATGTCAGTTTCGAATAATGTTCCATTTCAAGTAGTTAGGGAGCATCTGTACTCTGTAGTAATACATTGTCAGATTTAGAATGATTTTTAATATTTTTACAGCACCCCAATCGTCAACTCCCAAATCCTGGGCGGATTTGGCTGCACGCAACGTGTCGAAGCCGGCGGCCGCGGCTGGTAATAAGGCTTCAGCGCGTCCTACCATTACTCCGCGATCTGAATCAGCTAGCGAGCGCAAATTGCTGGATAAGACCGTTGTGGTTAAACAGCCGGAGAAGGTGATGCCGGTTATGATTCAGGCCCCGAGTCGTCCGGGTATGACTTACGGTGGTAGCCAGTATCGTCCGACAAACTCGGTATGTTGTCTTTTTATTGAAATAGCTGTACTACAGTTCACGGTATTGATTCGCGCCTAAATATTGTGAGGCTTATCTTGTTGCTTGGGTGGGTTTAGGGTGGTGGTTATATGAACAACGGAGCATCGCGCTCATTCTATCAGCAACGCCAGCCTGGTACGCCTCGCGATTACGAATTTCCTCGGCTGGCTCGTGAGGATGCTGAAAAGTTCCCGAAGATCAGCAGATCTACATGCAAAACCTACCTCGTCAGGTGTCCACTACAATGATTGCCGAAACCATGCGACGTATGCAGTTACTGCTGTCTTGCTCAATTGCCCAGATTTTAAACTGTGTTTTAACAATTTTTAGGCTTTGGGGAAGTTGAGGATGTTCGTCTGCGTTACCATTATAACACCCAGGATATGGTAAGCTTTTAAACGTTCAATCATGAAGGATTTTCAAAATTATATGCCAGTCAAAAGTGGACTGGAACCTGGTATATGAATTTGTATATTAAACTCTTATTGAAAATTGCAGCGATTTTGCTTTGTCCTGTTCAAATCCCGTGAACCCGTGGAACAGTTGTTGAGCATGCAAGAAATCCAGCTTGGAGATCATACTGCCAAAATTCAGCGAAAGCCGCAGACTACCAACACCAATACGACTCGATACTATCACCAACAGCAGCCTCAGGATTATAACAAGCGAGAGTGAGGAAGGGCGCGAACAGTCAATAACGGCACCAAAAAAGTAGTAATTTGCCTTAAGATATTTTCTTGCTAAAGTTGAGCTGAATTATGCTACGTCTGATTCTGATAATGTTTTTTTTGTATTCTTCTTTTTAGCAATTTCGTATTGGTTATTTTCGTTTTGCTTTTAATACTTCTATTTGATGAGCGCTTTGCGTCTAACTTTCTCAGCCTGTTTACTTGAAAAAGTTCTAACGAATTCTTTCAAAAGAGTTTAACGCTGTGGTACCGGACGAGTGAGCTGCAACAGGTTTCCCGTGGCTGAGCAAATGCCACAATATTATTGACGGATATTTAATGGAACGACCGCTGACCGTTGATGAGAGTTGTCTTTCCCGCTGAAATAGATTTTGTTCCTTTTTTTGGCTCTCGACCGCATTGAGCTAGCTATTCCGTCATCGACTGTGCTCTTATATATTTTAGTTTAGTTTCTTGGGGTTTTCTGGTATTAGCGGGAATTTGCTGGAAGTTTACTGTGAGAGAATGAAATCTCGTCTTTTTTACTTGGAATGTTGATTTGACATCTGCTGTTTGAAAGCTCTTCCGAATTTTGTGACTGTTTTGACTCCCTTCCTTCTTTCTCCATCATTTTCTGTGCTTGGTTATTATTATTTCCTGCAATAAAATTGAAAAAAACCGAGACCCTTAGCTGGTTTTTGTTGGTCATTTTATTTTTTTTATCTTTTAAAGTTCAGACATACATATATATACGGACGGAGCTTTTATCCTGATAAGTGACCTTTAATACAGATTCTGCTGTAGAGGCAAACACCTAGGAGTTTTAAGGTATTACGAATAATATAATTATGATTTATTCATATAATCATATTTACAGCACGACACATGAGTGCTTAACTGACTTTTCCGTTTATGTACAGTAATTCCCAATTTACAACGAGTACGAAGAGAAGTTCTGTATTAAAACATAGTAAAATACCTAATACGGTAATGCCTGTTTACCTGAAGTTTTAAATTATTTTTCATTAACAAATACAGGTACAGTAACTCTGTGAAGATCAATGTGTTTTCCTCTGACTATCGCGAAATACTTAAACGAAGATGAAAGAATGTAGAAAGAATTCTACATTTCTGTTGATAAAAATTAGTACAGTGCAATAATCATCATGAATCATGTTGTGTTCATTCACTTTCATAATCGATTGATGCTTGATGAGTGATAGTTTCCGAAGCTTTTGTTAAAAGTGCTCGTGTTGTAATTTGTAATAGTATACGAGTACTTGTAAAACTTTAAATACCAGTTGAAACTTTCATAATAGAGTACTTCATATTATCTACAGTTTTATATTTAATATACCTGTTTGCCGTTATGTACAACTTTAAATACGCAGTGGTAGTACTACGATAGTAACGATTTCACTATAGTGCTACTACCACCAGTCTACTATGTACTACCGTACTACTACTAGACGCTACTACGACTACTATGCTACTACGACACTGTAGCAAAGTGACGGCAAACTGGCAAAGTCAACCCCGACGCCCTACCGCGATTCACCCACGAGTCAACACAAGTGCTGTACGATACTGTACGAGTATCTGGAGTTGTATTTGAGTTACAGTTGAGTCGTTGACTGTTGAGTGACAAAATTTTTTTTGCTTCTGTGGAATATCAAGAACGGAATAAGTACCAGGTTATGTAATCGAAAAACATTTGAATTTTGGAAAAATTCCCCTTAATTCTGCTGCCCATATGCTATTGGTTTGTGAATGATTCAAAAGCTAACGTCAGAAAACTAGGAAAAATGCCCCTCCCGGGTAAAGCGAAAGATACTCAGCCAGCGAAAAAGACTGGAATCATTTCTGGCGTACTGAAGAAATTCCACGCTACCAAGAACTCCAGCTCAAAATCCTCCAAGAAAAAAGCGAAATCATCCGACCGACCGCCATCCAATCCGAAATTGGATAGCCAGTTGAATCCCGCCGCCGAAGAAATCATCACACTGTCGTCGGGCAGCGAGGACTCCGGCGTACGTCGCAGTTCGTCGCCCGAAGACAGCCAGTGTCTCGATCGCATCAGTGATGTACAGGCGCCTTATTTCGCCCGGAAAAAACCCTTGGCTAAAAAGGAGCTCAACAGCCAGGGCCAGTCGGATTCGGATTTATCCGAAGGGGAGATACGGGATGGAGACTCGGGGAGGCTGGCGGTGGAGGATGAAAAGCCAAAGAAGCAAAAACCATTGGCGAAACGGCCCGTTAACGCAACCAAGGCAGATGCACCACGCAAGACGGAGAAATCCAGAGCCGACACCGATACTGGTAAAACCAAAGCGGGCGAGAAAGGAACAAGTGGTAGCCAAGTGGCCAAGGTGTCTTCTAAGCCAAAGTTGGAGTCGAAAAACAAATCACTTGGTGAGAACAACGGGCAGCGTGATCAAGAAAGTTCTTCCGTTTCTGTTAGCCCTGGTAAGTTATAAAATCAGGTAAATTTTTAGCGCGTTTTCATCGGGTGCTAGTCAGTTAGGACTCCAACTTTAGCTTCACATTTTTGTTTAAGTGAGATTATAAAATTGTAAATTAACAGTTGAAGTGATTTGGTAATGTCGTGATTTTTTTATAAAAGCTTATGATGCTTATCCTACAATTTAAGAGCGGTAAAAATAACGTGAGTTTTTATTTGCCTTTGATAACTTGGCGCACCATGTTTCTTTAATTTTATGAATCAGTTGAATAGCGCATATGACACAGAAGTTCCCTGTGCTGATGTTTATTTAGGAAAATTAACGTGAAGTTTGCAGAATTGATTTTGTTTTCTAGGTCCTTCGAAAACGGGTGGGAATTTTGTGAATGGAATTACCACGAAAGACGATATATCTCAGAAAAAGAACGGGTACAACGTTTTCTCGATCATTCAGTAAATTTTTCCAGATTTTTTTCGTATTTTCTTCTGTCGCATTCTAGTTTAAACTTTAAAGAACAAACTAGTACCACGAAAAAAGTCAGCTGTAGAATTTAGCACAAATCACATGCGCAATGATATATCGTGGTACGTAAGTACAGGGAGCAAATAAATAAGTAATTTGCTTCATTAGCGTTTGGTTTTGATATTGTTGCAGACCAGCGACTGCCGAATCGGTTCCCTTAATCCAAGTGTCATTTCTGAATTCCTACCTGAAAACGTAAGATGATACCCGCAAAACTAAAAATGCTGATTTCTGCTAAAATTATCTGTTATCTAGGAAATACGATTCTACATTTCGCAAGCTTATTGAAGGAATTATCGCGCGCGAGCAAGCTAATTTGACGGAGATTTATGCTGCTGGGGCCGAGAATGAGGCAGTAAGTCCCAGTTCACAAATCACAACCGTATTAGTCCTAAATGTGTTAAAATAAGATGTGTTGTCTTTCATTTGCACTTGCTCATTAGGTGGATGTTGTTTACCATGATTGTTTCGAAATCGACACGAATCTTGCCGGCAGTGACGATGAATCGTCCGACGAAGAAGGCGACCCATTCGGTCTTGATATGGCAAAGTGTGTTCGATTAATACTCGGGTTGAACGATTAGCAAGATCAACGCTGTTTGTGTGTTTTAGCATGGTTTCGCTCGCTTTACCGGAGGTTGCTAATGCGGAAGTGCCTACCGCCCAGGAACTAGCCGTTACCAAGTTAGTATTCACAACAATAACCCTTGCGGATTTTAAATTTTGTTGATTTGATAAATTATTCTTTATATAGAAAAAAGTCAGGTTGCTTTAACTGCGGTGGAAACCACAACCTGTATGATTGCACGGAGCCGCTTGATCATGCTCAGATCAACAAGCGCAAACAGGAATTCTTCAACTCTGCCCCCATGGCCGGATCGTACGTGCAATGCAAGCGTTTGTGTATGTCGAATTGTGTTTCAGCTCGAATTATTTTGCAGAAATCGCTATCATGAGAATGTTCCGGATGAAGATCGTGTTCGCCCCAGCGATTTCCCCGACTGTGGGCCGGGTAAAATAAGGTAGATACGCCCTGATACGGTGCTGCTTGTAGGCCGGTACTTTGACGCGGATGTTGCCGTTTTTCGTGCTCTCTGGTGGGTCTGCAGTGCGGATTTGCAGAGTGCTCTAGGTTTAGACCGGAAAGAAGTGCCGCCGTGGATTCTGCGGATGCGCAGCTGTGGTTTTCCGCCCGGATACATCCGCAGTTGTGTCGTCGAGAAATCGGGCTTGGATTTCATTCATGAAGTCGGTAAGAGGCTGTCATTTTAAATAGGTAGAAATCCAGGTACTCTATTCCCTTATTCATTCCCTTACCCGTAGTATCCATTCCCTGGTTTAGACGGTAATTATTAAGTTATTGTTTAAAGTGATTACGTTGATGCAGTGTTGTCTTATCGTTAAGTTGCTGGTTTAATAATTATAGTTAAGTAGCTTACGTCAGGTATTTGTTTTGTAGATGACGTTGCCGCTGAAGAAGAAGGAGGTAAATAAAAGTGCAATATGAATAAAAGAAATTCCGTTTCATTAAGTATTTGGTAATAAATTTAGTCAGCTGCTGACTTGTGTATGCTTGTAGTTAAGTTCGATTTCTCGAAATTGCCATCTTATCCCGGATTTTCCGCACCTTTTACCCGGGAAGTACAAAGAGTAAGTTATGAATTTATGCAGCTTTGTATCATCTGCTTGACGGGTTTTGTTTGAAGGGACCTTTCTTTCGCCACTACGAAGAACCGTTGCTCCTACAGTCCAATGACACCGTGATCCGTCTCCTGCAGAGCGTGGTAAGTGTCTGGATAGAAGTTCCGTGCAGTCGCAATGGTTTTTGTCACCAGGCACCCGCACCATCCGGCCAGCCACGCTCCCCGTCCCCGGAGGTGGCGGATATGGACATGTCCGACGAGGAAACCAGCACCCGTCACCAGCCGACCTTCGTCTGCCCCTCGGTTATCCCCGCATCACCGGACGCATCTCCCAGCAAAGAGATCGTCAGTCTGGGCAGTGGTGACAGCAGTCGTTACGCGTCCCAGGAGAGTCTATCATCCATTCAGGGTTTGGAAGTGTACGATGTGGCCCGCAACGGCGGCATGGTGGGTGTCAGTCAGCAGGTGTCTTTTGAAATTGTGGAAACACTGACACCGGTGACGACGCACCAGCCCCATGAAGCCCGTGTCCTTAAGTCGACATCGATGATGTTCCTGAACAGTGTGGTCAAATCAGCCGATCTGCCGCATTTGGATAGTTTTGCCGCCGGTGTACCGTTGTTTGTGCACGATGAAAGTCCGAGCACGGGGCGGTATCATAATATCCGCAATACACTGGCGGAAACCAGGAAGCGTAAACGCGACACGAATAAGTTTGAATGAGTATAATTTGTCATGTCCTCACTGTACTGCAGGTAAGTGGAGGAGCAGCCAGGCATCAGATTTTGTGGCACAACTTGTAAATGAATTGTTGTAATACGGTCGACACTTTTCGTCCACTTGGTAAATGGTTTTGGCGGGGAACCTAATCTTTAACTGACCTAATAATGGGTATTTGCTATTTGGTGAGCCTTTAAATGTATTTGGAGCAAATTCTTTTGTTTTATCCGAAAGATTTAATAACATTGGTTTTGAAATGGTTTTCATACTAAATATTGTATTGATGTCATGATTGTGCCACAAAAGCTTGGAACTGAAATAAAAAGTGATTTCCAGGGAATTTGGATTGTTGTGCGTTTGATTTCATCCATACCTCTTCGTAACAGTGACGAAATCACACAGAGCAGTTCAAACGTGAATTTTTATTAAGCAACTTTTAAAATAAAATCAACTATTAGCTGCGCGCCGTTCATGTCTTCCTCATAATCCAAAAAAAGCAGACAACTGATACACCAGTATGATTGCGACTAGTGCCGACTTCCATCGTTCCCACCAACACCATATTGACAGGATTGCCAACAAATTGTCAAAATAAAAAAAACCACTTAACTGCAAAAAAGCCGTTTCTAATTTTTACCGTAGCCCCAACCGAAAAACACCGAACTTGCATGATTCACAAAAAGAGAAATAGAGAGCGCACCAACAAAGCAGCGATAAAGCAATAAACTGCAAAAAGCAAAAGCTACAACTACGTGAATTAACGATGTCGCTTGAAGTTGAATGTGTGTCCGGAGATAATCCACATTCACAGAAAAAAAGAACAGGTCCGCTATTCTTCCTCCTGAAGTGGCTCCGGCAGAGAGAAAAAACGCAGTGCACTGCCACCGCGGCGTGTTGTTGGGGCGGCGAATGAGCGGCGGTGTTGGGATGTATCGGTCGCCGACTCGTCAACGTGAAGCGATGCATGTTGAGCTATGACACACGCGGGATAATAAGGGATGCGACAATGAAGGTGCTGGCGTGGCGCGCAGTGACATATGCGCAACTGCACTACGTTTTCGCTTTGTAATTGTGTGTGATAAACGCATCAAAAACCCAGGATAACGTCGGAATGCATGAACGAAATATCTACTATCAAAGCCAAATATAATGGGGATACAGTCCACGAGACAAGTGTTTGACAAGTGCAGGCATGAGCTCGTCAAGCCTTGGAACCTGCAAAACAGTCGCTGCATTAGAACGCCACAAGATCACATTTTAATCAAGCCTTTTTTGATTTCAAATCTTGCCATCTGTAACAATGTTTGTTTGTGCATCATGCGACATCACAAAAATTATTACCAGATTCTTCATCCGGCATGCAGTATAGTGTAAGAACGTGCTGAAAGGTCACCGATGCACATGCATGCGCCGATGACAGAATGCGCACATTGCAAGACAGTAGTAGAAGTACGAGTACAGTATATGTGACTTATGTGTTATCTGCTGTTAATGAGCAACTGGTTTGCGTTTACACAAAGGTCAACATAAACTGTCAGTTTTGTTACTGTTATTGGGGAGGCAATAAAAGCGTCACGACCCAAAGCCCATTGTTATCCTAAATTGATAGGTATATCGGCAAAAATTTACAAATCTGTTATTCTACAGTTATCTGTCCTCGAGCAGTAGTAAAAGTGAAAGATATCATCGTAATTCCCACAAAAATATTCGTACCTTTCAGAACTTTCTGCTGTTCTTCAGTGCTGTGTTCCGTTAGATCGATTTCCGGTCGACCTTCCTCTTCGATTGATTCTACCGGTGATTCTTCGGTCGTTACCGCTGCAGCAAATACCAACGTCAGCAAAACGAATTCATTACTACGTGACGTATCGGTGCCATTAATACTATTTATCTTTATTATACCAACGTACTTGTAACGGTTTCGTGCAAAACCTCGGTTTCCTTATCTCCCGATGTGTCCACTCGTACGGATGTCGTGTAGTCGGTATCTACGAATAATGTCCACAAATTAATTACAATACAATTGCTGAAACTATCGATAATAAATTCCATAATTATAAGAAGCACCAGAACAAAGTAGAAGAACGGGTTAGTGCGCAAAGTAGAAGACGTGAGTGGCTTGATTATGGTGCTGTAAATCTGTAATCGATCGGTGCACGTGTGCAGTGTCATAGTAGTGTAAAGTGAGTGGCATGCAAAACACAACAGTTGTGACAGAAAATAACATGCGGTGAAATTGTCATAGCACATGGTAAGTACAACTGTACAACCTTATATAACTACATAAAAATACAGTCAGCATGTGCAGCGTGCAGAATATAATTAAAAATTTCCAAACGAAAATTCCAGAGTGTGCTTGCGACTAAAAACATCCAGCAACAGCGATTGCAAGACAGAGTACGCATTGTGCAACAACATAATAAACAACCAAAAAACGGCAGCATTAAAAGAGAGCGTCAATGCTAACTGCGTGTGCCTGTGCGTGCTGTGTGTTCTACCTGGCTGCTGACGACTACTTCCGCTGATCCGAGCAGATTGCTGAGCAGTGTCGGAGCTGCGGCTACCGCCCTGCTCCGACGTCGGTGAGCCTTCAAGAATATCATCCACACCGGCGGCTGTCAAGGACGACACCGATCCCAACCGGCCGTGGGTGGCGGCGTCCACATCGACACGCGACAACCGCCGTGTCATCAGCCGTGTTATATCACCCGATTCATCACGTGTTTCACACTCTATGGTCTCCGTTTCATCGTAGCGCAGTGGCATGGTGTGGGAGAGGAAGCGCGCCATCTCGTGCTCGGAATCAGTTCCGGTAAAGGTCACGGTCTCCACACTGTCCTTGAGATCACTGCGCCGGCGTTTGACGATGCGCGTGGTGGTGCGGGAGCGGGCCGCGTTGGCGGCGGATTCGGTACCTTTGGTTTGATGCTCTTCCGTGGCTTCGTAGATCTGCAGGTTAGGATACAAACTCTGATTGTCCATGAGGAACTGTTGCATAAGGAGTTCGGCCTGGTTGCCGGCAAATGATACGGTCTCCAGAGTCGGATGTCCGGTAATTAAATAACGACGCACGGTAATCTTTTCACCGGTCTGTTCCGTTTCCAGCGGCGGTATGACGATTTCGGAATTAGACAGCGCTTGCTGCAGCGCCTCTCGGTCCATAGACGCTTCCAAGGAATCCATACCAGGAACTAAGCGATCACCACGAAGATGCCGTAAGAGGTCATCCTGTGTTAAGGAATCTTTTTGCTCGAGGATATCGTGTAGACGGTCGCTGTCCAAAGAGTCTGCCATGCGGACACGCCTAACGGTTTCTTGAGGAACTGTCACCATCGTCGCCAAGCGGGATTCATCCAATGAATCCGACATCAGCTGATCTCCCGCCAGTCGCTGCTGTAGTTCAGGTTCGTCCAATGATTCCATCATAACATCACGATCCGTCTGCTGGCTCTGGATATCGTCATCCCCGATGTCTACTACTCGTTCGACGACAGTGCTGGCGGTGTCACTCGACATGGTCTCCGAATGCGACATACTCTCTGTTTCCGGCGAACAGAACGACGTGCCTAAGTGCTCAACTGTCGGCGAGCTGTCCTTCTCCTCGGTAGCGACCTTTTGCTCTAATTGTTCGAATTCTGCCAGACTACTCAACGACTCGGTGTCGTGAGCCGACTGCGGTTTAGTACGGTGCGCAAACTGCCCATTTAGCCGATTCCTAGTGACTCCGTACTGCCGTGTGTCTGCCGACGAACTTCCGCCTCGAGGCGTTCGAACTCATGAAGCGAACCGGAAGCGGATGACGTGCTGTCGCGTTCCGCGGGACCACCTCGCAGATCAGCGCTGTGCCGGGGAAAGCGTTCCGACTCACCGCTGGACGACTCTTTCTCCTCTTGTATGTCCTCCAACGGTTGGAGGTACACATCAGTAGGTAGCTCAGTAGCGCTAGTGTCTTCCAGTAACTCACCCTCATCCGGACTGGCCCGGACACTGATCACCTCTTCCTGGTCGCGGTTGGACGCCGACGCCGAGGCGGGCGATGAACCCGGTGGCTCTGGGCTTTCCGGTCGCCGGAAGATATCCTGCACACTGACATCGGACGGCCGACGGGCCAGCTCTCGCAGTTCGGCCTCAGAGAATTCGCTCTCAGAATACTGACGCATGCCCATCCCGAAGGGCGGGGCGCGGAAATCCGCGCGTGTCCATAAGCGTTCTTCTGGTAATTCCGGTGTCGGATCGGGGTGCGTTCCCGGCGGGTGGGTGGAAGATTCTCATCGAAGGTATCAGCGACTTCGTGCAGGCTCTCTTGGAGATAGCCCCCGGAGATGGTCGACGCGGTGCGGATGTCCGACACCGTCAGACCGGAATCAGCGGCACTGGCTGTTAGGCGTTCGCGGTCATCGTCCGTGCGGACGACCGTGGGTGTCTCGATAGGTTCTGCAAATAAATATGACTGCTCTATGGGTGAAATGGTTGTGGGATATTCTATGTGTGGTTCTGATTGTGCTTGGCTGGGTGTGTCTTGCGGTAGTTCAATGATGTCGGTGTCGTCTAATTCTACATCTTCGTTACCGGCTGTGTATGATTTTTCTGTTTCTGGTTCAGAGACAACCCCAGCATCGTCGCCGGTGTGCGACGTGGTTATGTGGTGCATTTCGCGAATCTCTTCAACATTAATGTGCTCGTAGCTGTCATCCGAGCTGGACACTTCGCGCTCATGGGACTGTCGCACAGTGTTGATGTCGTCCGGCCCGATCATTTCCCAGGATTCTTGCCGCGGCGGCTTCCTGCTGTGACTAGCAATGGATTCTTCAATATCACTGCTTCCTTGACCGGCACCAAATTCCGCCACCACCGAGCGTGGAAAGTGCTCGAATCTCTTCCTGATGTTTGCGGTTATCTTCGGCCACCGGCGTGATGTCATCTTCCTCTCGAATGACCTCCTTATCGGAAGAATACAATGGTGAAGCGAAGCCGCTGACTACTCGTGAACCGGGTGAACTCAGTCCTTCCGTTGCCGTGTGATAAGTGCCGGAAGCGCCAGAGAATTCTGTAGCGGCGGTGTCGTATTCGCTACTAGAACGTTTAATGTCATCTGTTGCGGTATGATAAGAATCACCGCTTGTTGATACTGGACTAGCGACTTCTTCCGCATGCAGTGTCGACCCGGAAAACTCCTTCCGGACCGTTGACCCGGTGGCGCTCTTCCCACTGCGCAAAGTGATGTCGCTGCCAGCCGGTGACCCGGTGCTCTCCGGGCGGCTGCTTTCACTTGTTCGCCGTCCGGAACTGATGGAGATTTCGCTGAGGTCCGACACCGGTCGTTCGCTTTCCGGTGTCTGGACGATGGCAATTTTGCTGATTTCCGGCAGAGATATGGATGTGGTCGGTAGCTGCATACGTGTACGATCGGACTCTATCACAAAGCTTTTAGCGGATTCCAGTCGCTGGTGGGCGGGTGAATCGTGCACGCTGTCGCGCGCTTCCAGCGCGACGAGTTCGTGGTCATCTTCCGGTTCGGATTCGACCTCGGGAAGCGGAGTGGCGACATCTTCCACTTCGATTTCGTCTGCCGTTCGGACCTGTGTGTCACCAGTGGTCTTTGCTGTGTCACTGAAATATTCTTCGGATGTGTCTGATGAAGCACTGGATGTCGATCGGGAGCGGTGTTCGTACGACATTTGTCGGCTGCCCGGTTCTAGTGGGCTCTGGGACGGGGAGATTGGCTGACTGGATACAACGCTCTCGCCTGTACGCGGTGTTTCCGGTTCGGCGATGGTGCGTTCCCATGGCGGACTGGCCATCGAAAGATTACGAACTTCCATGGACGCGCCTTCATAAGAGTCGCTGGTCGTAATCGATGTACTGTGCGTCGACGCCGATTCTGACAAATCTTTAAGCGCTTCGTCTATTACGTCATCAACGAGGTGAGAAGCCACTTCTTCAGTGGGCGACAGTTCTTCTTCAGCGGCTTGCTCATCGGAGATAGTGTGGTACGGCACCTGCAACGGCTCGGGCGAAAATGTCCGCATATGGGCTTCGGATCGAACCGGCGCCAGTGACCCCTGAATTTGTCTCTCTACTGGCGACTTGGGTGGTGAGGGAATTATCTCCTCAGTGATGTATGGAGAGGATTCCACCGCCGGATGCTCGATGGATTCTTCAAATTCCCGTACATTGTCGGCCAGAATCGCCTGTGCTATCAGTCGTGGTGAGTCACCGGGTTCGGTCTTGTTCACCACCACTGTTGTGGTGGTCACCGTGGTAGTGACGGTGCGTTCTGCATGGGTATCACTGTCCGCCAGAGCGGTCAGTGTGTGACTTTCTTTCCGAATCACAGCGCTGGAGCCCCGGCTCTCCTTGTGACCCTTTTGTCTGTGGCTTTGGGAATGGGGAGCTTCAGCCACCGCCGGATGCTCGATGGATTCTTCAAATTCCCGTACATTGTCGGCCAGAATCGCCTGTGCTATCAGTCGTGGTGAGTCACCGGGTTCGGTCTTGTTCACCACCACTGTTGTGGTGGTCACCGTGGTAGTGACGGTGCGTTCTGCATGGGTATCACTGTCCGCCAGAGCGGTCAGTGTGTGACTTTCTTTCCGAATCACAGCGCTGGAGCCCCGGCTCTCGCTGCGTGTGACTTCCAGTTCCGCCGGAATGTGCTCATGCTCGGGTTTCACCAGGCCAGAGCTTCGGCGGCACTGGGTCCGAGTGATTGACTGACAAAATCAGCGAACTGCTGATGCTGCAATGGACTCTTTGGACTGCGCTGTTCTTGCAGTGCCAGAGCCGTGTCATCGGAAAAACCAGGCAGCGGACTCGGCGGATGGGAGACGACGGTGTGGTGGTCGACCTTTGTGATGATTGTTCGATCGTTTTCGTCCTGAACGATCTCGGGACCGACGCTGGTGTACGTTGTAGTAGAAGCTGGAGGTGCGCTGCTGTCAGCAATCGCCCCTTGGCTGAAAAAATCTTCAGCATTCAGGTCGGTTGACATGCGCAGAGGTCGTAACATCGTCTGGATTTCGACATCCGTTGGTTCTGTAAAATTTCGGATGACGGCGTGCCAGCTGCCCGCACGACTGTTTGTCTGGTAACGCGCGTGATGATTTGCTCTTCAGGGATTCCACCGCGCCACCGTCAGTGGTGGATGTGAATGTTCGAATTTCGCGTCGAATTACAGTGCGCGAAGGACCCGTTTCTTGCGCAAATGATGTCACATGTTCCGCTTCTGTTGGCTGCGACTCGCGGAAGTGCAGCTCCAACGGTCCCTCAGGATGTTCGCCTGGGGTACTGGCCACGGATGACCGAGTGCTTCGGATGGTTACCACTTCCGTAACCTGTGGACTTTCTTTGCCGGTTGGTGATTCCGAGCGGAAAACAGCGGCGGAAACGGCCGGCTCCGTTGTAACCATTGTCCGAGTAATCCTGGTCACTGTGCGAATTCCTTCCGGGAGGTCATGCGTACCCGAAGTAGCAGTTTCGGCTACCGCTCTCAAACCGTGCCCGGCTTCTTCAGTTGAAAACTCAGTCTGCTCGGTTGTGACCTCCTTGATAGCTTTTGAATAATTCGCTCGGCTTCGACCTCAGCTAAAGATTTCAATTCTTCCATCTCGGCTGGACTAAGGCTGACGTTTTCCATTGCAGTATTTACTGAATCTTCCATCTGGACCTGTTCTCGTAGAACTTCTTCGATCAGCTCATCGGTATCATGTGAGGCAAAATCTTCTAGTTCTTTCAGCTCGCCTTCCGAAAGATCGACACCGGCTTCATGAAGCACTGAATGGACCGTTTCCGCTTGCGGGGAGTGCTCTGTATGCATTTCAAATTCCGATGAGCGTCGTTCTTCCTCAGCGGAAACAAACGTTCTTGTTTGCCTGTCTTTCGGCGACTGCGTCATTTCTTCAGTAGTTTCTTCATCGTGATGTGTGACGGTATGGTGCACTAGCTGGTCCAGTTCTTCTACCGGCAGATCAACACCGGCAAACTCGAACACTTGACGCGCAGTGT
Organism: Paramacrobiotus metropolitanus; assembly: GCF_019649055.1. Taxonomy (NCBI): domain Eukaryota; kingdom Metazoa; phylum Tardigrada; class Eutardigrada; order Parachela; family Macrobiotidae; genus Paramacrobiotus; species Paramacrobiotus metropolitanus. Next base: position 101,836 of record NW_026570267.1, on the reverse strand, counting down.
CGTGGTGCGGCGATGCCGGTCGCCAAGGTTCTGCTTCCTCTATGATTGCGGCCGAGACTTCCTGGTCTTTACGCTCCATTGGTGTCACCCGCACGACATCCGGCAGGGATGGCGTAACCGGGCTCGGTACGCGATATTCGAAGTTGCGTTCTTCCATTGGAGAGTCTCGTAAAATATGGTGTTCCATCTCCACCGGCTCATTGTACCCCTGGGTGCGCACAATGGTCTCGGTCCAGTAGTTGTCACTAGGTGGCACCACTCGCGTGACATGGTAGTCGCTGCGCGAGCGAGTCATACCGAGGGGTGCGGCTTCCGGCTGTGAATGATATGCACCTTGGTTGACCTCTTCATTGTCGACATGCCCAGCCAGGTGTTCTTCCTCTTGGTGGATCAGTTCTTCTAGTTCTTCCCGGGGAAGATCAATGCCGGCATATTCGAGCAGATTCCGTGCTTGCCGGTGTTCGGGAGACTCGTGCACTGTCTGGCTTGAGAGAACGGGTGATGCTGACACCACCGTTGCGCTTTCTTTACGCGGAGGAAGCCAGCTGTCATCGCTCTCATGTGCGTGTTCAGCCGCCAGTGTCTGAATGATTTCCGCCTTGATTTCTTCCGCTAGTTGGCGTTCATCCGCGGTTTCGATGGTAGCGGCGAGTGCGCCTTCCGGCGTGCGACTGACACGTTCAACCGACTGGAATGGTTCCAGTTCGCTTTCTTCGACGCGTACACTTTCTCGGACAACAGTGGGAGTAATCTCCGTCACCTCCTCAGTTAGGCCGGTATCGTGCAATTCCGGTACAGAAGGTTCACGTTCAATTGGCTCACGATCTTCCACAGTTACTGACTTAGTCGATATTTCTTCGGCTTCCGTCTGCACATCCTCTGGTGCCGCAACCGATGACTCCCGGCGGCTTTCTGCTAAGTATTCCACGGTAACCGGTGAGCTTTCGCGCACCGGAACGTGTCGGATTTCCACGTGTTCGTCCAGCACTTCCACCAATTCAGCCTGTTCACGCGGCACCTGCTCATCGGGGATCTCCACAATTTCCCCAACCGACTCCCGACGCGATGACAGGCGCGGACGCGGAATGCGGAAATGGTCTTGCTCGAATTCCGAGATGACTTCATCAGAAGATTCCTGTATATCAACATGGGTTGCCGTTTCGAAACGTGGTGAATGAACCGGAGAAACAGTGTCTTCTAGAGTCTCTTCTCCGGAGCAGACGGCTGGCGCTGGAAGTGTTGGTATGCTTCCCGAATTTCTGATACTTCGTCAGCACTGACTGCTCGAGCTTCCGGCGCACTCTCAGCATCGTGTACAAACACGGTTTCGTGGCCAGCAATGGTTACCGGCACTTTGTAATCGTCGGGGTGCTCAGTTAACGTAGATGGTTCCAAATGACCGACCGAAGAATAGACCTGAAAATAAATGGATATTATATAAGTCAAAAAAATATTATTTTCGTATCTAGTTTCTAATAAACTGGAATAATTTAAAAAAATTACTGAAACACTATTTACTGTAGTTTTCAAGTACTGCTTACTTGCTGTTCTTCGTCGTCTCGGATAAACGTTTCCGGCAAGCTCTGAGTTTCAGCGGTTTCTCTTTCTTGGAAAGAACTCTCGCTGACGCGGTCCACATCAAGCGTATCGCTTTCTTTCTCGTCAGAAAAACTCTTCTCTGTGCTCCAGCGCACATGCCTTCCTTCTCGCAGTTTCTCCTCATCGCGCATGCCGATTTCCGTTTCCCGTGCACCCTCGGACGACAGATCGTACGGCTCCGCTTCCATGGAGGAGGCAGTGGTGACCCCACTGCGCGGTGTGGCCGGCGGCGAGCTGGACGCCTCACTAACACTGGCAGACATTAGCATGTCGTGTGGATGTGGCAACGATTTTAACAGACTGTCCGATGCCGCCGCGCCGACTGGTGGCGTCTCAAAGGACACTGATTTATGAAATGAATGGGCCAATGCCGTAATGCGCCGATGCTCCTTCTCTGTCGGAAGTTCTTCGCCAACCGGCTCGTAGTCTGCCGGACTAACTGTGCCGGTTTCACTAGCGATCTCGGCCGTTGTTGAGGCAACGTCGATGTCGGTTGTACCGGTAGACAGAGTTTCGGACTCTCGGTTGAGTAAGTTATCGTCTACAACAACCGAGGCTTCTGGCGCGACTTCTGCTTTTTCACGAGATACCTAAAGCCAAATGGAAAACGTACATATTTATTTAACAATTTAATTCTCAGCGGAACCTGATTAGTAACCCATAATTATCATTAAATTCAATTATTAATATTAGAACTCGAATTTGGCAATAAAATTATATATCCGGTGGCCTGCAACTGGCACTGACGTGTGCTGTACTCTGTAGTAAGCTTACCTCTTCCGTTTCGACTTTCCTCCTTGGGCTTGGTACGGGTGAAAGGACAGCAGCCGATTCCGCTAAGTCGGACCCGGAGGGAGAGCGAGCAATGCGATCTAATCGTTCTTGCAAATACAACTGTCGCTTCTCAGAATGACCAGCTGTGGGGAAGGTCATGCCGCCCATGATCGGACGATTGTCGAAGCTCGCATACCGCACGGTATCCGAACGGGGTGACAGGGGCGAACGGGGTGACAGTGCTTTCATATCTAGCTGCTCATATTCTTCCGGCTCCGTCTCGCGCACAACAGTCTCGGTTGTGGAGATGGATTCCGCAGTGTCACTTGGATGTTCTTCCGCGCTAATGCGAGGCGTTGAGGGTAACTGCTCCGATGCCGACACATCACGCACAAACGTAGCAGTTGCTTTGCTAGTGTCTCTCCTAGGTGAGGTTGGACGGACTTTCACTTCTTCGTGCACAGGCGACGTTCGACTGGCGCCGGTAACAATGTCCTCGTCCACTGGCGGCGGTTCACGAAGAGGTTGCGTTTTGTGAAGCGGTGTTGGTTCGGTGTACGCTTCGTCCGTTACCGTTGATTCCAGCAAGACAACTCTTCCGGATTCCGTGGAATGTGCATGCATAGTGCGTTCTTCTGTGATATGAACAACCCTGTGGATATGCGTCACCTCAGAGACGTCCGCCTGTTCAGTCGGTTCGGCCTCGTGGGCAAACTGATGTGGCGCCGACTCCAGATGTTCAGTTGACTCTCTCACTTGTGTTTCGGTGATCCGATGTTTATCAGATTCGTGAGAGTGCGGCCGAACAAACGTTACATCTTCCTCTACCGTTGTTTCGATAACACGACTCACGATCTGTGCCGGTGGTGATGCGGGACGGTGGATTTCTTCGGGTGCCGCCCGCTCAACTGGCGATTCTGATCTAACCGCAATATCTTCGTGGACGTATGTATCGTGCTGGTTCGGTTGTGGCGACTCCGTCCGCACCATTTCTGTCTCGTGCGAATGTGCCGATACCACGCGCTCTTCCGTCACATGTACCACTTTATGGATATGTGAGGTCTTTATTACTTCCGACTCCGATACCGGTTCGGCTTCGTGTATGTGCGTTTCTGTAATGCCAAATTCGGAAGTCTCTTCCGCCGGTGCATGTTCGACTGTGTGTTCGCTTGGGTGTTCTGAATGAACTGCATGCGGTCGGGCAATTCGCACTTCTTCGTGTACGGTTGTTTCAGTTACACGTGAAACAATTTCTGTAACAGGAGGAGACAAAGGACGCGCTACGTCGTCGTGTACATGCGTTTCGGTCACTGGAGAAACAGCATGCTCTGCAAGAGGTGATTCTGAGCGCACAACCGTTTCGGTATCGGAGGAGGGCGATCTTGGGTGCACCGGATGTTCTTGTACTTGCATCTCAGTTTCGCTCTCCATAGAGGACAACGGTGATTTCTCACGTTGAGTCGACTCTTCTTCATCATGCACGGGAGTTTCTGAAGTTGACAATGGAGACACCGTGCGAACTGGCACTACTTCTTCGGCGTGAATCTCGGCCGATGGTGATTCTGCGCGAACAGCCTCGCGGACATATGTTTCATTTGCCGGCGAAAAGGGTCGTTCTGCGAGCGGCGACTCCAACCGGGCTGGAACTTCGTGTTCAGAAACATATTCCACGAGGGAGGGAGCACGTTCGCTTTTTGATGACGTAGATGTGTCGGCCTCTCGGACGAAAGTTTGTTCGGTAGGCGATGGTGTCCGTGACCTTTCATGACGTGTGACATCCTTAATATCGAAGTGGCTTTCGGAAACCTCTGAGGTTACGCTTTCTGCAGGGGTTTCCGGTCGCGCGATATCTTCACGCACGACTGTTTCCGTCGCAGGAGATGGGTGCGGTTCAGGCAACGGCGACTCTGTCCGCACTCGTTCCTCTTGTTCATCACGCACAACAGTTCCTGCTGTTGGTGAAACCGAGTGCTGCCGTTCGGGTGACTCCGGCCGGGTGACAATGTTCTCGGTGCGGATTTCGGGTTCACTTAAAGGCGAGACCACGCGCTCGACTGGTGACGACGGTAACTCAAAGGATTTGGCATCCGTTGCATGGGTAGTCTCTGACCGGATCACCTCGGTTACAACCGCGGTGACAACCGTTTCACGGTAAGTCACGCTTTCGTTCGTCCCTTCAACGGTTTCAAGGTCGGTGACTACTTCTTCACCAGGTGACCTTCTGGCAACCAATTCATCTCCATGCGAATGGACATCTTGACCAGTTGAGACTTCGCGTTCAGTAAAAGGAGATTCCCCCTGGGTGATGTCTTTCCTAACATGGGTTTCGGTTTCCGGCTGTGGCTCTTCTGCCGCCGTAAACTGCTCTTCATCCCCAAGATCATGCACTTCCGTGATCTTCACTGTCGGTGTCTCACTTCTGTGTTCTAACTCCGGCTGATGTGATCGAATAATCGTGACTTCTTCAACGGTGGTTTCGACAATTCGAGACACAATATGTGGGGAGGCCAGCGACTCGGCGCGTTCAGCAGTTTCTTCGTATACCTGAGTTACAGGTGAAACCGATATGTCTCTCACTGGAGACTCCAACTGAACCGGAGATTCTTCGCCACGAACGTATGTATCGGTGGTTGATGGTGTTGCTGGTTCTGATAGTGGCGATTCAACTGCTGTTCGGTCCTCATGGACATACGCCGTCGCTTCAACAGGAGAAACATGCTCTTCGATTCGTTCACCATGCAGAGCTTTCTCATGGCGCTCGGTTTCCGTGACCACTGGAGAAACTTGTTCTGACAAAGACGTCTCTCGAATAGGCGATTCCGGTTTATGTGTCTCTGTCACCAAGGAGCTTGCGTGCTCATCGAAGTCCGGACTTTGTTCACGCACTTGCGTTTCCGATTTTACTTCATCCGAAGGCGACTGTGACCTTTCATACACCTGCACTTCCGTGTCAAATGAGACATGTCTGACATGTTCCGACGGCAACTGTTCCGATTGCGGTGTGATTTCCGCGTCGTGCACATATGTCTCCGTGGTAGGAGACGGAGTTCGCCTGACCGTTGGTGATTCGGTACGAACTACATGCTCTTCAAAACTTTCCTCAATGACCGACGGCGCTCGGTCTTCGGGAGATAATTCGCGTTTTACAACCGTTTCTCCGTATGTCACCACTTCCGCCTCTTCCTCTTCTCCCGTTGTCAGTGTAACGTGACTTACGGGTTCAGTTCGATCCTCGGTCTCAGGAGGTTCACGCACTGGCTGCGTCATAAGACTTGTTGCTCTAGTAGGCGAATGCTGGGTGACCTCAAAGGTAGACGGTGACTCGGCCCGCGGTGCCGGTGAACCACTCACTTCCTCGTCACGCACAAACGTTTCAGTAACCGGAGATGCTGTGCGCTCCATGATCGGAGTTTCCGGTCGCGCAACAGTTTCATCGCGCATTTCGGTTTCAGCATAGTGGTCATGTTCACCCGCAGGTGATTCAGTTCGGCCGCTCTCGCTTAATCGCGATTCGTCTTCGGTGACGTATGTCTCCGTGATGGGCAATGTCACGCGCCTGACACTGGTGACGCTGTCTCCCGTTGTGATTCAGCATGACCTTCCGGCTCAGGCGGTTCCCGTAATGGTTGCGTCTTAAAACTAGTTGCACGGGTTTCGTCAAGTGGAGATTGCGTATCCATTGTTGTTGCACTCGTAGATGATTCCGACCAGGTGGTGGTTTCGACGCGGTGCGTTCGGATTACTGTTGCGTTTGCTTCGTGGCTCTCGGTTACAGTTTCTTCCACTCGATGGACATACGGCAAAGCCGGTTCCCCGCTCGACCCAGAATCGACATCATGAACATAGGTCTCAGTCATTTCTGGCACTGCTTCCGGTGACTTCGCTCGAGGCGTCGTTTGTTCCTTACTTGTGTCCGGTGATTCGCGCCGAATCACCGGAAGATCGTCCTGGACGTGCGTCTCCGTTTCCTGCGCATATTCGGCAGTGGGAGACATGTTCGGAGTTTCGCTATCCGATGGGTGTTTAGTTATATGAGTCTCTTCGCGAACCACTGTTTCCGTTGTAGTTACATGAACCGCCACATCTCCGACATCCACTCGCCTGATTATCGGTAAAGTTTCTTCTTCTTCCGTCGTTACCATCCCGACATGGTGTTGAGGTGCGCCGTGACCTTCTGCTTCTGGAGGTTCACGTATGGGCTGGGTCATGAAACTTGTTGCCTTAGTTGGCGAATGTAACGTAACTTCGCTGCTCGTTCGTGACTCGGCTGGAGACGATGGTGCACCGGAAGTTATTTCCCCGTGTAAAATTGTTTCTGTCGGCGTTGCTCGCTCATGCACAGGGCTTTCCAGTCGCACTTGGGTTTCAGTCTCAGAGATTGCTTCCGACACGGGCGATTCAGTGCGGACAATTTCACCTGGTCGTCGCTGATCTTCGATAACATACGTTGCGGTAGTGGGAGATGAAATACGTTCGACCGGTGACGATGGTGACTCAGTTTTCCGTGCGTGTTTTGATCCAGGAAGATCTTCCATCTCAGGCGGTTCGCGTATTGGTTGCGACGCAAAACTTGTTTCTCGGGTTGTTTCATGTGAAGATTGTGCCTCGGCAATTGTTTCACTCGTAGATGACTCCGACCAGACGGTGGTCTCGACGCGATGTGTCTCGATGACGGTTTCCGTTGCATTATGACTTTCGATGACAGTTTCTTCGATGCGGTGTACATGTGGAAATTCCCGTTCCACTGCATGCAAGTCCGATCTGTCATCGGCTTCGTGAACGTATGTCTCCGTTGTCTGTGGCACGACTTCCGGTGATTCCGCTCTATATGCCGGGTGTTCATGAACCGGCACACCAGTGACTTCTGACTCCGGTAATTCTTCGCGCACGCGCGTTTCGGTTTCATGCGCATGTTCTTCAGTCGGTGATAGTCTGGCTTTCTCAGTATCCAATGGGCGCTTAGTAATTAAAGTCTCCTCTCGGACCACCGTTTCTGTTGTGATAACAGAAACTGGCACATCTTCGACATTGACTCGTCTAGTAACCGGTAAAGCTTCTTCCTCTTCCGCTGTAACTAATTCGACGTGGCGTTTTGGCTCATCGTGACCTTCAACTACAGGAAGCTCGCGCACCGGTTGCGTCATGAAGCTGGTCGCTCGGGTAGGCGAATGCAGCTGCTCGGTCGATGGAGTATGCGGTAGCGTATCGCGATGGCTGGACTCTTGTTCGGATTCCTGCGGCGATGATGTCAGCGTAACTGTCTCGCTGGAGAACGAAGATGAAAGGAGCCGGTGCTGCAGATCTCTTTCCGCTCGTTCTTCTCTCACAGCCGCAGCCACTTCATCGAAATCACGGGATATATCCGATTCGATGTGACCCGAATCCGATTCGGAAGTTTCCGTGACCGTTATGATTTTCATGGTCTTCGCCACGTCTTCCGGTCCTTCTGGTGTTTCGCGTTTTACATGGACAATGGGCTCCTCTGATGAGCTGGCCGACACCGTACCGTGCAAGTGTCCAACCGTCGTCAGGACGGCAGCCGCTGGCGCCGTTACCTCGACAACGGTTTTGACGGTTTTCACCTTGCGAGATTTCGCCGCGGCACGTTTTTCTTTCTGGGCCGTCGTCGAGGCAATCAGCGATTCCATGCGCTGAATCACATCACGCACGTGACCTTCTTTAGGGCTCTCGGGTGAGCCGGCCCGGGAGTCTGTGGATTCTGCGGGACTCGAGTGGGGCGTTTCCGGCGTTTTGGTTTCCATGGATCGCACAAAAGTCTCGGTCTCGAACGAAGGCTCACGGTGTTCAGCCATCAAGACCGGCGATATTGAACCCGTTGTAATGCCCTTTTCACGTTGTTGTTGTTCTAAGATGGACGTCTCGGTGTCCAATGACGGCAGGTCTTCGGTAATCGAGGTAACCTCTTTCATTTCCTCTTCCGAATCAATTCCGGACACGGATATCTGCCGGGCAGGGGCAGGTGGCGACGCCGGAGTTACGCGCTCCTTGGAGCTGGTCGAGGCATCTGAAGGTTGTCGCCTGAAACTGCGTTTTCGCTCAAGCTCGGTCGGACTGGTTTTATCCCGTGCACTTGATGTCGACGACGCATCCGACGGTGTGCGGCGTAAACTGGGTCTGCGGTGAAGCTCTAACGGTGGTGACACTGTCTCTCGAGATTTTCTGGCTTCTTCCTCGAAAAATTTTACCGCGTCCCGAATGGAACCGCGTTTGACTCCTTCCAACTCAGCACGCTGCTGCGTCTCGGCCACTTCGGAAAACCGGCGTAATTGTGTCGCAGATAATTCTAATTTTTCATGCACTTCCGGTTCTTCTAGATCTAATGACCCGGCCGGTGTCGCCGGTGCATGCTCGGATGGTGCTTCGGGTGGAGAGGGCGGTGGTGTCTTAGTGGCTGCCGGAATGTGTTTTTCCGGTAATTTCTTCACTACGCTGAGTACGCTCTGTGCTTGTGCCGAACGGAGCGACCACATGTTCAACCGTGAACTCCTCAACCTGTTCAGCCATAGATGTTTGCCGCTCAAACGAAATTCGCCGTTCAGTCACCGTGTGTTTAACGTAATGTGTTTCCACCGTATGCGACTCATGCTCCATTTCCTGCGATGACGATGATGACGTCGTACGAAAGAATTCATCAGCTTCCACCGTGGGCCGACTGCCGCCGGTGATAAACTGTTGACGCCGCTGCCGCTGTTGTTCCACCATCCGGCGATGCGTTTCCGCTTCGTCCACCGCGTGTGCGCTAATGTCTTCATCGCGTGCCGATGATGTGCCGTGAGTCGTTACTGCAGGGAAAGGAGAGATTATTGACAAAGTGATCGAACACACGGTTGAGGCTGGCGAGATGTAAATACGCACACGCAGCGGCAGATATAAGCAGCATAAATCCATGCGAACAAAATATATGCCCGGGCAAATTGTATACGAAATCCAACGCAGGAAAACATATTTGTGTAGCAGGCAGCAGCAGCGGCGGAAGAAGCAAGGGAGTGCGTGCTCTTACCCCTTTTTTGTTCAACACGTTTTATGCAACGGAGCCAAGATAAACGAAAAATAAAATGATAACGCGCGCGTACGTGATAATCCAGTAAAAATCCGTTCGGAGGCCCAACCGGTTGCAGCGTATCCAAGCGTCGAGTAATCGTTGAAATAAATCAACCAAAGATATCAAGTAACCAGTGCTAGAAATCAACTCAAAACCATTGAAACAGCAATCCGTCATAATCCGTACCGGGATGCATTCGCATAAGCATCTTGGTCAAGAACATCGAATGGTTATGTAATATAAATGACACCGCTGGGATGTTGGGATGTTGTGTTTATATTGTGACTATCGATTTTTTATATGACAGTGTATGTGTTTTGGGGTTGTCTCTCGTCATTGCATGTTCATTCTTAATTCATGTGGTAAACGCTTTGTTATTAACGTATATGTGATGTGTATGAAATTAGGTAGCGTTAGTAATGGTTAAGTATAGGACCCATCACCCGCTGATCCAAAGGTCAGTGCACCAAGGTACCTGATTTGACTGAACTACCCGATTCTCTACGCTCCCGCCCAGGTAGCTCTTCTGGCTCTTGAACTATCGGAGTAGCGGCGCCGCTTTCAGTGGCAACTGTTTCTGTGATCTCCGTTACTTCCACCGGTGACGGGCTGCGATGGATGTGTTCGGGCGTGCGTGGAAAGTGCGGATGCTGGGAGGATGGAGTTTCTATAATTGGTATTGTTCCGGTAAATGTTACATGGGGTTGCTGTGCGGCTGCGAACAAATGAGTCGGACGTTGTTGTTTGATAATTTCTTCTTCTTGTGATGCTGATGACCCAGAATCTATATGGTTGTCCAGAAAAAATGAGAAAAACCAAAATAAGGCCACAAAATGTACAGATAACAAAATTAAAAACATAACAACCAAAAATGTAATAAGGACACAAATGACCAAGGGAATAATAATATACGAATTCCCATTTTCACGGGGGCACAAATCAGATTATTTCTAGCACCATAACTGCGCAACAGACAGCAGGAAAAATATATATACCAGCAGACATCGCATAGTTGTGAATGTGCTGCTGTATCCAGTAAAAGAATATTTTCTAATAAAATGTCATTCAACATAAATGCGATCATTTCCGTTTGAAAAGAATAGAACTTGACTCATATACTAAATATTTCACGCGCATGATACCGGTAAAATTAACCCGCGAATGCATTGTCAAAAATCGATTACAAACAATTATTTCGTGCGTGCACACAACTGATCAACGCAGTGTTAATCAGCATGTTTTTTTCTGAATACAACGCCTTTTGCTCATAACAATTCCAGATGAGAGCCTGAACCAGTGGAAAACAAGGGATAAAGCTTGCATTGGAGAACCAAAAGGATACACGCGCGCGCGCTTTTCTCGGCCATAATGCACAATCACTCACTAGACAGGTTTCTAACGGTTGTCTGGGATCCGGTCGTGTCGGCAGCTGATAACTCATCAAGAGCGGCAGTGACGGCTTCTTGTACGAGTTCGTCGGCAGTGTGAGTAATACTGTCAGCAAGTAAATCTGTATCTCCCTGGATATGCGCCAAAGCTGACTGCACTGCAGGAAGACCACTTCCTTCGGAAAGGTCACGCACAAACGTCTGCTCAAAAAGCCTCTCCTACCGCAAAAGCTTCCGATCAGATTGATGTTACGCATACATGCATACTTTCATTATTAATGAGTAACCAAAGTAGATGTAAACCTTAAACTTTAAAAAGTTTACCAGCCAATTGAACATTGTCTATTAGCAGTACTGTACAGTTATTATTAAGAATACACATAAAATCAACGTTTAGCCAGAAACATACAAAATTAATTACGTTGTATGAATGCTTGTGGCGTTCGACGCTCAAATGTTGAACTATTTTTAAAACATGTGCCAGTTTCAAACTAAAATTGCTAAGGTATTTTCAGTAAACGTTTAAACTTAATGATTTTGATTAAAAGGTAACATAAAAAAATAGCCGGTACACAATTGTGAAATTCTCATCCTAGGAGATCCTACTGAGCAACGGACGCACTGCGCATGCTGCTTACTTGTGCGCTTTCAAGACCGGATGTGGAAGTAGCAGAAATATGCTGGGACACATTCTCGCCCTCAGCCATAGTGCGGGTCTGCACCGTGACTTTCTCCTCCTCGACAGTAAAGACAGTGGTACCTTTGCGATCGGAAAACAAACGTGATCAGCATAAGGTTTATTTCGTCTTCGGATTACGTAATGGCACAGCATGAGACAACGTGCACAGCCGACGCAGTCAAGAAACATTCAGTCACAAAAATGTCGCGCGCCAATCGACAAAAATAAAGTCATAGAAGGTCATGACCATGCGGCACACGTGCAAGAACAAGCAAAGCGACGGTGTATAACGTTTCCAGACAAAACGAGGATGGCACGTGATTAGCGGTACGTTTTGCGCGTTAATTCTGCGTAAGTAGTAGAAGTAACTTAGATGAGCTTGAGCAAAAACACCGCGCGAATTCTGGTCGCATTCCGTTAGATATATGTGGTCAAGTGGTCAGTTTCTACCGCGTACGCGTCAGAAATCATTTACCGGCGCTAGCGTAAGCCTCGCTTTCAAAGTCTTTATACGATTTTTTAAGCTCATGGGCTCCGGTATATTCGTACTGGTACTGTGGAAGACTTTCGTAGTGGTACATTTCCGGTGTTATTGACTCATCCGATGGATAGGGAAATGGTGGGATTTCGCCGCTCTCATCACCAAAATACTTTTGCTGGTACGAATAAGTCTCGCGCATAGTTGAAGATCCTTGTGCCGTTGTATCGGAATAAAATGGCGCTCTCCTCGACAGGAACTCCGAATCGGAAGTGCTTTCCAATCGAGATTGCTGCGCTCGATTTTCTTCTTCGATAACCGCGGCCATCTGCTTAACAAACTCCGGACTATCGGGATTAATGACCACGCCCAACGGCCGTTTCATCCAGTGCGGCCGCGCCCGGTCGCGCTCGGCGATAAACCGGCGCAGAAATTCCCCGGGATACGGGGACTCGGCGGGTGGACTGGATGACGACACCGTCTGCTCAATGTCCGTATGAATGATCATTTCGGATGCCGTTGTCTGTTCGGTATGTGAGCGCTGGTTGGAGCTTCGCCGCGTAGTTTTCGGAGACGTATAATAATCCAACAGTTGCTCGACGGTCGCCCGGTCCACTTGCTGGGACATTGAAAAATCTTCCAGATTACTGTTGGACATGCGAAAGCGCACTTCCGTTGGGGAGGACACTCGCGGCGGTAACTCACTCAATCCGGCTTCGCCTCGTATGGTCTGCAGATTGCGTATCATGTCTTGCATGGTGGATTCAATTGTCTCGCTATATGTTGAGATATCCGGGTGGATGGACAAACCACCCGGAGGAACATCCGGCAAAGTCTGCGCGAATTCCTTTCGCGTCGGGCTCACGGAGACACTCTCTCGCAGCACATCCACGTTGAATGTACGCGGAGTTTGTACAGCAGAAACAAACGTGTGCTCTTCACGCGGCTGTATTGTCACTTCTATCGTTTCCCGTTCATTGCGGAGTGTTTCGCTTGACGGCGTCGGGACGGGAGAACTGGGAATAGTTGGTTTGATTTCGGTGACAAACGTGGTGGTAACGGTTTGTTGCTTGACTTCTTGACCGTGTTCGATATTCGACGTGGTCTGTTGTTGTAACGATGCACGTCGTACTGCCGCATATGGGCTGATCCGCTCCTTGGTTTCTTCCACAGTAGTTGCAGTTTCTTCCTGTCGTTCCGCGGTACTGCGATACACCACACTTCCGGCGCGTTTAGGAAAATCGGTGTCATCGGCATAAAACGGGTTGATAGGGCTTTTCGGCGGACTGGTCGGTTCTTCTTCCGGAAAGAGACTCATTGTTTCCTGAATTATACTTCGCGTTGGACTGCTTGGGCTAACGTATGCAACCGTCTGATTGAGGCGCTCGAGGGAAGCGGAAATATTCGTTGGCGTGCTTTCCCGTTCCGCATGATACACATGGCTTTCTGGCGGCTCGGAATATTCCCGGTCGGTCATCGCGGAAAACACCGATTCGGCGTCGCTCTCCAGCTGTTTGAGCTCTTGATCAGAAATCAAGGTAGAGACACTGTCACCGCTAATCGACTCCCGTGCCGTATAGTACAGCGATGATTCGCTGAGGCTTTCCCGTGCTGTCGCGTATGACATATTGTCGTCAAAGGTTTTCGCTGACTCCGCATCGGATTCGACCTTGCGGCTGATATGACTCACAACGGATGAGGAGGAGCTTTCCAGGCGTACTCGTTCTAGATCTTCAAAGGCGTTACGTTGACCTTTTGGTCGCCGAGGGGGCGCCGTCGGCAGAGATTCAATGCGCTCGCGGTCGGCTAAGCTAGTGCTTTGATTAACTTCGTACAATATCGATGAAGTCACATCCAGAGGGGTCTGGGAGGCGGATGGGGTGATCGCGGGAGATGGATGCGGTGCCACCAGGACGCTGTCGAGATGCCGGCCGTAGTCCGTTTCACTTACGGCTACAATGCCTTTCAAAAAGAGGCAATACACTTCAGCAGATAATCCGCGTGTACAGTGTACATGCCGGTTAGATCGGTGTCAGTGTGCATTCCGTAGGTCATCCACGCGAGCAGGCGATCAACCAGAAAACTAACGATATATGTACGGATGCGGCGATCATAAAGTGCGGTTAAAATTGGCAGATATGTTAAATGCGGGTTCCTGCAGTTAGACGTGGGGAAGTCCGAAACGGGCCAAGTAAAAGTACGCAACGATATAAGAAATTAATCAAATATACTTCACGCGCAAGAGAAGTGGATATACGGAACGAGCACTAAATAAGACAAACTGACCGGTTACCTTTGCCTGATACCTGCATCAAACTGCCGTAGAAAACTTTCACCGTCAGCTAATTCGGTGAGGATTACTGACGATTGCATTTTGATTGACTATATCGTGTGTTTACTCAGCCGAGCTTGGCTGTTTTTTCAAGAAGTGCTGATTATACGCTGTGTACTTAACGCACATACAATAGGAAAATACTTGAAATCACACCAGCGTATTGGCTGCGATCGTATTTGTATCTGTATCAGAAGCGCGCGTTCTTGCAGTGGGCAAAGAAATAATCTGAGTGCCGCGTGAAATGAGAGTGAAGTACCCGGTGTAACACATACTGCATTGAAACGGAAGAAAACAACACAACAACCCAAACCATGCACAACTAAAACGACGTATACGTGAATACGTTTTGTAACGTAAAACCACTGCACATCAGCAAACCCAACAATCAACCAATACGAAACTAGCAAACAGGCCATTCAGTGCTTACCTCGGGTATGTGGCTCTTCGGCTTCCTTCACAAATGTCTCCGTGACGTCGGTAATCTGTGTAACAACATTAATGTGGATTAGGTAAACATTATATTCACACTGCGTCTTCCAACACGCTTGACCGTTCACGGAAAGGTCATACCTCTGGACCACTGGTATCTGTTGAAACACGGGTGACTGTTTCTTGCAGATTTTCCTAAATAAACGTCCATGATATTAGGATGGCACTTTTCGTGCAGTTCAAACAATAACTTACTCCTTCTTGCGATGCACGACGTCCAGGAACATTGCGCATAAATTCACCCTCGGTGGCCTTTTTCACTATCTCATCTTGATCTTAATAAAAACGACATATTTGTTAATATAAAACACAATGTAATGCATGCCAAATGCTAGAAGTACCGGTAACGCCATACAATGACAATAAGTACAAAACTGGCGCATTTGCGGCTATTACATACCGCCAATAATTGTCCGTGTAGTACGTGATGTCTTGACGGTGGTCACGGTCTTCTTGGTAACTAGGTTGCCGTCATCATCATACTCGCTTTCCACCGTTTCATAGCTCTGCTGCGAGCTGGTCTTCTGAGCGTCATCATCGCCCACCGGCTCATTGGAGAGCTGCGGTCGCTCGTGCTCCAACTCCTCACCGCGCATCTGCTCGATAGAATCCGCCGCTTTGTTCAGGAATCCGGGGCCAACGTGTCGCACCGTCTTGGTAACTGTTTCGTGCACACGCGTTACAGGCTCGGTTGTGCCAATCACCCGCTCTTCCGTATGCACCACCGTGGGTGTCGGTTCGTGGCGTTCCGGTGGACTGGGAGGTTCCTTGCGGGTAGGTGGCACAGGCGGTTCCATGCGTCGAGGAGGACTGGGTGGCTGCTTGCGTGCCGGCGGGCTGGGCGGTGCTTCACGGACCTGGGTGGTTTCGTGAAGGACCTCCTGTGTGGGCTGTGACACGTCTCGGCGGCTGGGGGGACTGGGTGGAGCTTCACGGACGCGGGTGCTTTCGTGGAGGACTTCCTCGGTCGGCTGGCTGACCTGGCGACGGGGCGGGCTGGGTGGTGCTTCCCGCACACGGGTGGTCTCATGCAGAACTTCCTGCTCGGGTTCACGGCGCATTTGGCTCAAAGAATCAGCAGCTTTGTTCAAGAAACCGGGTCCAACGTGTCGGGTCTCCGATACTTCTTTGTGGGTGACCCGAACGTTCTCCGTTGGTAACTGGTGGCCGTCCGTGGTGCGGACGGACTCGACAAGTTCTTCGCGAACCGGCACTTCTTCCGCACCTGATTAAAATGTATGTATGAATTATTTATCGAATTATTAATTAAGTGTAAAGTTTACGATCCAAATTAAATCCCTTCTCGGAACCATGGAAGGGGTAGCAGCGTTAAATGAACTGTTTTTGTTGGGATAAGCACTGTTTTTGATTTGATTATACCCGAATTTGGTGAAATAATAAAAACTGACGGTGAATTATTATTAACTTACTTCGAACATAGGTTTTCGTTTCGGCCGGATGCCGTTCGTCCAGTTCGCGCAGTCGAGTGCCTAGTTTGTCCACCAGCTCCTCCTTGTGGCCCACATGGTGCTCCTACCACTTCCTCATGCAGAGATGTTGTCTCGCTTGCCGATTCGGATTCCGCTTTCTTGGGCGGGTAACCCGGTGCATAATCCCGCACAAACGTCCGGTCGAGTGTTCCTTCATGACTCGGTCCCAGTTCCTCATGCAAAGCATCGAACCCTAAACGACAAAAGGTTTAGTCAACCCGACCTTGTTATTGATCAGCGTCAAATATGTTACCAATTTGGTCTCGGTCCACACTGAATCTTTGCATGCTGCGGTCCACATCGTCCGTCAAGAGTTTGACATTGAACATGCTCTTGTTAACAATGTCATCCCGATTGATGCGCTTGAGCCCTTGTTCGAGATCGCTTCCGGCTTGTCGCGACTGATCGCGTCGTTCCACCCAGCGGCGTAGCATAATCAGCGCCTGCTTCTGGACTTTTGGCTCCTCGTTCTTAATCGCCTGGATTTCCGGATCACGGAAACCCAGCTGCAGCGCCAGAGCCGGCCAGTCGTCGCCGAGGAGATCAGCCACATCGTGTAAGCGGAGATCAGCACGGTGCACTGATCCAGCTTTACCGATCTCTTTCATGTAGACTGGTCGTCGGACAATGGTGACAATGTCTTTGGCTGATGTCGGTTCCATCGGCTACAAAGAAACGGTGTATTCAACCAAGATTCGATATTGCAAAATTTTAAAAGCTTATATACTGCAGGTGTCAGAGCTCATAAAGGTCGCACGCAAACAAGCATATATTTCGCACAGCTTTGTAAGCTCATACACTTAATTAAAAAGCAGTCTTTATAAAGGTCAGAATAATGTCTACATACGCTCAGTTCATCGGGCAGGCGGACGTTAAGGTTGCAAATGGGGATCTGCGGCATCTCATTGCGTCCGGACTTGGAATCCTTCATAAATGCAAGTCGGCCTTGAGCATCTTCATTGGGATCCTTGACCTTTACCAAGAAGGGCAGACGGTTCTCTTGGAAAGGATAGAAGCGTAAATGCAGCTGTTCGCCCGATTTGGTCACTGGGATGAGATTGCCGGCCATTTCGATGTAGAGATTCTTCCCCTCCAGTACTTCCACGTCACGACTCTTGGCCACTTCCACAAAGTCGTTCCTGGTGCTCCAGGGTCTTGTCCTCCTTGTCGTCGGTCATGCAAAAGACCCGCAACCGGGCTTCTTCGTTGTCAAAGCGCCGTGCGTACACGACGAATTTGGCCATGAAGGGCACCACGCAACCATCGGCGTAGATGGTGTGGCCGAGTTTCACCGCCTCATTGATGTTATGCCCGCAGTCCATCAGCCAGAACCGCGCTGAGACGGTCGTGGTGAATTGGATGCAGTCGTTAACGATCACCAAGGGCGTCGAGCCGGTAATGTCTTCCCATTGTGCTGGATTGGTGCCACCTGGAAGCATAAAATTAATTATTTCTTAGGAACATTGATGTGCTTTAATAATATATGTATGTAGTACAAACGCCATGGCAGGAAAAAGCTGATGGATTATAAATTTATAACGTTCGTAGTGCAGTGGCTTTGTTATCGGAATCCCGAGGTATTGTTAAGGCAAACTTTCCCGTTTGCATGATTTATAATTCCGTTTATAATTTATGTCGTTGCTGTTACTGTTGATCGATCACTTTTTTCGCCTTTGAGGGTTTAAGCTGCAGTAACACTTTTTGATAGCCATAATTACCTGTAATGCTACACAGGAGCCGCAGATTGGGCGAATCACTGGTATACTGGTTCACCATGCCCTTTCCAGCAGCACGAGGAAGGGGGATTGTAAGCGTTATCGGCTTGTGGAATTTACGACGGCGTGGCTCGACCGTGACGATCGGGCTGACGGCGATGCGGTTGCCCAGTAATCGCGATACTAAGTCTTGCGGGACGACATGAGCCTGAGTGGAAATAAAGAAACAATTTTATGCAACGCTGTTGTCCTTGTTAACACTTTTCCACATGTACCTGCACTCCGACTTTAATCTTCTTTGTTAAAGCACCTTCCGGGAAGAGCGCCTGCACTTTGTTTTCGACGGTGGATACGATAACCCCACCATCGGGACCGACAGCGTGGACTTCCTGTTTGATGCGGGAAATGATTGCGAAATATAACGGGAAGTCCGTTGTGAGAATGCGCACGATGCGGTTGGTCTGCAGGTCTTCTATTGCGCTCAGTTCTACAAAATAATTTAATTTTTGTACACTGGTTCTCTTATAGATCGCATGCCGGTAACTTACCATTCGGGTCAAAGCTTTCATTGAGAACTTTCTGCACCGCTTCCTCGGTAGCTTCCAGCGTATGCTCGCGCCAGGTTTGTCCGTTCTCACTTCGTAATATGGTGATTTCGCGTTCTCCATCTCGAAGCGATGCAAAATGTGGAATTTCGACAATCACGGGTCTGTTTAAAAATTTATGGTTTAAATTTTAAAAAATAAATTATTAGAATGTGTCATTTTTTCATTCACAAATTTACTTCCGTATTGATTTATGTACTTCCTGGTTGGCCTTACCCCAAAAATTTCGCTGACGACGGGCCCATCTCCAGAATTCGGCAGGCCAGTCCTTCACCTTCCATCAGCGGCGGTGGATTGGCCACTTTGTCTTTGGTCAGATATTTGCAGGTGATGCGCATGGGGCATGGCGCTTTCCGCGGCGGAATGATGACGCGAATTCCCGAGTGCCGGCATCCGCGCATGGCACCACCGCGGGCATCCACCAGGAAACTCACCAAAAAGCTGCCACGCACAAAAGAGCTGTGTCAGAAAAGACGAAAGAAACCCAGTGAACAATGGCGGTAAGTGACCGAATCATGGAAAATGAAAGGAAAAATGATGAATAAAAAAACCAAAATCACAATACGGCAAAATAAGTTCAGTTCAGTGCTGAGTGCAGAGCGGATAATATTCGAGCAGTCGAGGCATAGAGCAATTGTTTCACCATCACGTTGGCGCGGGAAAACACGTCGTGTTGTACTGTAGAGTGCGGCAGAGCTGCTGTGCAGTGTCAGAGTGTGCAGTCTGAATATCTTTCGTTCCTGTCACCTTTTTTTCAGGTGCATTCGCTGTTACGGTTTATCAGTCTAGCAAAAACTTGACTAACAACAGACAGGACAATGGATAAAACATGAAAATTAATTAAAAAAAGTTGCCACACAAAAAATTATCTGTTATGCAGAGTAATTCTGGAAACACGCTTGACTTACAAATACAACAGAAGAGGAAAAAAAGTGGTGCGAAAAAAACTTGAACAAAAGTTCACACTCTTGACCTTTTCGCATTCCGACGGAAAAACAAGAACAAATACTTACGAATGTGTAGTAGCGAACCATGCCTAATGGCAACCTTTACATACAGATAGTGAAATTTACGCATTCTACAATCGAACAGTTTTAAATTAACTTGGTACATCTATGAAACGTTAGATTTCTTGGGTGTCACGTACCAGCGCAAATAAGCACAGAGAAGAAGCAGACCATTACATAAGAAAAAGCGAAAAGCCGTGATGATGACCTTTACTGTTGTATTAAACACACACACTGTACTTACGTTTTCCATCTCAGCTTCCTGGAGAATATCGGAAGGACGAAGGCACAAAAAAGGAAAACAACCGTTAAATACCACTTTGTCTGAATTAAAGGCTACCATACACAGCAAAATCAAGCGCAACGCCGGACACACAGACACCAAGAGTTAATAAGGGTACACAAGGACACGCTTAAGGCCGGTACGTGCAAACCCGACTACTTGCAAGGGGTCATGGAGGCTTTAATTTTCGGGGTTAGAAATGGGGGTTAATTTTCAAAAAAGTGATTCAGTCACGTAACAAGCCATTCATTCGGGTGTTCAGGGAGTGTATACATACCCGCCGTGGATGGGGGCTTGGCCGCGAATCAGGTCGACATTGTCGGGCACAAAGGTGCCCTCCAGTTCATGAAGATCTTCGCGCACTTCCGGTTCGTAACCGTGAACGGCGGACTGGTAGCCTGGCTCGTGTTTGCGGCGTTCGACATCGCGCATGCTAAATTGCAATATATCAATTACCAAATGGACTCGTTACAATGCAGCGCAGTACTCACATTTGTTCATAGGTCTCTCCGCGCTGCGGTAGATGTCCCGGCTTTTTCGGTCCCGGCTCCGGATAGACTTCTTCCCGGCGCACATGTTCGGATATTTCTACGCGTGTCGGCATTTCCGGGACACGCGTGCTCTCGACGCGGGTTCCCTCGTGGACACGAATGCCATCGGTGACGCGGGAACCATCGATAACGTGGGTCGCATCGATGACGCGGGTGGGGGTGGTTTCATGGGGACTGATTTTACCTTCCACATGGGGACTCATTTTTCCTTCGGAATAGCCGGATATGTAGACGTTGCCGGTAGTGTCGATGGGATGCTGCTGAAAATGGCGGTCATCCTGCATGTAATTCAGTGTCATGTCCGGTGGCGAAACAGCTGGTTCTTCTGCAAACATATTCCCAACATTTAGCCTAAATACAACCTGCAACTTTCTACAAACAAAACAAAAAAGGTCAACGGTCCTCCCAAGGAGTCAGTGTGGGGTGCGTGCAGTAGATGGGCACTGTTATGTCATCTGAAACCGCTACACATCCCAACTTACGGCTCCGGTCAGTGCGTCCAAATGTCTCAGGGGGATAATCTTCATCCCGGTTCAACGGCAACCATGGCGTTTCATACAGCTGCACGGCATCCTCGGACGCTGGTTTACGCGGCAGTGTGCCGGTGTCGCCTTTGGTCACTCTTTCACGTAGCTCCACAACGGCTTTACCGGGCGACTTGGAACGACTGACACCGGATGGTGACCTTTCCACTGAAGCTTCATGCTGGGCTCGCAGAAGTGTCGGTGTCTGACTGCGACGCAGTGTTTCATCATCCCGAATCAAAGTAGGCGTGGTCTTGGAAACTGGGGAAAACGGTTGCGACGACTGACTGCGTGACGGAGCCCGTGAGCTCTCGGTGCTGGAATCGGCGGAACGAATGTGGTCGACGCGCTCAGCCAGATTAATATGGCCCAGTGGCTTGGGTGACTTGTCATCTTGTCGCTCATCGAGCTCGCGCTGTGTCACCCCTTCAGCAATCACCACTTCCACCTTATCCTTTCCAGCCTTAGCGTTCTTCGCTTTCTCCTTGTTTCGCTTCTTTTCCTCTTTTTCCAGTCGCTCCCGTTCTTCCTTCTCCAGCTTTTCACGTTTCTTGGCAGCACTACGCTGCTCTTTCTCCAGCCGCTCGCGTTCTTGCTGTTCCTTACGTTCGCGTTTTTTGCGTTCTTTTTCGTTCTTTTTTCGGGCTTTCTCGTCTTCTTCCAGTTCTTTTGGAGTCTTTGTAACTTTGTCGCGAGTCGGTTCGTCGTGTTCATGTGTAAATGATTTTTCGTGTAATGTGATAGATGTGGGAGTTGCGAGCGGCCGCTCGGGATGACCGTTTTTATACGATGTGGAATACTCCATTGTTTCACTATCCAGTCTGCCTTCCGCTGACCTTACGTACGTTTCCGTTACCGGTTGGCGACCACTTAGAGCCATTTCATGTAGCCTCTCACGAGCCGAACCGCCGTTTTCATACACCCTCGGCCTCCTCTGTCGCGTTCTAGCGAAGGTTCTTCGTACGTTCTGACCATAGTGCTTTCTTCTAGATTTTCGCGACCTTCATCGTCGAACGGCGTCGTTTTGATAACGCCATGCTTATGTTTGTCTTTCTTGTGGCTTTTGTCTTTTTATGACTTTTGTCTTTTGGCTTTTTGACCTTTTCCGACTTTGTGACAACCACTCCTTCCACCAACTGCTCGTCCGTTGGAACGGCTTCGTATGCAATTTTCTCCTTCTTCGGCTTCCTGATTTTCTTAACCGGCGACCGTGATGGTGATTTGCGTTTCAATTTACCATCTGCATCCAACACTTCGGACTCCGATGAGCTGGAAGTGGATGATTCGCTGGATGATGATGACGTGGAAGACGTCGATGCTGAGCGGCGCGTGTCGCCAGCAAACCAGAGCTGTTTCTTCTGCTTGCGCGGTGTATTCTCCCCAGACGAATCGTGGGTTGCCTCACGAAGCGATTCAATCGTTCTATCTTTGGGTTTCGGAGGCTTCGTGGCACCGGGACCGGTGGTGACCAAAACCGCTTCATCGAGAATCTCCCGACCGGCATTATCATACGCACCCAACGGTCGCTCGCGGACTTTTTTCGGTGTACCCGAAGACGTGACCGCTTCGTCGACGTATTCACGTTCCGCGCCATCATGGGGTCCGTGCGGTCGTTCACGTATCCTTTTCGGCGAACCCGAGGTCACGACCGTTTCGCCCACATATTCACGCTCGGCACCGTCGTACGGTTCGTGCAGCGGGCGTTCGCGGATTTTTTTCGGAGTACTTGACGACGTGACCGATTCATCCACATATTCCCGCTCAGCGCCGTCGTAAGGCGCACGCGGTCGGTCGCCCACTGTTTTTTGGTGTTCCTGAAGATACGACCGATTCATCCATGTATTCGCGCTCTGTCCCCTCGTACGGTCCATGCGGGCGTTTGTCACGGGAATCGCGGTGACCGCTTTCCACCAGCAATAGTGGTAGACATGACCGCCTCATCGACAATTTCTCGATCGGCACTGTCATGCGTTCCGTGGGGCGTTTCCCGTATTTTCGTCTTCAGTTTCTCCGAGTCAGGTGTTACTGACCTTTCGTACTCTGACTCAGTGAGACTTTGGAGTCACCCTTTACTTTGGAAGTTTTTTCCTTGGACTTGGATTTGGTTTTGGATTTTTTGCTGGTGTTGCCGTCATCGATGGTGGTCTCGTACACATCCTCTTGTAACCGTTCCACACTGTGATCATGCTCGCGTATATGCATCGGTCGCGCCACTGTCACATCACGCGAGCTACGCCCTTCACTATCTTTGTCAAAATTTTCCAGAATTTCCTTGTGTCCCGACCAGTGTTTAGTTATCCTGGTCGGCCGCCCTTCGATGGTCTCCGTCGTTTCCACCAAATGCTCTCCCGTGGTGGTGCCGACTTGCGGAGACTTTGTCACGCGTACACCACTGGTCTCGGCCAGTGACTCGGCGCCAACCTCCGTGGTTACTTGAACACCCTTGGGCGGTCTTTCTTTGGACTTATCCTTTCTTGGGCTTTTTGCTCTCTTTGGGACTGGGCAAAGGTGAACTCTCTCGCGGCACGACCAGGCGGTAACGTTCGATAATTTCCGGTTGCGGCGACTCGGTGCGTATGCGATTTTCTTCCAGGCGCTCGACTTCCTCCGGTTTTTTAGCGCGATGTGCATGCAGCCATGTCTCGGGTCGTTCATTGAAATTGTCGCCATCCCCACCACGCACCGGAGCCGGTGATTCCGTGCGAACATGAGATTCTTCCAGATGTTCCACATCTTCCGGTTTTTTATTGCGGTGTGCATGCAGCCAAGTTGCCGATTTCTCAATGAAATGTTCGTCGCGGTCAGTCGGGAGGTTATCATCCCTGACTTGGGTCGAGTGAACTCCTTCCCGGATAACCTCCACCGTCTGCTGTCCCGGGAGTGGTCTCCCAGACGCATCCGGAACCATTCGATGTGCGGAACTTTCGGAGACATGGACAATGGTGTCATCATGCGGCTTCGGCGTTGACATGCCCCGGCCTCGTCGATCGGCCTCCAGTGTCGCCTCCTGAATGGCTTCGTCCAAGATCTCTCTGGTCCGGTTGCGTGGTGTCCCTTCCCGGTCGAAAGCCGCTTGTCGCAGTACTTCTTCCTCACGATTCGGCTGCTCATACCGCACATTCCGTTCCAGTGTCTTGGATTTTTCTTCCAGTTTTTCCGCTTCTTTATCTTTCTTGTTCTTCTTTTTGTCTTTCTTTTCCGAAGCCGGTTTGTCTTTATCACCGCTACCGAATGAGAACCACTTGCGTTTTTTGTGCTTTTCTACCGGTTCTTCGATGGGCGGCGGGCTGACCAGTTTATACCGTTCAACAATATCCCCTTGCGGCACATTCCGATCGTATTCCACGACAATTTCACCGGGAGAATCAACGCGTAACGGAATGTGCGTGGGCGATACGGACGCCGCCCGGGTCTCATGCCGCTCGTTCAGCACCACCACATCCGGGACGTGGGCGCGGGGAATGGCCGACGACGTTATGTGCTCAGTCTCGGTAACGGTTGTCTCGTACTGCCGATAATCACTATTGGGACGCTCGCGTAATCCCTCATGCCGAATAACGGTTTCCATGTACTGTTCATCGCTCTGATCGTGCAGCGGTTGGGATGTCGGTAGACCGGCATGATCATGGAAACCTTGCTCATGTATGGCATGGGTGGCCGGTAAACCCGGAGCCTTCGTACAAAAATTCCTTATGATAATCCGGACTTCTTGACCGCTTGATATCCTTGGTGACCTTTTTATCACGGCGTGTCTCGCGCACTGACGTCGACGGTGGGAGATTTTCGGTTGTTTCATGGACGCGGCGGCGTGTCGCACGCTCAGTGTCGTCGTCATCACTGGGCACATCGCGCACGTATACATGCTCTTCCACATGAACAGTGGTGGGCGGTGGCCGTGACCGGTGCCGTGATGAACTGCGACTGCGGGGCGGTGACACGGACGCATCACCGTGCCGCTCGATGGTCTCTTCCTCTTCATCCAGATGGCGGTCTGTTATAAAGAGGGTGTATGGGTTGATGCATCAGGCAGAGAGCAGAGAAAGGGAGTTGCATGAGTTTTTCATGACGCCGGAGAAGCCCCTCACCGTTATTGTTTGCAAATGCGGCGCGCGCGCTGCCGATGCGGTTAGATGTAGTAAGCAGGTTTGTTGCGGGAGTTGGAAAAATTGTGTGTGCCCATCACCAACAGAGCCGAGCGCTGGAGTCATGTTACGGGTACAAAGGACACCACCATACGGGACAAGAACACGATCGACATACACACACATATACGCTTTGCCACTGACACCATTGGGAGATTACGTAACCGAGAAATACGGGAAACGGTTTTGTCTAGCGCCAAATTGATTGTGACGGATATGCGAGTTGCTTGTCTTAAAGGATCAAATTTAAGCGGCACTGTGTACCAAGGGCTTACAAATGAAATCGAGTAACGGAATTAAACATACAATCATGTCATGGATGGATGGGTCGAAAATGTCGGGAAAATCTTACGTGCCGGTAAAAGCTGATCAATATATTGTGTAAATCAAATAACGTTCTCGAACAAAACCGTTTCCGCCAAAAGCACAGCACACCAAACAAAAGCACCACGCCAACGGCCAACACAAAAGAACCATAATCCCATACCTGCTTCATCCTCACTATCACTAATAAACGCCTCCTGCATGGTCTCCGGGGCCAACACCTTAAACTTCTCCTCCGTTACCGTGGTGGTGGTTGTGGTGACAATGGTCTCCGTGACGACTTTCAGCGTCTCCACTACCGACACATAGCCAAGCTTCTCAGCGATAGATAACGCAGTTTGTCCTTGCTGCAGTGAAAAATCAATAAAACATTTTTAATCGACCATTCCAGTACAGCCGGCAAAACAAGAACCCATGCAAAAATGGTAGACAACCGACGTGGACGTACGTTGTTGATTTCATTGGGCTGTGCTTGGTGCTGAAGCAGCACATTGATGACCTGGGTGTGTCCTTGTTGTGCGGCTTGATGGAGCGGTGTATAGCCGTACTACAATAAAAATGGCAATGTTTTCCCAAGTTAATGGTGTGCCAGACGCCGGGTGGTGTACATAAGAATGCTGATGTCGCCGTCGTTAAATTTTACGGGTATGTAATAAGATTACAAACACATACAGTTTGGAAACTCCCACTTACCGATGTTTTTACGTTAACGTCAGCACCTTGGTCCAGCAGGTAGCGCACCATATTCAGTTGACCAAAATGGCTGGCCACATGGAGTGGAGTGTATCCGGCCTGCAAGAGTACAAACGCCGTTATGTAATATTGATCGTATGGTTCTTTTCACGATTTGCCAGATAAATTCCTTACCTTTGTTTCGGGATTAATCTCTGCGCCGTGCTGGACCAGCACTTCCGCCACGGGGACGTGGTCTTCCTGGGCCGCCAAATGCATCGGTGTGAGGCCATTCTACAATAATAAAAGGCTTTATGTTCACCACTCTATTGCATAATCCACTTGCTTTTAACAAGATTTGACAATCCTATGGCCTGTGCCAACTCATTGATACAAGAAAACTGCTGATTGTTAATTTCTCCAATGCAAATTAGCAATTTTGGCATTCTTTCGCTGCAGTGCGGTTACCTTAGCACGTTGGTTGACAGCGCCACCGTTGGCCAACAACAGCTGTAGCATTTCAGCATGACCTTCCTGGGCGGCCAGATGAACCGGTGTAAAGCCAGCCTTCGATTCCGCATTGGGATCCGATTTGAATTTCAGCAGATTGTGGGCAATGTCCAGTTGATTCTTTTTCGCCGAGATATGCAGTGGTGTATATCCATTCTGTAATGCAAATAGAACTCGTATTATTGTTATTTAATTTTGTTATCATCTTTATACATAATTTATCCGGCTATCTTTGCTTTTGGCGGAGCGGCTTCTTTTTATTAGTATTACTTATTTGTACACTTCTTGGTTTTGCTGTTTAGCAGTTCACGTTGGTGGTATTTCGAAAATTCGAGTTGTTTTGCTTTTAACGTATATGGGATCAAAATATCTGAAGCATTAAAGTCATCACTAACAAAAAAATTCAGGTATGCTTTTTAGCACAAAAGAGCCATTAACTTTGACTTCCACTTGACACTTTATCCACCCATTTAATGAGCTTACTCGCGCCCCTTGATTGACATTACAATTGTACAAAATTAATGGTTACTTCACGGCATAAAGTTATGAAAGTGCAACTTAATCTAGCTATACATAGCTGCATCACTTGGTTATAATTCTTAGCCAGCGACAAAATAAAGTGCTTCACTTATTTGTTTCTTGAATGCGGTCAAAAAAAGCTAAGCCTACCTTGGCCGTCGCCAACGGCGATGCTCCACGTTGCAGCAGCAGATGCGCCACTTGTACGTTATCATAGTGAGCAGCCACATGCAGCGGCGTAACACCGTTCTTCCCAGGCGAATCCACCGGTGACCCTTTGTCCAGGAGGAGACGTACCACGCCAATATGCCCGTATTTGGCTGCCAGATGTAAAGGCGTGAACCCCTTGCGTGTCACGGCATTGATGTTGGCACCCTGCTCGATGAGCGCCGCCGCGCACTCCTCCTGACCTTCCTTAGCGGCAATGTGCAGGGGCGTGTACAGATCCTTGGTCTGGGTGTCCACCACGGCGCCGTGCTGCAGCAGCAGGGCCATGTTGTCCATGTGGCCCAGCCGGACAGCGATGTGCAGGGGTGTTTGATTTTCCTGTTAGACAAATTCCCAACATCATTAGTCAAACTGCATATATATAATGCGTGCCATTCATGGCCGCTGACAGTCAGATGTGCAGCTTGGGGTAATGCGTGTAATAAAATTTTGGCCTGGTAATAAGATATCATCAAGTTTGACCATTAATTCAATCGAAGACAGGCAAACATAGTGTTCCCCTGGTATATAAAGTTCGACCAGCGTGCAGACAAACATTCTTTAGTTCGCTAACGAGATGCCTTCTTATTTGCGTGTTTTCAAATTCTTGCAAATATTCAAAACGATGTGCAATAACAGAAATTATCGCGGTTAATGTGAAAACTTATTAGACAGCAGCATATCCAATTAGATTTAAAGATCACTGTTAATAGATTTTCCAAACGTTTTAATTATCGAAAACATTATTTTTAAAAATTAATTATACTTCCACCACTTGTACTTGTTAATAATAATTATGTATAGTTTTCTATGTGATTAATGTGACGCTAGGCGGAAGGAGCTAATCATCAGCAGTTGGCATAAATGAGCCCATTTGTTTCCGGTGAATGGGAAGCACACCAATTACGCCGTATTTGTTAATTACACATAATCCAATATTGACTAATTGCTCGCCCATTGAGCCCATTGCGTCTTACCCGGGCCCGTGCGTCCACTTTCGCTCCATTACGCAGTAGAATGCGGATAATATCGGTCTGATTGGATCGCACGGCCAGATGCAGCGGCGTCTCACCGCGTACGGTGGTCACATCGGGATTACTGCCGTGCTGGATCAGATACAGCACAATGTTCATACAGCCCATAAAGCTGGCCACGTGCAGCGGCGTTAATCCCGACTCGGTGGTGTACTCAATGGAGGCGTTGTGCTTGAGGAGCAGTTCCACGACTTTAATACGGTTCTTCTTGCAGGCGATGTGCAGCGGGGTGAAGCCGTTGAGTGCGCGTGCGTTGGGGTCAGCGCGGCGATCAAGGAGAAGTTTGGCCACGCGCACATGCCCACAGTGAGCTGCGACCTAGAAATACAATACATTGTATTGTTGCGGGAATGACCATTGTTGCCGGTGACGTACATGAAGTGGTGTTAAGTAATCCACAGTGACATCGTCCACCGGGGCTTTGTAGTATAACAGGGCGCGGGCGCTGTCCACGTGGTCGCCCTGGGCGGCCATGTGCAGTGGAGCCAGTCCATTCTACAAGGCGGAAGATTGGTATTCAATGACCAGATGCACACAACGATACATATCTAAATGTCCGGCGCAAATGTGATTATGTTTACAGAATATTAATTAAGCGCGACCGCAAATACTCGTATATAACATGTATCCACATATATAGAGATACGTTATACATAATTCAGCAAATGAAAGGGCATCTACATCTGCCGGTGATAGAAAATACCGGTGCAAAATAAAGCCTGCTTTTGTCACCTTGGTTTTGGGATTATTGGGTGATCCTTTCTGTAGGAGAATATCCACTACACGATCATGACCGCTGCGTGCACCGCAGTGCAGGGGCGTCAATCCGTCCTAGTGGACAAGATGAAACTCGTTAACCTTTGACATGGAAAAATGTGCCGCACACAACAACAAGCTAAATCCAGATCCGCGTGGTGCATACGTATGGTAGCTCTTACTCTGGTTTTTGCATCAATTTGCGCTCCGCGATCCAGCAGCAGCTGCACCATGGCTGGTCGTCCCCATTTGGCAGCCACATGCAACGGCGTAATCATGTGTTTACTAGCCGCGTAATTCACATCGGCTTTTTTATCCAGTAGCAAATTAGCAATGTTTGCATTCCCGTAGTGAGCGGCGATGTGCAGAGGAGTGAATCCGCTCTAAAACGAAAATATACATATTAGAATTAAATTTTATTTTTAAAGCCAAAACAGCGTCTGAGCTTATATCCAGCGCATGAATATTTAGCAAATTCCAGCGCGATAAGGGTTTGCTGCATGCTGTTTCCCATATCCACCATCGTTGCGCGCAAATAATACTAGGATAATTTGCAATTAAATACAAGACAGATGGATGCGAATGCATGCATCGCATTAACAAATCATCGCGTGCAGATTAATGATTTTATGCAGATTATGCAAACTTTAGGTGCTAATTTACCGCTTTACAACAATATTAATAATCATCTGACAATACGCTACGCAGCAGTACGTTGTTGTTTAGTGCAATAATTCTAAAGCCTGTGAAAACGGATGCCCATATTTCCATATGTAGAAAAAAGTAGTTTGTTAAAAGTAGTTTGATTTAAAGTATTAAACTTTTTCGCTATGTTCAAGGAATAGTAAATCTTTTTCCTTCACAATCAAGCCTTCTTTTCCGTATATAATTTTGTTTATTTTTATTATCCTAGCGCCTGAATTTTCAAGCAGTTTTAATAGGTACAGTTCACTTGGTGCTGGGATAGTATGTACAGTGTACACTATTCATCTTCTCAACGGAAATGGATTTCTTATGCTTTGCTAGTGTGAATCAAATAACCGGTTTACGCGCCATCACCGTTTTGCGGGGCAGTTTTGGCCTAAATTGTGAAAAATCGATTAATGCACCTAAGATTTTATATAATAGCTCCTTTTGAAATCATCCGTCTATGGCATTTCCGCTCTGTCAGCTCGACCACGATGCAACAGCGGTACCCCAGCAGTAAAACGCAAATACTGTGCAAATAACCGGCATTATGACTGTGTTACCTTTGATGTGACATCGGCGTTGGGATCGGCGTCTAAGAGTAGTGTAGCGGCTTTCACGTCATCCTTCTTGGCGGCGATATGGAGTGCTGGCAAGCGGACCTTGCTGCGTGTATCGTTTTCCAAGAGGATGCTAACCACCTTATCATGGCCTTGTTGGAGGGCCACTGCCAAGGGTGTAAAGCCGTCTTCGGTGGCCAGACTCTGGTTGGCGTTGTTCTCGAGCAGGTGTTTAACAATATCGAAGTGGTTCTCCTGTGTAGGCAACATTTCACAATTCACACCACTATATATTTGCTAACCGGCATATGGTATAAGAGTGCTGAAGTGCAGCATATTGAACTCCACAACAGATCCTCTAATGTATTCCATGTCCCGTACCTGTGCGGCCATATAAAGAGGTGTAAAACCGTTCTGCGATTGCACGTTGACGGCGGCACCATGTTCGATCAGAATACGAACGATCTCGTATTGTCCAGCCAAGCATGCAATATGCAGCGCGGTATTCCCCTTCTGCAAAATATTATTTCAATTTATAACAAGATTTTGGTATCAGTAAAATAATAATAATAATATCTTGCTTATTTTTTGAAATCTTTCACATCGCTTTACTATTTTTACATGTACGAGTATTATTCTATTTTGCAAGTTGTTCCGTAGATTAGTAAAATTAAACACTATGAAAAAAAATTTCATCCCAGTGATTATTTACAGACTGCGTATTTGCCGACTCGAATATTTTACAGCGACAAAATCTAATTGAAAAATTTGAAATGATGACAGATCGCAACAAAGATCATAGCCTCAAAATAATTATCATAATTAGAAATTATATAACGAAGTGTACATAAACAGATCTAAGTTTTGGCGTGGGGATCGCAACATCACGCACATGGACCACTGCGGCATAAACTGGCGCAGTACTAGTATTTTACGCAGTGTTTTTGTATTGTGTAGTCTAGACTGAGTGGTACATATTTATCCGTTGGTGATTTCCTCTGTGCATGCCGAATAATCCCGCTGCACTGGTGGGGAGACCGGAAGCAACTTACTTTAGTGGCTGCATCAACGGAGGCACCGTGCTTCAGCAGGAGTCTGACAAGCTCGACATGGCCTTCTTTTGATGCAAGATGGAGCGCATTGAGACCATTCTACAAATACCATAGTGGATCGTAAATTGATCAGCAAGAGTTTCATCATCACGAGCACTGCATCATGCGCCCAGAATCCAACATCTCCGTAACGTGTATATAGGGACGAGCACAGAAGAGCACGCGGCAACACATATATCATTCTTACTGCGTTGGCGGTGTTGATGTCGGTACCCTGCCGTAGATATTCCTGCACCTTCTCGATATTGCCGGCACGGGCTGCCCGAAGAAAACTGGCATTCCCTTCCGTCTGCCAAAAATACAAAACAATACTGTCAATCAAATTTTATCTGAACCAATTTTTGAGTACGCTTCTGTTTACAATTCCGCCATGTTACTACTACAAGCCGGCAGTTTATGCCTTTATGACGTGTACTATACGCTATGATTTTTTTACCATTTGGGGTAAATTTTTGAACGATTAGGTTTCATGTAAATAATGGCACCACAAATGACCGGTTGAAGAGATGCGCGCATTGGGTGGTTCACATGTACCCGCCACAAGCGCATTAAAAGTCAGCGACGATTAAGGTCTAAGACCGACGACATATGATCTGGTCAGTTGGGTAAATCAAAACCGCAAAACCGACCATCCTACTTCCAAACTAATTCAAAACCACTTGGAAAATATGTCAGTTTAAAAATCAATTATAAGAGTGCCGTCGGACGAACGGTGATTATTAAGTCCATAACGTCGGAAAATCATACACTCACTGATAACTGATGTCTTAGTCGCCGATTCAACTCACAGTTCTATAAGCGCGTACGGTGATTAAATCGTTCGGAAAATTTACTACGTGACACCGGTGTTTAACAGGTTGACCATCGCTAAGCTGTGAAAAGAAAACTTCCACTGTGCGATAATATTATGCTATCGCTTATGTTTGGCAGAAGACATCGTAAGTTGTACAATGTAAGCAAGGTATTTTCCCAAAATCACTAATTTACCTGTACAAAATATAATAAAAGTTTGTATGTAAACTGGATCTTCACGCAAAAAGTTATTTTTAGCTAATTTTAAAAAAAATTGAATAGTTTTCATAAAATTTATCTGATTAGAAATTCACGTTTTGTGCGCCTTAATTCATGCACTTTGTTACCGCGCACCAGTGTTCGCACATATGTAATCCACATCTCAAGCATGATTGCACAGCACACAAAGACGCTGTAAACAAGCATGCGGTTTATGAATTCCAATCATTCAATTTTACGTAAGGAATCTCAGAGGATAACTTCGCACCGCTGTTTACAGTTGTAAGAAATCCATTACATTCTATTCTGTACAGTAATTCGACCAGAACGTGACTGCACCAGATGCTTTGCATGGAAAAATGCGATTCGGAATTATATACCAAACACACCAGTAATAAATCCTATAGTGAGATAACTATTTGTTTTCTGGGATACAATATGACCACAAATATGGATAGAAATATTTAGATTGATAACAATTTTGCGCAATATTATATTCATGTGTTCTGCATTCGTTATTTGTATGTATGTGTATCAGAAAATACTACGGTTGCCTGGTTTGTATTGAACGCACGTTAAATTTGCTGTTTTATTTCTGTAAAGCCGCGCAGTAGCAAATCTACAATTTAAGTGATCGGCTACCTTACTTATCTGAGCAAATTTTACCTATATGACAATACAGACAAGGTAATTTGATACCATTCGCAAAGCCAGAAATGCATCAACATACTGAAAAGGCTTTCTCAGACAGAATTGTTCTAGACCGGTCAAGCAACATTTGCAACTCCAAAAGTTTACCGCAAGCGAGTTTTTTCTAATTATACATACGATACAGTACATCTACCCAAATGGAAAACATTGTGCGACTACCGAGCAAATTCAATTCTGCACTGCTAGAAGTGCACCAAGATCACAAGTCTTTTGATATACGTGGGAGAAAAATCACAGTGCGCGGCGAATACACACCATCACTCAATTGCAATTCATCTTATCAGTTTTTCTGGTAAATACACCATTGCCAAGCCCCTTATCGTTTCTCTTCTTCACCAAACTGTAAAGATATTGGAAAAGTAAATATTGCTTTTTCCGTGTGTACACCACAAAATATAATGCAGGCTCACTGTCGTGGACAGCTTAATTTGGCCATTTCTCGGCGCACAGGGTGTGCTACATACAAGATATATCGTGGAGACTGCCGAATTCAATGTCCCTATCGATCTGGCAATTAAACATGCGACGACTGACGTGGTTGTATGTGCGGCAACATAGATATACAATTGTATATATAACGCGCAGGAACTCCCGCTTTTGAAATTCAATGTGTTTCCTGCTTTAACTCAATCGTCTCTGGCAGTGTGCAGCTATACGCTTCCAGCTGCAGCCCCCCAATCTCCAGACAAATGCTGGCAAACTACGCATACACACAGCCAGCAGCTCGATAAATGTCGACGCGATATAGCGGCAGTACCAGCGCTCCCGGGTGCAATTGTACATCAAAACCGGGACAAGCCAGCGCGTCAACGGGACTGCATTGGATATTTTTCTCAATGCGTATATGCCGTCGGAGTATATTCTCTACAGTGATCCCTGCACATTGGGAACACCGGTCTGCAGTGGGGAAATGTAGACAGTTTCTAAGCCACTGCCGGTTTCTCCCGTCCCATGCCTGCACATCACTCGACGTCTTCAGCGCAAGATTAAACAAACCATAAAGCAGTGTAATTTTTTAGGCACCCACCAAATTACCAGTCTGGTGGGTAAAAGATTGCAGCTGCGCTAGCGGCATTCAGTTAGTAGCGTATTATCGATTATATAATACCATAATGAAATGACAGACGCGATCCGGCCAAGTAAAATCATGGTAAATTAAGCGCAGACACAAAACCAAACACTCGCTTTAATCAAACAAATCGCGGCACAGAAAAAAGCTGGATGGCCCTCATCTAATGCAATTGCACCCATGTAAAAACATATTTCAGCAAAAATGTGGATATAATTATGCGATTGCGCAGAGCCGATGTAGAACTACGCACGTTTACGTAATCTGGATAAATTCTATTCATGGATGGTTCTGTTATGCCGTCATATATCATACATATGAGTAGTTACATAAAGCGGTTATAATAATGCTGCTTAGATTCTGATATTCTGCAAATCGAACGAACGAGCCGAGTAGGACTGCAATATAACCGGAAGCACACAGCGTCAGTATGCTTAATAAATGCCGGCACATGATAGACACTCTACATTTTATAGTCCGGATAGGAAAAAGGGCGCCGCATTGGCATAACTGTGGTTTTTTCTAATAGTGTTTGTCTAAGCACGCCATCCCTCCTTCTATCCGACACGAAACGATTTTCACCGATACGTCTCTTGGGGCGAACCTTTCACAATAAACTTCCTATCAAAAATGCCATGACAGATGCTGAATTTGCATGAGGACAACTCGAGAGTTTTCTTCACAACAAACCTATTTAAATAAACACCCTACACTTGCTGGCTTGATAAGTCATAGACCGGCGACACACACACTGTATATGCGTAATACTTAAGAGGCTGACTAAGGGAAACATAAGCAAAAATGTTTTCCATCTGCTAATGATGTGTGTAACATGCTCGTAAGGATTCGGTTGTTAAAAGAATTGTTCAAACGGCACTTATCACATTATATTGATCAGCACCCCCATCCAACTTGAAAAATATATTTCAAATGAGGCATATGGTCCCGGTTTGGATAGGCTGTGGCGCTGGTTGGTTATGAAACTTATCTTGACCTATTTACATTCGGTACAGTTTTTGGATGTGCATAGTCGTCGCTCCGTACAACTTGGCGGAAAAGGCAAACACACTAAACTTTTCGGCTTGGGATGACATATACGAGTGCAGTGCGTTCTTATTCAATTTAGCACTACAAGACTGGGGCACACAAACGGAAATTTTTCGAATACCTGTTTTCCGTCTCTCTCCCTCTCTCGTTAATCTAACAACCTTTTTTTCAAAAAGCAATTGCCACACAAAAGAGCTGAATGCTAGGTATACAACCGGTAACACTTACGAGAATTGCCCGATTCGTCTCAACAGCCGTTGTTGGCGGATGGTCAGAGACCGCCGGTCTAACATATGTTACAGTGTCTTCACCCTCCTCAACAATACCCATGGCGGTCTTATATGCGGCGCTGGGCGGATGGAAATAGGAGGATGTATATATATGTGTTAGTTCCGATGCGATTTAATTTTGCTGAATAAGTCACACGATAATAATCCGCACTATCGATTCACACTGTCGAATGATATTTCACCGGTAGATGATTTTTCTGTGATGGCTACGCTGCATGCAAAAATAGGAAGAAGTATTTGCCAAGAACTTGGCCTTCCTGACTTGTAACGCGAACGGAAATAACTACAGCGTCCGCACTGGGTGTATGTATAAGGGCGATGCTGTTGTCATCTACACAGTACACATATACACATTACACACCATCACAGCCGTGCAATATTGCAGCGCCGGCTTGCGTTTGGAATGGCGAGCGCCGCTGCCGTACTGTATTATTCACCACATTTCTAGTCAATCGGCTGTCTGAGTTGGTTTACTTTGTAAAGATCCTTAACATGGGGCACCCACCAATACTCACCCACGGCGGCAAGTGGAAAAACTGCTTGCGCACGCGATGCTGACGGCGATGACTCGGACGACTGTTTACAGGGAATTAACCATGCGGAACGGTTTTATCTA
The DNA here is from genome assembly GCF_019649055.1 of Paramacrobiotus metropolitanus. Classification (NCBI taxonomy): domain Eukaryota; kingdom Metazoa; phylum Tardigrada; class Eutardigrada; order Parachela; family Macrobiotidae; genus Paramacrobiotus; species Paramacrobiotus metropolitanus. Next base: position 65,589 of record NW_026570267.1, on the reverse strand, counting down.
TACGACATGTTACATATAAAGCATGTCTGCATGTACTCCCGCGTATTGCAGATTGTGGCGCTGCACTGTCCTGGGCGGCCTTGAATAAATAATTCTGCAGAGATATTGTATGAAAAATAATCCATTTTCCCATAGCAGCTGCTTCGTGATATTTTATTGAAAACTCCTTCATTCACTTCACCGGATATGGAGATCAACACACTTTGCCTGATGAACGGTTTTTTAACCATGAACATTTTTAATGAATTATTTTTTCAAACATAGAATATATGGAACATCTGTCACATTAGCTTATATTTGGTGTGCACAGTTTTGCTTCCCGGTGCCAGTGCCGAATGGCGCTATGCGCATTCGGCCAAAATAATCAACACAGACGAATAGCAGCCGCGGCTTCATTTCGTACTGCCTGCTTAACAATCAAAATCAATATTTGAATAATAATAACTTTTTACATTAGGAAATGTTTTCATATTAATTAATGTCACTACCAAAAAAAGATTTGTTGAAATAAACATTCCATAATTATTTCGAAATTTTCTCTTTTGGTACAGTCTTTTTCACGTATATACCGGTATTAGTATAACCGGCATCCATCTACAGCAGTATAAGATACCGTAGAAGCTCTCGGTGCCTTTCAGTGTGTCCTTCTGTACTGCAAACAGAAGCGGAAACTTTTTTTCAAAGCGCGGGCAAATCTGTAGTATGTACTCGTAACTTTTTTTAATGATAACATGTGGGCACGGTATGTTTATTCTGTTCTCGCAAGTGACTCCACACAACCCATAGAAAGCTATTCTACCTATTTAGGTAGCCCTTTGTACGTGCAAACACGCATGCGTATATATCATGGTCTTCTACTAACTTGTTCGCTGCAGAAATCTCATAAAACAGTGCGCAGAATTATTTCTGCATGTTTCTTACTCGTAAACTTTTATTACGCGTCTATTATTACAAATGTCGCTCGGCCAGACAAAAGCTGTTGCGGTGTGTGTTCACCAGGGTCCGATAATTTTTACGAGGTTTGCACATGTGAAGGCTAGTTCGTCACCACTCAGTTCTCTGCATTCCTTCGCGGAACAACGGTTTTCGTATAACAAACAGGTTCGCCGCATTGTCGAATGTAGCACCAGATGGAGCCAGGAAATGCGCATCAGTAAAAGTACACATTATATGCACGGATAATTATAGGTTTAAAGAAAATTCCTCAGCGGGTGTTAACGTTGGTGTGGTGGATAATCGTTCCAACAGCTGCATGCATGTACTCGTACTTATGTTATGTATCAACACCGGGACGGACGACAATGCGGCACCGCACACGCTAATAATCAGTTTATTTAGTTGCACTCCAATAGATCTCAGAATTTCCGCTTATCAAAATTTATTACCTATTTTATTTAAACCCATAATTTTAATCTACATTTGAAAGAAATTTTAATAAACCACGAATCCGTTGTACGAGTTGAAGTACTAACAATAAGGTTTCTTGCATTTCACTTCCAGAAATCCACCAGGATATTTTGCTGGAATGCTGTGCATATATAGTGTTAATTCAGATTTCTATGCTGCACGATTAATAATTTTCATCACTTCGTTTGTGATAGCCATAAATCAACCAGTACTCTTTAATCGTTTGATAAATGTCTTGATAACAGCTTCGCTATGGTGGAAATTATTTTTGCCGGCCTATAAGATAATCATGCTTTTTCAATTAATTATGGTTGTTATTGGTGCTTAATCGTCATGATCTGAATCAGAGAAGCCGTTCCGTATATGTTAAATACGGTAATATAAAACCAACTGACCACTGACTACTCTAGTAAGTAATGCAAACAAATCTTTTGCAGTTGTACTTATGATTTATCTGAATGCTTTTCCGAATAAGTAACTGTACCGTCTGTACGCATGTACAAACCGTACAAAACGCATGTTAACATCAAGCCGCGCCCTTTAGCACTGTTATAATACAATGGTGCTTTTTAAAACTGAATACCAGTGTTCACGTCTGTCATCAACAGATTCATTAGTTGTTTGGTATTGAAACATCTCTCATTCAGAATTTCTCTTAAAGATCTGATAATGATGATCCTTCTGATCCATAGCCATTTAATACTGGCCTACTTTGAGGTCAGGATGTCGCTTTTGGCAGTTGACGATTCAAGTTGTAACTAAATCCTCGTAGCTTTTCGACCACTCAAAATGATGTTTTCCCATGTTGGAAGCCTCTGTACAAATTAATCTCCAATAATCTTTTTGGAACCGAAAAGGCAGGACTAAGCTGGTCAGTTGTCTATTACGGCAAAAATATGTGCCCAGCGGAAATTCGGAACAACTGACTCGGTCAGCTTCATTTTAGAATGTTATGTTTGAACGGAGTACATAAGCATAGCATTAAGATTGTGGAATTGTCTTTGGAAAATCACCGTTACGATCGTGTAGTTGAATTCAGTAGATGAAGTAGGTTTTCGCGATTTTCGTTACGGTAAAAATTTTCAGTAGAATACTGAAACGTGAATACGGACTTAGTATAATATTTGAAAAAACTGACAACAAACTCTCATTTGTATAAAAAAATACGAATATTTTAGGAAACATATGCACTGGATCGGTTTTTATTCTTTATAAAAAATTAACACTATCATTTTAGTGCACTTTTTGGTCCAATTATTTCCACGTCATTTGTTCTGCATATAAATTTTTACAATAATTGAAGAACAGATGCTGGCATTTCTGCAGAAAATGCGATCTGATGGCATAGGTTTTTTTATGATAGATCTGCAGCGAGCCTATACATGGACCACACTCACAGTATGCTTTCTCCGTATTCAAAACCGCAAAATTTAATTAAGCCTTGAGAATAAAAAAACGCCACCATCCCAGCAGAATAGTGCCATCCCGATGCAGGCATTACATAACTTCTGCTCACTATATGGGGCGCAGGCCGATTGTGTAGTTTTCGATACAGGAAGCGATGTGTCGGAACAGCGAATGCATATTGGCAACTCCCTGATCGATGCACACAGCCACATACACATACACATCGTAGGAAACTGCAGCTCCGGCGCGCCATCATACGTCTGTGTCAGTTGTTTTACAATGGAAAATCGATCTATTTCCTGATTTTACGCCCGTAAAATAGACGAACCCACACTCCCAGCGCGCTGGCACTGGCTGCCATGATTACTATTAAGTTTGCAAGGTCCCCCTTACAGCGGAACGGAAGTCCTTTGCCGTAACCGCTTACACAAGAAAGCCTTAGAGATTTGCAGGAATATTAATGGTCTTTAAGTGTTGTGGAAAATAAGTTTTATGTCATTACGATTCTATCAGTCAAGCGCGCGTAGTCTGCCCTATAGTGTGTCTTGTGGTCAAACGGCAATGAAAGATGTCGACGCTTCCCAGCAGATCAACGGACATGAATAGCCGTTGGCGTTTAAGGTTAAATCAACTGCGGTTTACATCTTCGGAACAATAATAATACGCGTCTAAATTAAACAATGTAAACTACCACTTGGGAACCTGTCAAGCGTGCCTCCTGCGTGGTAAATGACCGTGGCAGAAAATATATGTCACCGCCGCCGTATGCATGCACAGTTGACGGTGAATGAACATTCCGAATTGGATAAATTTCTAGGAGTCATGCCGATTCTCCCATTCAAACCATATTGCTACTGCACCCCAATGAAAATTCCATTTTTTGAAAAAAGCAGTCGAGTATCGGCTGCAGCATTTACATATTAGTTAAAATTATAAAAGAATTTATAGTATTTTCCATCTGATTGTCGTGAAATGTATTTAAGCCTGCGCTAAGTTCGACGGAAGTTAAAAAGGAAACCGCGCACGGAAGCAAAAAATATTTTGAAACAAACTGCATCTGCAATAAGCAATGTTTCTACAATTTCCAATTTATTAAGTTTTTTATCTTACGTTTGCATTCTGTGAAAACGAAGGATTTCGAGCGACTGACTCCGAAGTTTGTACATGTACAGGACACTGCCATAGCTACACGACCCTAATGATTCGAAGCAGCGACTAATTGGGCCTGGATATCACAATCACCTGATTGGTTGCACCTATTCAGCACATCGTACGTACGATACCTGTGTCTGGACATTGACTACCGGTGTAACAGCACTGGTCGGCTCCGGCATGATGGATTTTCAAGATTCTATCAGAAGCGTCATGGGAGCCAAATTAAAAACATTTCCGACGGGTACTGCTCGGGCGTGCGCTACTGCACCGTAGCCAAGCGGAAACACATGGTCTCACAGCATTTTGTCACGTTGCAAAGTTGTCACCCGCGCATCGACAACCCGTGTATTAATAATTCGTAAAAATATATGCAATGATTGGGGAAAATACAGTTCACGGGGCTGAAACAAGGGGAACTAGCTGTGCGACTCTGGCACTCGTAATGTGCATATGGAGTCACGACATTAGCAACCTTATTCGACCAGTTCGGTGATCGATACCGTCTATCTATGCCAAATCGCGGGATCATTACATACACCGAGCGTGATGAGTACGATTAGCTTCATGGTAGCGGAACTGAAGAGATGAACATTAGAAGGGAGCACCGGAGTGGTTGCGCATCATCCGCTTTATACAGCAGCAGCGTACGCCTGGATGCTGTGTAATATGGATGCACATATACACATACAAACAGACCGACCGGTGCATACATTCATCAAAAGGATTCATTCGGTAAGCTGGCCACTTTGGACGCGGACGAATAGTGCATGTGGGCACTCACATATGGGCGCGCATGGCAGAATCTCACGCAGTTTCGTACGAAAAGAGAGATTCCCTATAAGCCGCATCCCTATGAAAACACTTTGCAGCACGTTCGACTGGATAATCGATACTGCAGCGCGCGGGCGGAATATGGGGAGTTATATACTAGTCAGACCGGCTCAGCTCTCTGCTGAGTAGGATTGATATTCAAACGGGATCTCCGTCTGACCTCTCCCGGCCCTGAAACATCCGTCCCCGACTGTCATTCTTCAAAAAGGATAACAGGGAGAATTTTAAGGGAGAGCAAGTTAAGAAAACATTCCGCTGACACAAAAAATCCTGGCATTACGCCCGTTGTTGTGCATCTCAAGAGCTGCGTATCAGTGTGTACAAAGGCTTTTTCTACATGCTAAATCAGCCTAAATGTTGCAATACCGGTATATCTGTGTGAACTGCTACTTATAAAACCGCGCTGCGTCAATTACAGAAGCGTAACTTTAAAGCCGTTTTTGGGAAAGGCGATCGAGGACCCCGTAATCAGCGTACACGCTTTTATTAATCGATTTGTATAATGCTGAATGAAATTTTCTGACTTATTGAATGAAATTATACGTAGTGCTACCGTAATGAGCGGTTCTTGTACATAAACATGGTCACATCAACCCGCCTAAAGCTGTGAACTGGTGCGCATAGGTGCACAATTTTCACTATTTATGCAGTCATTCTATCCGGTTGAGTTGTCGCAATTAATGCACGCACATTTTTAACAACGTCGCTAAACACTAATTGTTGCTTCGGATCAAAGCAAATAAGCACGTTTCTTTCGCTTGCCACCTTAACAGTAAAGTGACCATGCTGAAATTAATCCTGTATAAAACCGGCGCTAGGCCAACTTGCGCACTTGCATTTTAGCGGAGTATCATCTGCCGCGCGATCAATCGACGCGGAAAATTGTGTTAAACGTCGACGCGCCTTTATTGTCCGTTACGCAATAAAGAGACAATGATTTTTCCTCAGAGTAAAATGTTTTATACACCAACATCCACCAACAAACTGGCCAGTGTATCAGTAACGGCACCACATGAACAAAACCCGTTAAAACGGCACCGCGACGTAGCTTTGGTTAAAAGTGGCTATTTTCTCAGACGGATCGCATGTTATTAAGTGCCGGATGGATAGGCACTTTTTTGCTCTGTACCGGTTATTCAATAAAATAATAGTCATTTCACAATCATTTCAATTCGAATCTGTTACGCAAATGCGCTAGTGCGAATCGATTCACTTTATGGACATAAGTGACAGAGAGAGTGAGAGTGACAAACGCAGCAAAGAAATTTTCTACAAGCAACAAAAACCCATTCAGTCCGGCTTCAAGATGTGGTAAGTCGTGGTGTGTTTATTTGACTATTAAGATTTGATGTGAAAAATTCCAGCATCGAGCATGGGTAGAAGTATATAAGCAGTGTGTGCGACCCTCGAGAAAAAGCAGGGGGAGACGCCGCATTCTTACGCAACACACGCTCACACACACATAACTCTTGGGAAACATATGCGCGCCGAGCCAGCCCCGCGACTACACGTAGTCGGCTTTAGCAACCCCTCGAAGCAATAAATTCACAATGATTTATATTTACACTATTGATTTCTTCCAAGCCAGCCTTGCGTGCCAGCAGGTAGGCATATTTTTGCCCGTTTTTCTGGATAAGGCTTCCAACAGCCACCGGTACGGATTGATCGCCGTTGCAGTCCAACTTTAAAATGGGGACAAGTACATCGGCACATTAGCAGCAGCATCATTATCAACAATACATGAGGACAGAGCGCGGCAATCTAGCCAATTTTTTTACCGGAAATTATACACAATCATAGCCATTCTGCCGTTGATGCTCGTGGGCAGCATCCCGGCTCTCGGGCATTTCCTAACCGCGCACTGCCGACCGACAATATTGAAAATGATCGAAATAACTCAATCAAGCGATGCTCCCACATTACCGGCTGCAGCAGCAGTGCGCATGCGTCGCTTATCATCTCCCTGGATAATTATTCCAGCCTGAGCCCAGCCAAGCGTAAAAAGATGCGCCAGTGGAAAAACACTGGACGCAGGGATGATTTATTATTTACATGCCATAAGATTAAAATGCGCACGACGAAGTGCCCATAACATGTAGTGCTGCGTCTACATGTTCGTGCGGAAGTGAGCACAATGGTCACCGTAGCGATGTATATATATAAACATGACGAGCGTACAATTGATCTGGATATCGGCGCATGCACAGACTGAGGGAGGAAAATTAAAGGTTGCGCACATCCCACATGGGAGCACACTCGACTGCGTGATACTGCCGATTTGCAAATCCCACCGCGATAAGAACTCAGAAGCAGCAGAAGCAGCAATACAGGGCAAGCAGCAAAACATTACGCAATAGCCGCCTCTTGATCACATCTGCGATAGCCGTCTTATGTGCTGCAAATATAATTACAGCGAGCATGATACGCGTATGATACCGCACATCCTGGGATGATGTCGGAAGCGAATGCGCGGGAGACTTACGGAGTGCAGTTTTCTCAGGGATCCCCCCATGTTTCCGGATAAGGAAAATCAGGCTAAAGTGCGAGACTTTAGCACAATCTCTTTTTCCAAGAAACACCCCGTACAGCGGCGGTTAGTGTGAGATTGGATGGTTATGGACAATCGGCACGGCAATCTTTGGTCCATAATTGTGCATTTCCGAGTGAAGACAATAAAGGCGCGCGCGCTTAATGTGTGTATAACTGCTAAATATATGCGTTATATTAAACTTTCTCCAAAAATGCAAACAAACTTAAAAGAGGCAATCTCTGGAACTGGACAGGCGTTGCAGAAAAAACAGCTGTATACAACTGCACACACAGTTTCTTCCCTTAATTGGAAAACAAATCACAGGGACACGATGGACTTGGAGAGGAAGTGCAAAACCACTTGTGGACTTGCCCTATGCGCCTCCAGCCGCGACGAAGCTAGGCTGGAGGATGTAGCATGGTTACATGTAGGAGATGGTAAGACCAAATAATCGTCGCGGCTGTTATTATTCGGGAAAGTAATGTCACGAAGAACACGGATCAGCACAATCGGTTGTGTCTTATGCACAGCGTACACTTGTCAGCTGGTGATATGGTCCGGAATACTAGCTGAGCACAAAAGAATAAGTCAAGATAAAACGCGCGTTCATCACAGAGAAATCCGCGCCCCGCTCAACAGCAGCGTAAGATGGAAGAGCGCAGGCGCTGTATATATGCGCGGTGTATGTGTGTACACTGTACAGTGTACGAGGCACGGCGGTGCGCGTCGGACCAGCATAGGCCCGCAAGACAACCAACATTTAACGCTTCTCAACGAACCATGTGTGATGGTCCCGGCATAACACCGCACTTAATCGCAGCCCTTTATACCGCGCCGTCAATATAGACGACATGCAATCACACAAAGAAACTACACCATCAACTTGCACACATAAATGCCGGCATTCGTCGTGAATATACCAGAAATTTCCCTATTAATGTTTCCCAGTTTCTTTATAGCTCCCTGATATGGAACAAAAGTATATACATATATCACATACATATAACGATTGGTGCTTCGTCAGTTTTCAACCCGAACCCAACCAGGGCATCGGATATTTATTCCCAAAATCCGGCGGAAGTATAACTGGCACACATCCAAGAAATTATGCTCTATACATTACGATTTTATTGTTGCCGATCGTATGTAATGTGCATGGGGATGAATATATTGAAATAAAGTTATGTATGGCGATATGTATTGTATTCAGTTAAGTATGCTCCCTGCATACAGTATCGGGGAAGAGATGAGTGCTCGTTTTACACAACTCAAAAAGCGAGCTTTTCCCAGATCGAAAACTAGGTACGCAGATTTTCCACGGCATTCTAAGCCGGCATGCGTACAGGTGGTAAATGGAGCAGAGTTCGAGCCGGGATACAAACGTAATTGTATGATTATAGTAGGCATCCCTGACTTGATCCCCGGCAGTCGGCGGTAAAAATCGACGGGACATTGACGTTCTATGTACACACACATTACGCCATTCGCAGCTGTGGCAAGTACCTGGATCCAGATTCAGTATGATATGGAAGCTTATCGAGCTGTTGGATAGCGCTGATGCACGATACGCTGGTGCTGAGCGGGTGACATGCTGTATTTATTTATGTTACTTATATGACACCCTTCCAGAGACTGGTGAATTTATATAATTTTTGGCTGATATTTTCAAAATTTTCTAGCACGGGTTTTTTGGTGAACGGTTTATTTGTTTATGTGCTGCGTTTTTATACAGATCCATCTATACTTTGCAAAACAATCAATGCAGACTTCTGTGCTGTGGGCCATAAGCCTTATTACCACGATACAAACAATATGATTAGAAAAAATCGCGAACAAATTATTTTTAGTAATATGGCAAAATACATGAAGCGCCCATTCAACTTAAACTCCGTACGGGCTGCAAGTAAGCGAAACAACGTAATTCCCGCGCTTTTCACACACGGCACGTATCTCAAATTCTGTATACTGAAGCCAGCACACGCACTGTGCGGTAATTCTTTCTTTGTACCTTCATTTAATTGCACCCAAAATCTTGGGTCTGAAAAGTATATAAATTTCCACACTTGTACTAGTTTTTCTCGATCAAAACCAGTAGAACGCTGCGCAATTTCGATTGTTAATACGGTGAAAATATTAGTAATTTATCTATTAATCGTCAAAATATATGACTGACCAAAAATTTTAAAATAACCAAAGTAAACGACTGGCTGCCGTGACTTGGTTTGTGTAGTAAATTTAGTGATATTAACTTTTAAGGAAAATGCGCGGTTGAATTACAACGCCAATATGTATTAGCTAATACTGCATCCCAAATGCTACTGTAGTATTAACCTTCTATCGCATGGTATGAAAATTAATATGAGTAAAACGATCATAATATTTAGGTATGGCAAACCATTGAAAAATAATCTAGGCATTTTGCAATATTACGAATACTACATCACACATGCATATCGGCTAGTACTCATTTAAAGCAGCAGTATCATGAAATGGTGACATAACTGGACCAACAACAAACACGTTTTTTACGGCGTATATGCGATTTTCAGACAAGGGAACTTTTGTCCTGCCGGTTGGCTAAGCAGAGACTTGTGTCAGTGTTTGAAATATCAAATTCAGAAATACTTGCATATAAAAATTAGAAATTCCTTACGTATGCAGAAACGATACATGCAGTGCCGACGTACTGGATTCGCAGCAATTGTTATTATGGCCGGCAGATTCACCGATTAGTATTTTAGCACTCTTAAAGAAACAGCCAACATCTGTCATTGCTGATTGTAATATTTGGTAAACATTTTTGTGGTTATTGCCACTTCCTACGCTTAAAAATTTCATGCACACCATACAAATATTTATAGTTAATGCGATTCAAAACTCCTAATCGATGAATGCTTGAACGAACACTCAATACTGTACCTTAAAAACACAAATCTCTGCTTTTAGATGTTTGCAAAGACATTAGTCACAAAAGTGACAAAACCACCTTCAGAATAAAGCGTTCCTCCAAGTATTTTTGCTGCACCGTATTGCTTTCACACACGTAAAACAATTCGACTACCGAGACGCTGCTACGCATAACTATGAGAATAACAATTCAAATATGTATTTTTTCAACACGAATTTTGAAAGCATAGGTCCATAATAATTAGGTGAGTCAAACTGTATGGCCTTTTCAAAGAAGAAGAGTTAAAACTAAGACTAAGTGTCATGTAAAATTGGAAAACGGGCATTATGATTACGCACTTTTAGGGTCCTTTACAGTACGCATCTCGTAATTCATCGTCAATATAGATGTACACCGTTTTATCTATCACAAATTACGAGTATCAAACAGTTTGAGCAGTCATAAAAAGTTTTCAGCTCCCTTGTGAACCTAATCATATAATAAAAAATGTAATAATTCAATAATTTCACGACACTTCCAAAAATAAAGTCAAATCAGGTATGTTTCGAATTAGGTATAGTGTCCAAAGTCCAAACAATCACGAATCATAGTGCTTAGACTTACAGACACTTTGTAGGTACATGCAGATTTCCCACGAAATGAAGACAGAAATTTAACGGATCGCAGATAAATCTTGCAAGTTTGTTTCCTAACTGCCTTTTTCTGTTCAGTTGTGTGCACCACACCAGCGGGTAATTATGTCGTGTAATTCCAGTTTTTTTCGCAAACCTATAAAATACACTAGCGCCGATAGACTGTATTTATATACAGAGTACACCAAAACGCAAAAGATACCCTAGTGCTCAAAACTCCTTATCTACAAAGAAACTTTTGATATCGTGATAAAATTTTAAAATTCCTGATGCAATGCAATAAAACTATACAAGTACACTGACGTTTCGAGCGAGAAGAAGGATATTTACGTAAAAGAAAAGGATATTTACGTAAAAGCTTACATGATTATCAAATTTTATCCTGTTACCTTATTAGTTTCCCACGAAGTAATAGGAATGGATTGAGGTCGTGATGGTCGATTTGGATCAGCGTATGAATACACAACATCCATTGAGGTGGAATACATTTTTGCACTTGGCCTTTTATCTGTTATATAAACTCTGATGGTAAAGTGTAGTGAACTGCAGGAGCAGATTTGCTATTCTTAACAAGGCAATTATTCCAGTGGAGAGGATACACATTAGATAAATTTTCCTCAACGTCTACACAAAATGCAAACCCCTTAAATACAAGGGAAATGCCGGGGAGAAATGTTGCGTAATGTTGAGGTCGATGATAACGTAACCGATTAGCACCAAATCAAAGCGAGCTGCTCTCTTTGCAGTTCTCTCTGTCGGCTAGTGAAACCACAAAAAATTTTCAATATACAACCGCTATCGTAGAAAACAATGGTACTATTTAAATTTAGTACCACGATAAAACATCATTATTGGAAATCCATTTATGGCTGCAGTGAATCGGAACATTTCCTATTCGATCGGCACATTATGCAGTCGGCCAGGAAAACGTCTTGTACGCGATGGCAAATCAAATATCAAAATTAATCATCTAACATTTTGACTTGATTCTTACGATGCTACAGAATAAAAAATTAAAATATTCTTGAAAACGTCAAGTGCTAGCAGTCCTTGGAGAAATATATGAATATATGCATGCAAACGTCACAAATTTCAATCACTGTAACGTATCTGAGTTGCAGAAGTCGGAAGCCGACAGGAAAAGGATAACTGACCGATATATCCCGATTGGACCAAGTCAGTACAGTATACACCATATGATATCGATATCTAATTTCTCATGATTGATGTCTCTAGCAATACAGCAGTCCCTGTATGGATGCAGTGCTGGGGAGAGCGGCGCGATTTAATCTGGACATAGCTCTTGAGGTTATGCAAAACAGTAAGAAATTTCGCCGGAGGGAGTCGCAAATATGTTGACAAGGAGGCATTGGGTTTCCGGCAATACACAAAAGTGGTCATTTATTTTCCACCGTACTGAGTACAATGGAAAAACCGGGGAAGAGAGCGGCATGCGGTACATCGTCACGCTGACAGGGATTTTCACTTGGTGAAAAATTACCACTGCGACGATAAAACTGTCAAATTTTATAGGTTACTTGAGCAGTTGGATGAGTGGACTATTTGTAAAGTATGAAGGAGAAAAAAATGCCACTTAACAAATTGCGTCCAGGTCTGGGACGTGGTGAAGAGGGGAAAGTGTGTACTGGCCGCAAAATCATAGAACGCTGACATATATAGAGAGAAAATGAGGCTATATGCTGTATAATAAATCTGCCCGCCAAATGTCCATTTATTAATGCTACCTAATGATAATGGACTTCTGTACCTAACTTTCTGACAGAGATCTTCCGCCCTTTCAACCGGAAGTAGCAAATGATCCATAGGACAGCTGGTGTATACCCAGTGTCTCTTTGCCAGTGCTTTCAGCAGACAACTGCCACTGCAACCAAGGATCACAGACCAATATGTCTGTATGAAATTCAAATGTGGCTGCGGCTATCCAGAGCGCACGAAGATGATAAAAAGTTTGGGGGAGGATTTGACAGCTGATCTGCGTTGATCCTATTGAGCTGCTGTAGAATAAAACTGTTTTGATCTTTAGTTTGGGTAGTATGCACAATAGCATGGCTGCCATGGCATAGAGTCATGCATGACTGGATGCGGTATAGCAAGTAGATTCTTCTATATAGTTCCTTGTCAATGGCGTAGCTTATTACAAAGTACAAGTGCAGCATCTTAAGCCATATAATCAGCTGTAATTAATTAGGAAATATTACGTAACTTAAGAAATATTAACAATATGGCAATATTAACTGATGAGTTTACTGAAATATTAATTGAACAGACCACATGTAACTTAACTCCGATAAGGCTAACGTTTAATTAGTAGGCAAACAAGGAATTACATGTTAACTCAAGCAAGCATGTTTATTCTATCTAGATCTGTATCCTCTATTTGTTTATCTATGACTAGACTTTTACACGTTCTGCTTAATAAACATCAGAGCTGCTTCATTTAACTTGGAATCTATTAATTTTGGAATCTATTAATTTCTATTTATTATCCTGCAGTGATCTGATTTAAATACTTACATTCTGCTTCACTAAAATAACTGGTGGAATAATGCCCATGCATATGTTCACGAGAATCCGTAGATTACTCTACCTACGTAATTACGTCACCAAACAGCTTTAAAACATGGCTAAAATGATATACAAAGAAGACGTCGTGCTTATTTGAGAATGCAGTAAAAATTATGATACCTGTTAAAAATTTTGTAAAATATCACGCAAATAAAAACCGAAAGCGTTCATCAGTATTACAACTGAATTCGACAATAATGTACGCATTGCTCTGGAGTGTATTGCGAAGAACGTAGGTCACTCTGCTACTGATTGCCTTGCGATGACACTGAACAGTACTAGTGTCTTCACAGTAATGACGTTACTGTAGGTGCGCAAATCTAGTACAGCTCCTGTGATAGATGCCGACACGTAACAAAGGTGTAATTTAACGAGCGAGCAATGCTAATTAATAATAATCACTATCTCTTTACATGCCGTTTTATTGTTTTATTGTTGCACAAAGTTTGTTACCCGAGAAAGTAAGTACAGTACTTATACAAGACGTCTGGCTGTAATGAGTGGACTAACTGCCGGTGCCCGGGAGATCCCAATTAAATTATATGTCCAAGCATAACAGGTTCTACAAGCATTCAAACGCTTTGCAGAGGTCTTCGTTGCAGCACGCCGGAACAGCGACATTTCTGTACACTTCCCGGAACCGGTGCTCAAATAAACACAACGGAAGTGCCCGTCAACGCATTTATACACGCTGTTACACAAACAAAAGGTCAGAGGCGCAGCCAGTGTGCTAGTGCTTTTCTTCTGGGGGGTGCCGGCATTAATCAATTAACAGTTCTTTGACCACCTCATTTCATCATAAATAATGGCCCGTTTGCCGGATATATTGAGTTAGGAAGCCCTGCAACCCACAACAACACACATATCCACACAGGCAGCATGAGCAATATCCCCGCGGCTCGGTCTTAATCGGCTGCTGGTGCGCCCATGGATCAACGCTCTGGGGAATACGAGACTGCGTCCCAAATTATGCCTTATGCGTACAGGGAGCTGCCATTCACATTGGGCCGCATATTCTCATCAGCCATTCCAAATATGCACCGGGCTGCGCTCCCTATTCAGATGAGCTACAATATCTTTTATTGGCCAAGAGAGAAACTTTGGGGATCAACATTGCCAATGTTGCCTTTTCCGTTCCCCCCGTCATTGCGATCAATACGTAATCACGACAACCCCGAGTATTGTCTGTACATATTTTGGTCGGCGACAAATTTGCTTGTTTATTCATTGCTCTTTGGGGTAGGACGGACTAGTCCGGAGCTTTTATTGCTACTTCCAAGATATAATTCATTGGCTGGTCTTCCTGGCAACTCTTGACCAACTTGTGCCGGCAATTACTGTGCATAGCAAACAGTCTAGACTCGAGACACATGATATCTGTAGGCGGAATGTAATTACTTTAAAAATCCCTCCAGCCTTGTGTTTTCAACAAGTATTTACGTACTGTCTAGGCTCTTTAAATCTTATGTCTATACGCTCAGTTAGGAAAATGTTGCTAAAATCGATTTGAAATTTGTAATCAGTTCAGCCAGTCAGTGCAGCTGCAGTTTTGCTAAGTCAGCATCGCCATAGTACAAAACAGCGCGCCAATATACGTATGCACGTACATGAAAATTATTCTACACGAAAATTAATGTGATAAATTATGTATCTGGTCGCATATATAGAGGACACTGAAGAATCCATGATGTAGGTGTTTACAAATGCATGTATAAGGGTACGTGTAAAGACTGTTGTAGCTAACTGTATATTTTGCAAACAAATCAAGAACAAATAAATATTCCACGGAGAAATTTGAATATTTAAGTAATTATACTACGAGTAATTTGCTGTACGTGGTGACACGATGGCAAATAGAGCATTGCCAACTACAAATATTCATGGGATTCCACTCAGTCCGATAAAATTCTGTGCGAAGAATTTCAGCAACATCTAACTAGTATGTCACAGTCACAGTAATCCAGTATTCACAACAAAATTAATATTAAACAGCTATGAATGACGTACATGTCTGCAATCTGCATCACCTATGAATCAACGTAAAAGATCACAGCAGAATGAGGGCGTTTTCAAACAAAATAGCATACTTTTAAAACCGTAGCTGTGGCGTTTTGCAAATGGTGGAACTGTGCGTCTTTAAGTTATTATAACGAAAACGGTTTTTTCTTAGAATTTGCCAATTTTTGTCATGCGCACAGCATTGCGCAAAAACAACAAGGATTGTATGAATCAGCTTACCGATCCTCCTTTGACATCAGGCGGTCCTTCCGGAACACTGATTGGCGCCATCCCAGTCCGGTCTGACATCGTAGGAGATGCGAAAAGCTTCTTCCCCGCATAATGCCCGTTTTTCACGATCACTTCCGTGTGCTGGCTGTGATCATTCCCGTTGCGAACCATTGTCTCCGTGACACCGGTCGGCATTGTTTGATTTGTATACAAACCTGTACAAACGATAAGCCACCACAAAAATACAGAGGTCTTAAAGGTGAATCTGTACAAACTTCCGCAACACTTTCGTAATCATTAAAGAAGTCTCATACCACGTTTAAGGTATCGAATTCTTCACTGCGGCAACCATGACGAAATTGTGCAACATGTGCTTTAGTCACGAAAAATATGGCCAAGTTAGAGAGGCTACGACAAGTGAATACACACACAACTGGATTAACCAAACACCCGTACAACAACGATTATCTTTAGAACTCAGGGACCGGTTTGTGAATAATTGTCATGTTAGCGTTCCTTCTTTTTCTCTCCGTGCCAATTGTGAATATTACTGATAGACTAGGACATATTTCATATGGCAGGGATGATGGTTTACTTTGGATGGAGCTGCGGTAATAGTGTGCAGGAATCTGTTTTGAAAGGTGTGCGTGAGTGGCGCTGTGTGCTGTTGTCGTCGCCTCTGAAAACCCCAATTGTACATGCAGCATCGCTCATGCTGAACCGGAGATTTATGGGCCTTACGGGATCCGCCCTGTTTTCCGCGGACCGCGCTGACACGAATTGCAATGGCACTTTGGTGGATAGGACTTCCGCAGAGCCGTCGTGGCATATTCGGCCGACAAGAGCACTGCGCACCAAATACCACCCTGTGGTGTTTATTGCCAGGCATTGTTGATGGCTAGTCACAGAGGATGAACATGTAACAACTCTTTCATCAAATGCATACGTAGGCATCCTATCTTGTCAATGTCAGCCATAAACGGCTGTCTAGCGCCGTTGGTAATTGCATGTTCGGCAAATTACACCGCCATGATTCACGCGGAAGCCCAGACGAAAAAAAGAACTGTGAAAACCATCGATGCGATGTAGCAAAGGCCGGCTAAGCTGCGCAATGTGCACAGTGCAACACTACACATTGATGACTGGGATAGGCAAACAAATTAAAACGCATGAAGACAGATACTTGTTTTATCCATTAAGGAAGGGCTTTCACAAACAGAAAATAAAATAATTATTATATTTGTGCACATGTTGTCCGTTCTGCATATAAAATTATGTTTAATTGATACGACCATGGAAAATCCATGTGTTTCAGCAACTGCGCACAATATGGACGTCGAGACCATCGAGACCTGGTTGTGCTTAATTTGAATTTGCACACTTTCACTTTTTCAATTTACTGTTAGTCAGACATTTTCGTATTGACGAAATGCCTAATAAAATTACCGTGCATGTTTATATTATAAGTACAGTACGAAAGCCAATTTTTTTTTGCTTTATAATGCAACATTTCCGGAAAGCATGTGTCTCCGGCCTTGCCCTCTTTTTAACCTTCTATCACCCGGCGACCTATTGTCGCTAATTCCGCTAACAGTGCGTAGGAATACCAGATCATCTAACACATTTAAACTGCATGCACGACGAATGGACACAACATCATGTTTTAATAACATGGGCAGATCAAGTGTAACCAACACGATGGGCATAAGTGTCCCGTGGGCGGAAGGTTTGCACCGGGGCCAGCGCCTGCTGCACGGCCTGCGAAGGACTGTAACCGTAGCCCGGAGTGTGGTAGCGCTGCGGTGAATGTTGCATAACCACCGGCGGCGACTGCGCTGCGGTCCGGCTTAGTCCGCGGTACGGGAGATACTGTGATTTCAAGAGGGATTTGTGCACCGTAATGGGTAAGGGCGCTTGGTGGGCAATACGGGGTTTCCGGCGGGATATCGCCGGGGGAAGATGCGACAGATGGTACGTAGCGATCTTGACAAACCGTACCGTGGCCAGACGGGGCAGCGCATCTGGCAAGTGCTGCTGCTGCTCCTGATGATTGCGGTTCTGACCTGGGTGGATGTAATGGGCGGGAGGATGGGGATAATTTCGCGCATCATACCGCACGGAACGCTGGTAACCCTGAGGATACCGGTAATTCTGCTGTGGTCCGTAATTGGCGGCTCGTACACTGCGGGCCATTACTGCGTGCGGGTTAATGCTCAGGTTTTGGAGGAGCGAGAACGGCCGGCGGCGGTACACTGTCGGGTGAACCGTGTGATGCCCGCTTATTCGTATGCTGGGTTTTGTGCGTGTTGTCTTTTCCGGGAGTTTGGTCATTCCGGCGGTGACCTGGCTTATGCACCACGGGCTTCTTCCGAGGGGTGTCGGTACTTTGCCAATACGGCCTCTCTGTCGTTCTCTTTCTCGTCATCTCAGGATCGGTCGCAGCGGACGCTTTGTGCTGGCGTTTAAAGATTGGACCGTGGTCAATTTCGTTGGAGTACAAGTATACCGGCTCGGTGGTAGTGGTCTTGGTGCTGGATGTAACATAGACAGCGCTATGTGGATGATGCAGGGGCGTTACGAGGGTTTGAGGAGGTTTCGTCGTGTTGACAATGTGATGGGTGGCGGTTGGATGAGGACGGAAAAATTTCGGACTGACGATGGACTGACCCTGGCCCGTGTAGTATGTGTTAGGATTTCCAGGAGACTGCGCGTGTCGCGGTCCGGCGTTTCCACGGGGATTGGTTGGATGTCGTTTTGGTGGATGGCCGACTGCGGATTTAGAAGTGTCTTGGCGAAAGAATTTGCTTTCTGATGGAAACAAGTCCAGCTCGTAGGCATCGCGGAATCTTCCTTTATGACACAGATTTACAGAATCCACGGACAGTATCCTGGAATTAAAGTATATCAACCGTTACGTTATAGTGCAGTTTGCTTGATTAAAAATTACTTCGTAACTCTGAATCCCATCAATTTAGAGTACGAAATTAACTGTTGGACCTAATTCATACCTCAAAAATGGCAAAGTAAGTAATTCATTTGCGTGAAACAATTATTACAATGCTTTATGCTAGCTTATCAAAAACTATTTTTGCGATGGTCAACGAATACATGTATGCCAGTAACGTTACTAACCAATGCGGCTTCTGATTCATGCGGCTCATAAAAGATATTCTGGAATGATTGGAGTCGACAAAGAAAACGCTCGTGGAATCACCTCCCGTGGACGCTGTTGCCGGTATGATAAAGGTATCCAGTACGCCCGAGCCGAATCGGTTTAATTCGGATATAGTCTGAGCTAAGCCACCTTTGCGCACAAAGTTATAGAATTTGCTTTTGATAGTTTCGTTATAATATGGATCCTCTCTGGCATCCAAAGATACCCCTAAAAATTCATAAAATACATTGTATTTCAGTTCCTCGAATAGTAGCTTAGCAGTTTAGCAGTTAAGCATTCCGTAACTAATAATTGTAAGCTTACAGTAGACTGCATGCATACCAACCTATTCCGTTCGACCACACCCATCGTTCCGGAAATCCACCCGGCAACAGCCGCTTGTTTAACGTTGGCTCCATCCAGGTGCCTCTTAGCTCCATTTTATATCGTGCCATGGCATTTGCCGGACACTCGTTACCGAAACCGGCTATTTGAGTAGCATCCCAAAGACACACAATAAAGAACAGTGTCCGCTTTAAAGGAAGCAGCGTAAAAATTGCAGGAAAAGTCCATCTTGAAGCGCCGAGCAAAACTTTCATTTCGGCGAACATTTCCAAGTCGTTGGGGTGTTTCAGCATGCACTATTATAACATTTTTCCTCCTGACAAACTGCACGCGTGATTGCGACGGGATAAAGGTTGCAGATGCCGAAACTCCTAGTATAATAATTATGTAAATCAAGGTAGGATAATTTGGTCACCACTGATTCCCGGTACATATCCAGACAGTGCAGGTTGCTGTTTAATCACTGCTGATCATCAAGTGTCAATATATAGTGGCTCATGCATATGTAAACGCGAGAAACTGAAGAGCGACACATTTTGGAATCACATCGGATGTTGCAATACAGACTCTAATAGTGTCGTCTGTCAGACGACCTGAATTTGATTCCCAGCGCAGTGTGGCAGCGAAATGATGTAAACATTGAAGGGATCCACTGTTAAAGTAAATATAATTTGTGCTGATTTCTATCATATATCCAATCACAAAATGAGAATTCTTCCGCTAATACTAATAAAAATCGGTAGCTTGCGACTCACGTCAGCTGCGATAAAACTATGCCGCTCAACAAAGTGCACTCGTGAATGCTGATCACATTTGTAGCCGCATTTTACAATGCCCAGCCGCTTCAATAATCAAACCTTGATCCAGTGCATTTCCGTACTACCTGCATTACATCGTTTTCACGTATTAATCTTACATGCATTGTAAATGTCTGATTTATAATTTGTCGTATTTGGTTCATGCGTGGGATCCGTTTTCGTGCCGATGTAGTATTACGCTTTATTATCAATCAAGGGCAACTTCATACAACAATGCCATAAGTCTGTTTGTACGTAAATGCTTTATGTACGCTAAACAAGCAGTGCCAGAGCGGATTAGTATACCGGCAGACTGCAGTCAGGTGTAGCGTGTAATACTCCAAATTACATACAGTAACTGCGAAAAGCAGCGTAAACAACCGATATGTGAGAAACATTAATCCATAATTTTTGTTTGCGTAACAGGTACACTTTACTATTAAAACTGCAGCAGCACCGGAACTCGATGTGATAAAAACTTCATTTTGATATTTATCAATAAAAAGAATGACAACTGCGCTAACACCAGCTCATCCAATTACGATGCAATTAGAAAATCCTGTATAATTAACTAAAAAACAGTGTTAAGGTTATCGAGCATATATATTATTTACTTAAAGAGACTAGTTTCCCCGAATAGACATTGTACAGATATTGGGCATATTATGTAAATGTAAATCAAATTCTATATGAAAAGTGCAAAAGTTTCAAGATTTTGCCAAATTATGTCTTCCGTCGGTGGTCGATATCTGTACGACATGGTTATTTCCGGTAGTGGATGTTGCAATAGGTAATGCCAAGGTGTGACTAACTGGAACGTTGTGGCACGGTGTCAAGGTATCGCCAAAGTGCTTTAGATTGTGACCACGTGAAGACGATACTGCGATGTTGGCCGTTGTCGGTGCAGCCGGTGTCAAGCCGGAGTTGTGGTAATAATAGCCCAGACTGCAGTTGTCACTGTCGTAGATAGCAAAAGATCCGTACGATGAATCAGACAGGGAAGACGGTAAGGAAGCCGGAACCAATCGACTGTTGCTGGCTAGCACCGGATTGATACCGGCGGAAACCGAGTAACAGCTATACTCCGAGCATGTTCTGTGATCGAATGGGGTTGTAGTAAGATGAATCTGACTCCAACACCTGCACGTAACCGTCTTCTGGATTCGCGGTTTGTCCTAAACCAAAAGTCAAAAGTGAAAATATTTCGCCATCAGTATTAATTTTAAAGTAATCACTTGCAATTTAACATTTTTGGCCCAACAAAAAACTAATCAATGAATCATAAGGATATAAAAAACAGACAAAACAATAAAAAATTTTGCGTAGTTTAATTGGTGATATTAACACTATAATATTGTCTCAATGTCTTTATCATAAAGTTAAATATAATATTCACACAATATTATGATTTTGAATTCGTACATGCACCAGTAAATTTCTGGAAATATATGTATCAAATATTTGTACCTGCCAAATGAAGTGGTGAGCGTAACGCCTGCAATCTCTTGGCACTAATGGGAACACCGCTTTCCAGTGCTGTCTGTAGAGCGTACTCTGGCTCTGAGTAGATCGGTTCAGTGGAAAGAGTTCTGTCGTTGACCTTTGCGTGGTGCCTGCTACAAAAAAGCCAAAAAGATCCAAAGTAATCAAACGTTTTGCAGCTTCGTAGTGTTCGGCTTTTTCTTAACCCACTTGCACTGTACCTATCTATTTTGCGCATCCGTAAAGGTCTAGCGTTAGTGCTATGGCCGGCACGTCTGAGAAGATATTTTTCTTTCTAAACAGATAAATTCCAATCAGCAACACCATCAAGCCCCGCCAGTGTTCCACCGACTGCAATTCCTAACACATCTTCAAAGCCCATCTTCCTGGATAATTTACTTGTTTGGCAGATGGTAAAATGAGCTCCTTCTCTGGAGCTTGATACAAGGCTGGCATATTGTCCGCCGATACTCCCTCTCGAAGAAAAATTTCGCTTGCATATTCGTAGCGTTGATTGTCCGCATCTTGGTATAGAGCTATCAAAATGCGATCGAATAGTTAAGTTTGACTTGCGAAACAGATTCTCCCCTGTTAATATGGTTAACTCTGAAATTTGTTTCTATGCAGAAATATTGTTAATTACAGAAAAGATTATGCAAATACTGCCATGTCGGTAGCAGCCACTGGATGCACAACGGCATATTAACAGGTACATCTGAACATTTACGAAATAACATGACTAAAACATGGATTACCTTTGACGGTCAGTTTGAGTGAATCTTCTGGCAGGATGTGATGAAATGTATATTCTCGTACCAGGGTGGACAAAAGCGGCGACTTTTTCTTCTTCTTCCCAGATCCGTTACGGTTGATTTCGCACTCTACGCTATAAGCCACCAGGTGCCATCCAATGCCTTGTGGAGCTTCAGGTGGATCCCACCCGATAGCCAGGTCGTGATTCGCACTGCTTTTTATTTGGATACGTACGGGCTGGAGAAGATCTATTAAACGCATAATTAAAACACTCGGACTATAAAATGCAGTTCTAATAATGGAAACTAACGGTAAGTCTCAACCACATCTGCCTAGTTATGTACAATTATTGATGTGGTCACTCAATCTTAACACTCGTCTGGAGACCATGTAGTGCAATACGTAATTATAGGGCCACCGATGAGAGTTGTACAAAACCGATAATTCAAAAATTTTTTCATCAGAAATATTGTACAATACAAGACATACTTTCTGCGGGGAGACGAACCATGTCCGTTGCGCTTCCGGTAGTACTAGCATTAAATCCCTCTACAGACAATGTCGGTATAATTTTCGCGGTGCTATCCGTTTCCGTCAGAGTTGGCAAAAATTCGCCTTGTTGATAGCCCAGTGCATCGTGAGCCAAGTTATTGTGAAAGTGGTTGACATGCGGAATCCCGTCCACTTGAGGGAATGTTATGGTGGGATGGGGCGCCAACACATCGGTAGCCAACACCGGCAGTGACGCTATGGACTCTGTCGGCAGATGTGCCGAAGGTACCCTTTGATTATCGAAACTCACCATTAAGCCGTCTTCGATGGAGGTCGTCGTCATCGGGGTTACCGTGGATGTGTTGATGGACGTTGGTTTCATGGTCGCCTGACTTAGCGGTGTCTTTGTCAGAAGACTGACAGTGACGATGGTCTGATTTTCGTGATGGTCCTTCAGTTTATTAAAGGTCATCGCTGTCTGATTATTCACACTGAGCGGTATGCTTTTTGTTGCAGACGTAATAACTGGCGGTAGAGTTACTCGCTGCGTCGGTGGAGTTTTAGAACAAAGCGATACCTCTTCATCCGCACCATCCGGACAATCTGTCGTTCCGTCGCACGTCTTGGCTGACGAAATACACAGCGCACCAGAGAAGCACTTGAACATCCCTTTACGACAACCGGACATTTCCGGTACAACTTTTGCTGCCGTTGTCGCTGTACCGAAACCCATTAGGCGCGTCCGTTCCAGCAATCCGTCGAAATAGCCGAAAGAATCCTTTACAAAGGGCACCACATCGTTGGAGGGAATTTTCGGTCGGCCGCGGCGATAGCCATTACAGATGAACGGATTCTCGTCGTTCCCAGTCAGCACACAATGTGCAGTTCCGTCGCACAAGAGTGTCTGATCGATACAGTATGCCGCTGACCCCGCGGACGGCGTTGAGCAGGGAAACATGGCCGGATTGCTACAGTAGCGTGCGCCCAGTGAAGTGCCCAATGCAGCACCTTTACAGGCCGCATCCACGGTTTCTGGCATACTGCGCAGCGGCAGGTTCTGCCATTCGGACGGCTCCGTACAGCGTACGCCGGCCGCATCTTGAATGAATTCATCCGTAGCCAAGAATTCCACTAACCAGGTAATGGAGCAGTTGCACATAAAACGGTTATTGCCGAGTGAGCTGTAGTCATTATTCTAATTCAGGTTATTTGCATATTATGCGTTAACATAATGCAATGATTTGACAACCTTGACTTACACAGCATCCGGCTTGCTGGTAAAAAATGCATGCCATGCGGCAATTGGTCCACTTAGTGTTTCAATTTGATTATTATTCAGCTTTCTGCAAGAAAGTCACAAAATAATAAGCCTAATAACATAGCAGAAATACCATAATTAAAAAATTAAATCAAATAGCAATGCAGATATTGTTAAAATACGTAATGAAGTACCAGGATCCGCTACACTTCGAAAATTAGCAGTAATTTTGTTTGCAAAATGCACGTACAGTGAACGAAGCTCGGCGAGATCGAATGCTTCAGATGATACACTACGAAGGTGATTAAAGCTGAGGTCCCTGAACAGGAAACAGAAATTAATTTTATAGATATACGTTTTCTATCTGTACGAGAAGGTACAACATTTTACAAAATTAGCCTTTTAGAATTAGCCTTTTGTGCGTAGTGCAACACTTACAGCAAATTCAGGTTGGTGAACTTCTGGAAAGCCCCATCCGGAATGAAAGTTATACCTCGACTCCTTAAATCTCTGTAACAGATGTACTCGTGCAAGCATTCGGAAGTTGTCAGTAAAGCTCGGTCATTGTTCATACTAATTATTACGCTCCATTTATAAATTAATTCTTGCATAGAGATCTCCCTAAACAGTATGCGCTATGTCACTGGAAAATTAATATGTATGGAGTCTAAGGACACTTGGAAGTTGAAATTGTAATATCTGTACATACAAGGAAATATTACTACGACTGCTAGCAAACACCCGCGGAACTTCTTAAGTTCTTGCAAAGCTAAAACATTATTGTTTAGGCACTGTTATAATAAATGATTATCATAATATCTATACTTCGTATATGCAACAAAACTAGAGAATTTCTTGATTTAAAAAAAACATGAATTTCGGCAGCTCAAAAGGCTGCACTTAGCCACTTTGAAGTTAAATCATCCTGTTGCTACACTTCTAAGAACATTTGGCTGTTTCTCCGTATTATTACTTGTACATTAGCGTTCTGTTCAACTTTTTGCTTGGCCTTGGGACACACTTCAGTTACGCATATGCAGCAATATTCGTCTGCTAGAATGAAATAATAATGGTGTAATGTTACACTCAATGCATATCCAACCAAATATTTTTGTGTTTAAAAATCAGAATTCGAGTTCGTAAAGAATTTTAAAATTGATAAATGTGTTTAAACTCAAAAATGGTAGACATACGTAATCAGACACTTGATCACCTAACCTACCATGCTTAATCTTTGCTTTTGCTTTACTCGATAAAGTTGTTAGCTTACATGTCCTGAGTGTCCGTTTCCATTCTTCCCAAGCAAGCCATTAAAGAAAATGTTAGTCCCGCCGAACACGGATCGGCTGCTGCTCTCATGCAACATCTCAGCCATGTTATAATAAAGAAGTATGAATATGTCCGCAAAACATTAATCCTAAACAATGACTGGGACAAACGGCAAACACCATGCATAGTAATGACATTATATTTACGGCATTTGCAATCAAAACTTTCTATCAGGAAAAATTGCAGTGTGCAAAAAATAATGTGTGCACTGTGAACGGGTAACGACCGAAATTAATGACAGATGCACATGCACCGGCACAGCTCAAAACCCGAAATTGACAATTTCACCCTAATAAATGACAAAATCGCCACTTTAGCCAAGTAATATGACTTTTTCCAGTGGTGGCTTGACCTGCAGAGGCAGTTGTCCATCTAGTACACGAGCCGACAGCATAAACATTGTATTACCGGGGATCAGGTGGCACCCGCGAGGACAAACAAGCCATCCTCACAGCGACGCGCGTTGGTCCATCTTTATTGCATTACATCTGTTGTTTTTTTGCATAAAGCTTGTCCGCGCGTCTCGACAGACAGAAACCTTCAGGGTACCGATTACATCGATAAAAAATGCTGCAATCGTCGCGTGTATGTCAAGACTTCCGCTGTAGTTTTTGTCATGTTTCTCCTTGAGATTGTTTGATCATCTTTCCCGCAAAAAACCCATCAGCCGTCGGCAGCAAATCAAAAATTTACACGGGCTTCTGTGGACGCATGCAAAGTTGGTTTGTATGAGCACACAAAGGGCAGAATGCTAGTCCGAACGGTGTCAGACGTAATATGACCATGAACAGCTGCAAAGTACGAACTATGTGGTTGTAATGAATTCGCTTGGAGTACCGGTCAGCATGACGACCTCGTGTTTTCAAACCAGATCTACAGCGTACATAGCCATTCGCGCTTTATAGTAAAAATTCCAAAATGACCGCTTCGCCCCAGCAACAAATACCACGGTTTTGGAAATGAATCCGTACGGTACCGATGAATTCATACGGTGCGGAGCGATTTGCAAGGCTTAAAAGGTGGAACTACTTCCCAGTTCCCATGAAAGGCAACCTTCCTCTAATTAAAAATTATGCATCTCTACATTTTACTCATAGTTAAATAAACTGTTATCAACTGAAAAGATATTTAGAAAATGTATTTTCGAAATATAAATTAAAACCTGCATCGTTACAGCAAAATGCCTTGTGGACAGGAAAGTTGAGGAAACACCGGTTTATGTGCTATAGCATGATCTGACGTACAGCACAATGAAATGTATCTCTATCATTGTCATATTGACCATTAATATAATATTATCGTTGTAAACTGTGTTGGATTGACCCATTGAGAATTAAAAATGCCATGAATTAAAAGTTACCATGAAGATGTTTTTCCTAGCTATATTCAGTATACAACAAGTATAGTAAGTACTCTTTTGTCACATTCTAACGTAGAAAAAAACTGGTACTAGTATTCATATCGTTGATAACCAACAAGGAAAGAGTATTTGATTTCACAACAACTACACAGACTGACTGGTATTTCTTTTGCTTTTCAAAGATTTTTTGATTCTTTTAACGGTGTTCTCGCGTTCTCTTTTATCTTTTTCATTTCTTTCCATTTTCTCCAGTTCCTTCAATCCGGCATTTATATAGCGTTCCAGATCCTTTGCACTGAACACCCGGTAGGGATTACTGCAACACCGCTCGCACACCTGATACTTGATGACCAACGAGGCAAACCGCAACCGCCGTAAATTTTCCGCCTTGACCAGTTCGTGCCCGTGTCCGAATCGGCACCCACTGCACCATTCACACGTATGTGCGGTATGAAGAATCTTTTGTACCTGCTGCGGAAGCGCCCCCGATGACAGCTGCCGCGGTTCGAGTCCGTTATTGGTCAGGAAAGCCGCTACGGCATCTGCGGATAATTCCTGCAGGGAGCACAGTTGGCGGCTAGTAGTGGGCGATTTCCGGCCCCATGTCAGAGTGACGTAGCTGTCCGCTGCGATTATATTAACTAGTTTGGGAAGGCGCACCAAACATGCCGGTAGTTCGCTCATAATGTTACCGGATACATTCAGTACTCGAAGGGACCTGAAAAGTCAAAACAAACAAAAAAAAACTCCGCAACTGTAATATAATTCTAAGCACGACGCGGTGCCCTCCGACGAAAGGAATTATTGTCAGAGTCTCCAAAGCTAAACGGATTTCGAATCCAATCTAACGTTGGCTGCAACATAACTATGCTACTACAGGTCCTATGCTATACCGGTATTACCTCAATTTGATTATGTCTCGCGGAATGTTATTGAGCAGATTGTAGGAAATGTCTAAAATCTCCAATGAGGTCAATCCAAAAATGCTGAAGAATACATACATGCCCAGTAATAAAAAACACGCGTGTAAACCGCTAGAACTAGAAAATTATAACTTGATTGCGATTCCATGCCGCGAATATCAGCTAAGTACTGAGCACGAGTCACTGCACTACGCTAGTCGGTGCTTTACAGTACTGGATTACTATAGTACTTTTTTCAGCTACCAGTACCGAGTGCACGCCGCCCGCGTATCGTGCCGCGTGTCGTATTCGCGTGATGCTACGTTTAGAATTTTTTGCGTGCCGCCAAGTTATCCAATTCACTGCAAGGGTTCTAACTTGTGGATTACCTTTCTGGGAAAGTTTCGAACATGCAAAAACTAAGGCTCAAATAGCGAAGATTCTCCAGTTTCTGGATTCCGTTTCCGATTGTCTTAATGGGATTGTTGCGAGCTTTCAGGACGACTAATTTTTTTAAATGAAAAAGCGATTCGGGCATCTCCTACACCTAGGATAAAAAATGTTTACCAAATTGTAGCAGATATGCATACCAGTAGGCAGTAGCATCAAATCACAAAAGGGTTACTTTCAACTTTCAAGCTACTAGACTGCAGAAAGACTACAAAGAAGGAAGAATTGTACTACAGGAAGACTTAAAATTACTGTAAGACCGAGCTTGAGTCCGAGCACTTGGTGCTTATTTCTTACCTCGAAACTGTTGAAACTGATGTTCAGCGACAGCAGACTTCGCCGCAACCATAATACCGGTGGGAGATTTCGCATAAAAAAGCTCTGAAGAACATACTCGTAGATTTGGTAATTCTAGTAGTATGCACAGATGTACGAACTAAGGTTCAGAGCTATACTTTACCGGATAGTAATAAATCCACTGAATAAAAAAGCATTTTTACTGTCAGTGCGTATTAAAGCTTAAAGCATTTAATAATCATGTTAATACGTATGTTCAGGTTATTGCGCCGTTTTTAAATTTTTAAGTGAAGTGATCACACGTAGACCTTTTTGTATTGTTGGCGACCATTGTAGAACGCTGTGTAATCACTTTATTTATAGTAAATTATTTGTTGCTTTGCATTACTTAAAATTTTCGAAAGAGTAGCAGATGATTACCTTGGTTTTTTTAAGGAAGTACCTTTTTTTTCTATTTTACAAAGCTGTTGTAAAGGCTGTCATAAGGATGACTTGGTGATACTTACCTTCAAATTTAATTTTGCTCCCTTTAACGAGCAAGCCTCAAAATAAGCAATAACCAAAGCGGCCAAGTTTCCATCTGGTTTCCACATAATCCCATCAGGGAATTCTTCTTGACATAATTTACTCCATTTTTTATACGTTGGTTTCAAGATATCCGCTAAGACATCTTTGAATCTTCTTGAGTCATCCGTTTCCAGTTCCGCCAGAAGCGCCTTTCGCTCCGACACCAATATCTCGGCCTCAGCCGCATCTGTTGGTAGATCATTTGCCAGTGCAGCACTATCAGCCAGTGTGCTTGCTCGATCCCGATCCTGTGAGTTTCTTTTGATTGTCAGTCGCATTGCAGCTTCCGTTAGGACACTGGGTCGGCGTACAAAGAACTTGTGCAAATTAATTTCCTTTAGGCCGGCCGACTGCCGAACGGATGTGCCGGCCGTCTGCAGCAGCTTTATTCGGTCCAGCTGATGATCGGCGGCCGTAATTGAGACATGCCGCTGATGGGGATCAATTAAGTCCACAGGATAGGGCGGTGGCGCATGGATCTCGATCAGCATCGGATCCCGTACCGGAAATACGGCTGTATCGTTTAAAATCCTATTAATGTCCGTAATAGGCGGCTGTACTAGCTGTGCAGTCGGCTGTATGCTGAGAGCATCTAATGGCCTATTATTATCAAATTGGATTGCCACTGCTCCCACAGTGGTAATATCCACATCACGGGGTTGCTGCACGACCTCGGCAGGCTGGGCGCTGACGGCAGACGGTGGTAGGTTTCCTTCAACATTGTGTTTTACGGTTGACCTTTTGTTTAGGGACCGTGAACGGCGGGACAATCCGACTACTGCTGGTCGTGTTTCGCGCTGTATAGATTTGCGCGCTGCATCTTCGCTTTTCTTTGAAGGTCTTCGATACAGTATAACGGGAGACTTCCCTTCATCCGAATCGTCATTCGAGATCGACATCGTTGCAGATTATATGTTTACCGTCTAGCACACTGTTACAGCTTGCACTACAATATACTTATGGCTTCGATCGACAACACTAAAACTTTAAAATATCGAAAACCGAAAGGCAACATAGTCAGTACGTAATGTCACGCTGGCAAACTAATAACATTATGCTCAACTAGAAGACCATCAAAGCGAAAAAACTGCGATTAGGAGAAAACGTTAACGGTAACCATGCTACCGCACTAATATTTTCAGTCGAGTCAACTCAACTTAGTACATTATTAAATTTTCGAACCTCAGTAATACTACTTACAATCTGACAAGTAAGTACTGCTTCTTACAACAGAATTTAGCTCACTATAAAAACTGGCATTTTACGTTCAGTACTTTAACGATAAACAAGTTCCGTAACGCGATTCATGATCACTGCTACATCACTACGTCAGAGTCCTGTGGTCACTGGACACGCATAAACTTAATTAACGCAATATCCTAATATCTATATAATAATAATATTATATTAAATTTTAGTTGTAAATGCAGTAAGTAAACCAACTGCGTCCTCGGGTAAAGGTGCAGTTAGGCTTAATGCATGCAGTAATGTTTTTTGCTCTCGTCTTCACTCAAAAGAACAGCTTAAGCTTAATCTTACAATATTAATTTTCCCTTTGTACAACTATGCCTGCAGATTGTGACTTATAGTGATATGTCGAACCTGCAGATACAAAATAGTATAATTATATCAACGTGAAGTATCAGCGCTGTCCAGGTCCGAATGTCAACAAACTGTCGGTAATTAATTTTTGGTTTCTTCTGCTGGAGTCGTGATTTTTCACCCGACATACTGTATATGGTAAGCAACTTGAGCTGTACGGATGACAGAATGCGATTTGTTTGTTCTTTCTGCAAAACCGTGTTGCAGAACTCACAACAATCGACCGTACTGTCCGGCAATCAGATATTTGCGACTGTATGCAAATGTGTGCAGCCAAGGTGCATTATGCAAAAGACAACATTAGCAGCTGCGGAATCAATCTCAGCGGACAAATAAGACCCACATGTACTTGTACACTGGCCACCAGCTGTACAGACAACACAATATGTAGCGGCATGTTCATACCGGTTGGTCGTTGTCTGTTGCGGGTGTTGTGCACACACGCGATTGTCGGGTATTCAAGCACGGAAATTTCTTTGCAAAATCCACTATTTTACTAAGATGTCGTTAGCATTGGCGTAATGCCGCGGTGTGCGTGTGTCTGTTGAGAGCCGTTGCAACGTTAACGCTCGTAAAAATCAATTAGGGAAAAATCTTTTATATCGATCTCTTCGGCGTTGCAAGTACTCTAACACACTTTCCGTTGTTGCCAACAACAGCCGGCGCAGCGCATTGCAAATGTGCAAGCGTTCCCACCGGTTTTCCTTTCGCCAGCTGATAGACTTATAGAGTGTCTCTTACGATCAAGCATTTGGTCAACGTCGCGGCTTGATTATTATTGGCACCTGTACCGTCTCTCAAGTCTCAACTATCCAACCTACTCGGCCGGCAAATATTCGCACCATCAACTGCACGTCCCAACACGCCGCTTAGCTATTGATTAAAGCTCGCCGTGCACGACAGCGTAGTTAGTTAGTTTTTCAATGTAGTCCCAGTTATCTGCACCGCTTCATACAATCCTGATCCCACAAGGAAACCGCGAAACCCGGATAAGTACTGGCTACGAGAGCGTGTGCCGCGCGCAGGAGATCGACGTGATCCACAGCGGCACACGCGGCGGCATGCTCCACATATTATGCGGCCACTGTGAATGTATATATTCCTTGAGCGCCCTGGTTCATCTGCCGCGCGCTGGACTACCCGCGGTGATCCAACGCACACAAGTGCTCTACAGTGCACAGTGGGAAATTTACAGTTTCTTAGGATTTTAATGCTTTCGAATCTTGTGATGCGGTATAACCAATAAACACCGGCGATGCACGCGCCTATATGATTCGCCGGATCGGCCGTACCCATATGTTTTTCGTCCACCACTGCACTGTATATGCTCATCAGTCCAAAAAAATTCCAATGAGTGTTAATGTATATGATCTCTTGACTCGTGTGATGTTCCGGTGGATTCTTGGCACTCTTTGCCGCGGCACACTGGGTCGCAGGAGACTGTTTGTCTGGTAAGCCAGCTATCGGATGTTGTGCAGGCACAGCAGTGTGCAAGTTTCAAAGATTTTGAATGGTGTTAATTGATGTTCCCCTCAATATATATAACTAGTCAAGCCAGTTTGAGCATTTTCAATCCACAGTGTATACCGCCAAACTGGACCGCTGCATAGAAAGTGGTCGACACACATTTGTGCTGCGTAATGACACCATATGTACACGTTCCACTTCCAAGGCTGATTAACGAGTGTTCAAATCCCACTACTGGGCTAACCTTAACATGCAAAATGATCTTGTTAGCAATTCTTATGGATATAATAAATATTAAAACAATTATACGGTGCTAGCCTTCTACGTCAGTGTAACTCGGTGATCAGATCTTATTTTTTCCAGCAAACACCGCGAAATAATTTTGTATTCTTTTTGTGTTAGTGATACAGGTTTAAAAATACCAGTTTTGAAATTCTTTAGTCAAAAAGCGTTCTGTATTCATTGTAATATCTAATTAAGCCGCAGAAAGGTACAGTAAAATTTTTGTCAATTTCCATATCGGCATACTACTGCATATGTTTGCGTGCATACATGGCCGAAGATGGTTTACATCGTGTAATCAACCTTAACATTGAGTTCGACGCACTGTCAATATTGACCTGCAGATAGCTTATTGCTCCGACTTATTAAGACAAACTGTCATAGATGATTTTTGGAACTTCCTGTCTTTGAATTGTAAAAGTTGTGGGTAGGAATTGCCGCAGTGGCAGTATCACATTTCCTTTCTTTTATTTGCTAACCATATATGTATACGTATACATAGCGATACAGTTATAAATTCTTCGTAAAGAATTATGTAAAACATTTATTACAGATGTATGTATGAACTGGCTTCGGTATATCGTTATTTGCTTCAGTTGAACAGTGCAAACGTGGATTATGAAATTTGATTCGTAGAGAAGTGATTGCAGAATTTATGTCATTTGCATTATTTGTTAGCTGTACACATCAGCTAAGCGATGTACGGATAGTTCGGTAATTTGAATCATAATATCATTCTGAAAATGCAACCACATAGCAGATATATCAGTGCCGATGTTACAAAATTGCGTAATTTTTTGCTTCTCGTAAGTTTCGATTCAATTTTTATCAGAATTTAATTACTCAAAATATCTGCTGAATGACTGGTTTAATTAAAATGGTATATTGAACATACTTAGTATTGATTTACCTGATTCTTGCGGAATTATTTACATTTAAAACCCTCAAGTAGACTTCGTGTAATTTTTAACAACTCCTTCTGATTGTTATGATGTGCATGCCGGCTTTAAGCATTAGACGCAAATACCCATTCAACTATGACTATGATGGTCAGCTGTCAAACCAAGCAAAACGGACTTTACGTACCGTACTCACAACTGCAAGTTTTACAATGGTAATTGACAAGATAATGTTATGTCAGTTTGTTTCTTTGTCATGATACCAACCAGCCCATAGCGAGTGACCATCGATTGGCTTGTCAAGGTTCGCGGTATTGATACTTTTTGATAAGTGGAAAGTGTAACGGATCAAACATGTTAAGATAAAAAAACACTCATGCCTGTGAAGAGACGTGATAAGTAAAATTTACCGTCTGGTTAAACAACTAAGTGCCCATATAGGCCCGGCATCAGATCAGTAAGTATCTGAAACGGTGATTTGTCATCAAATCTAAACAATGGTATTCAGAATTTCAGGCGCCTAATATATAATTTTATTTAGATTGAATCTACTACGTAGATTTATTTGTATGCGGCGCACTTGCAACAAATACACCAAGAACATTACCATTAAATATGCAAAGTATTTATGCAATTGACAGTAACATCAATGGTGCATTCAGAAATCCACTGATATCTTGATTGCCTGCAGATCCAGATTTCTTCGGGTAAAAAGTAAATGAACGGAAACTCAATTTTGAGTAGTCACTAACTGCTAAGATTACCGCCTGCTGGGAAAACACGTGCCGTATCTACTTAACTACGTACCTTGACTAGCGCAGTACTAAATTTCCTGTTGAATAGTTAGTATACCGTACAATATTCTCGCTGATATCAGGACCGTTCATTCAGAAGTTTGTGATATCAGTTCCGGCAACTGTTACACATAAAGGTCAGTGGTTTAAATAAATTGTAAAAGTATGTTGTGCAGACGCCACTAGTAGTCCTTCAAGCTCTTCACGATAATTGTTTAATAATAGCCAGTTAATTTAGTTTACGGAAAACGGATATAGAGTTCTACAAATTTTATTAATTAATATCATTGTTGCCAAAAATCTTAAGAGATACGTGAGCAAAACGGTAACACTTTATGTCATGCATTTATCTGGCGTGTTCGTGATCTCGTCCGAACGGTCAAAAGAACGATATGCTACTATCAAATACCTGAGTAATGTAGCAACAATGCAGTCAGTTCTGAATTAGTTCGAATACCACAAGAAAAATAAGATAATTTTGTTTGTTCAGATGACATTCTGCATATTTATTAGTAATCTTCTCTTGGCCACAAGGCAGCCGCATTAACAAGTTTGGTACACGAAACTGCAGTTCAGAACTAAATCTTTTAGTTTCCGGCATTTATAACAAACCAGATAATTCAAGCAGTGTTAAATAAGAATATTTTAATACGGTGGAGTATTAATACTCGTACTGCTCTTCCTGCAATACACAAACGTGAAACTGTTTAATACTAGTATTACTGTATCAGAATTTGCAGAATGCCTCGATGCCTGACCAGACAGTACTTATCTGTATACCCTAAACACGTGTAACTGTACATAGAACTAATTATTAATTGCCTCTTCTAATAGAAAATCGCTGAATTGTTAATGATTAACCGGCGTACAAACAAATGATGTAGTGCTGCCTCGAAATCGTAAAGCGCATCAATTGTTATTGCAGTCGACAACAAAATGCTACAGTACATCGACTTGGTAATGAGCATGTTTTGCATTTTGGTGACAAAAATTAACCCCAGGCTAACATTTTAGTATGTTAACGTACTTTGCTCTCATAAATTAACGTAGTCTGCTGAAGAACATTCGAAAAGAAAATCTGTAAAACATCCGTCATCAGTGTATCTGATCGACCTAGTTTTTTCTTCAATGTTTGGATAATTGTGGATGTGTATATCGCAAGCTCGGAATATGCTGCGTGATGCAAAATCGCCTCTCGCTGCTTGGATAACCTTGTTTGTACAGTGCGGTAACTGAAAGGGAAAAGCCGTTTTTGGTAAGTGGATTAAATTAAAAACAGCGGACACTTTATTGAACGGCTAAAGGCAATGTTGTCGTTTCCATAAATGCAGCTGCGCTGACTGTGACCATATGGCCGCTGGCCATAGAGTTATTAAGGATTTTATTGAGCGAACGAACGAAATCTGATTTTTTTGCGAAGACTGCGCACACTGATGAAAGATTGTTGAATAATGCTGCTACTGAGTTGAAACTGAAAATGTTATACAATGCCGGCAACAAATTACTTTCTCGGTTAGTAATAAATTAATTACAAGTTACAAGCAATCGTGTATCTTGCATATCAGTAATAAAACGGTCAGCGCAACCGCAGCGCGCAGTGTGCAATTTCCAAATGGACTGTTTGTGAGCATAACTTGACATTAGCTGAATTAAGGTACATTTCAAATAATTAGAACTACACTTTTATGGTTGCAGTAAAAGCAATAGTTACTGGTAATAATATTTTGGGCAGGAAAATTTTGACCTGAGAGAAATGTGGAAACTGTATCTGCCTTGCAACTGGACATTCTGTCAGCCGAGATTTTCACTGCAGGAAATACAACCTTAACTGCGTAAGGAAATAAGCGACGCAAATAGCGATATCCCACGCGATTACATGGCTGACATTAACTATTTACTTTATTAAGTAAGAAAAGAAAATGAATACGTATTGTGTATCAGTAAATGCGTTTGCGTATCTTTCGTATCGTTTAACTGGCATGTCCAGTTACCGTTGCCTCATAACCGTTATTACATATTCGCCTGTTAGACGTTGCATATGTAAGTCTCGTTAATTTAATCCCACGGAGCGGCATGATTCTTCCGCTGCTGATCGGCTTTCCAAAGTTATTTTTATTTTTACTGGCTTCTTTTTAAAAATCTTCGTACAGTACTTTGCGTTATGCACCAATGCGGCAACACGTAAGGGATTAGTCGGCGGATATGAGCTGAATCAGTGGTATATGAAGGTTGGATGCGAAAGAAATAAGTACTGCTTTCGCCGCTATACTTCTCTTCATACGTAACATTCGGCATTTTGGAAGATACTTACTTTCGGTAGTCGTAAGGCGCTTAGTCAGATCATTTCGGACTGCCAGCTTTTTAAATCAGAACTTGCATCGGCGTCGCCAATGTGTCTAGCGTGAAATACGCGGAATAACCTGACGTGCGAAGTACAGATCCCAACAGAATCCCATCCGCTGAACCAGCGTCTGCGCTGTGCTGTATTTTGCTGAAGTTAAAAGTTGCCTTAAACCTTTGGAGTTATATGTATCTGGTGCCTTGGGCTGTCATCTGCATTATTTGCTTTTTTGTAATTTTATCCCTAATATTGCTGGCTTATCTTCTGCTGAATCTCCTTGTTTAAATGTGGACTACGCTAGCGTTTTCTCTTTGTAAGTGCGTTTGGCAAACGTTAATTATGTGGATCAGTCTCATAAGCTGAAAAAAAGCATGCATGCTTCAGTGCTGTACAGAATGATTACAGTATACTAGCAGTTATTTTAATTTCTATAAACTTTTTATTAGCATAAAAATACTTACAGATAATATGCGTAAGGGCTTGATGGTAGTACTATGTAAATAATATAGCTTGCGTATCATGCATCTGGAAACCATACAGGAACATCATTTCTCGGGACGATGGGCCGGACTATGGTCAACACTTCTAGTAATTGCTAATCAGTAAGAAGATGGAAAATGATGTTTACAGAACAAACATTTTTATGTTGTAAAATATTTTTAATATCATTCTAATTATTGGGCAGTGGATTCTTTCTCCATTGCAATGTTGAATGCTTCATTGAAATCGAAGGGCCGATAACTTTTTCCAATGAAAAACAACATAATATATGGTTAGTACGAGTATATAAGTAATTTTATTACGCACTGTGTCAGTCTGATACGCAAAGATACCGGCAATAGATTTTGTATCACCAGATTTTACAAAATTAAGATGTAGACTAAATAAGGCTCACATTTTGCTGCGCTTGCATTTTTAAAAAATACGATGGCCAGTATGTACTTAGTTATGTGATTGTTATCGCCTGTCTGCTAAGCACATATTGCATTTGTAAGTAATATTATGAAGAAACACTACTCTGTATATGTAATGTACAGGTTTTTTTTAAGAAGGTACGGTAGGCACTGTTACTTACAAAGTATGAACATTTTATAATATACTACAAAATGTCGCATTCTTTTCAGCTGCTATATATAGTCAGCGTGTGGCAAATTGTAGCGAATGTTGTACAATACAGTATGAGAAGGCTAAAGCCAAATTAGCTATTGTAACTACTCTAGTCAACATCCGTGCCAAATTGAAGACTGAGTCAAAACATGCTACTAATCCCCGCGAATCCAGCCGCTGTTTTTTTCTAACTTGAACTCCCGCGCATGATTCAAAAAGATTATGATTCGTTTAGAGGATTAATCATCGTGCAATCTGCATGTACTGGATTGCAGCAAATGTTAATGCGTCCCGCGTTGACAGCCGAAAACTTCTCAGACGGTCTAAACACTCTTCCAGCTACTTTTTCGGCGAATAATTATGCAAGTTTGAGATCAACAACTAATATTTCTGAACCGATTTTGAGTGTATCTCTGTTAATTTGAGTGTAAGGACTGATTTTTAGAAAAGTAATTACTTTTGAAAACCTACCGGCTAGACTAGAAAAATTACCGGCTACCGTACATTTCATAACAAGCACCAATAATTTAATAAAGGCAGTCAGATTCAATACCTGCCTGCGTGGTGATTTTATCCAATGTTTGTTTGTACTCGTATGCGAGTAGCGTACGTATCTGAAAATGATCGGAAAACTTTCACAAAGTTATTAAAATTTAATTACTAAGTATCACAAATTACCGTATACTGGCTCTTGAATGTTGCTTAGCAATGACGGTTTCTTACTCAGGATATTCGTGCTTCTTGCAGAACTGGTCTTGATTAAAGGAACCCTCTTCAGGGAACTGTCGTTAATTAGCTAAGGAAATTTTCCAATCATGAGCAGCCACTCCTCGGAAGACATTTTGCAACCGGGTCACGTAATCAAAGAGCGCTGGAAGGTGGTAAGTGCTGCCGCTTAACGGATTCGCTTACTCCTATTTTTTCGTAACAACCACTTATGCTGTGTTTGTCTGGCGCTTTGCTGATGTACCAAAGCATGATCATAGAAGAGCCGTAAATAGCTTTTGATTAGCTTACGATTTTTGTGTCGCAATCACTTAATTCCGAATAATCGATATCTACGTATTAATAAGCTGCACGCGTTGACAGATTTGCTACTGGAAATGCAAATATGCATAATATGTATAAATAATTTGTGTACATAGATGAATAGAAGTTCTGTAAATTATAAGCAGGCAGACAGGCTTATTAATGCACTGTCTGTACATGTTATCTCAAATTTAGGTGGAAAAGATCGGAGGCGGTGGATTTGGTGAAATTTACAGTGCGATGGATCTCGTTAGTAAAGAAGTGGTGGCTATAAAAATTGAATCCGTTCAACAAGCCAAACAAGTTCTTAAAATGGAAGTTGCGGTCCTTAAAAAACTACAAGGTAAACCATATTTGGATAAAGGCGTAAGCTAACTATTGTGAAGCTAAATTAACTGAAAAAGGAAAAGACAAAAAAGCTATCGTAACAGTGATAATTGTATTATTGAGAGGAAAGCGTTTTTGGATAATAACAAAGAGACATTGTAAAATGTAAAAAACAATCTTCGAAAGCGACTTTTGAAGAGCAGTTGATGAAAAGTCTTAATTTGAGGCGCCCTAAATTTTACCGGCATCGTTAGCGAAAACTGATGCCAGTATCCGTTAATAATATCGTTGCATCGGGTTCACGATATGAATTGTCCTATTACGAAGTATGTCAGGATCAGTCACCGCCATATCAACATTGACGTCATGAATAATTGAAAAATAATAACCCGATGTGTTACACGCAGCTGCTACACGTGAAATATTATACAAGAATCCGTAACCAGAACTAAATCAGAATTATGTAAATTTGTTATTTCTGGCCGCAGTCAGCCAGTAAAATGATTTGAAATCCATAAACTTTTTTCCAGCGCAGTTTTTACTTATATTATTGAAGGTAGCTGAAGTCATAAATATGTTCTGGCATAATGTCAAGTACGTATAAAACCATAAGCCATTGATACCAAGAAATGTTTCACTATTTCGCCACTTTGTATGTGTGCATGGTACTGCATGCATTGCAGTGTAACAGTATATAAATTATGCAACATCGCATTGTTCATTTCACCGAATGGCGTGTAAGACAGACGCGTCTAATGTGGTTGTTTGATGCCGCTTCCGTCAGCTGTTGGGTTTAGCAACTGTTTCTCCTCATAAAAAATTTTTATGGAAACATTTAGGTCGGGACCTGCCGGCCTGAATTCGATAACTGCGTGTTAGCTTGTCAGAACAAATTTTTACTTGCATACAGATACAACAACGTGGATGAAGTATACCCATATGCAGTCTAATATACATGAGATTTTATATTTTTCAGGAAAAGAACATGTCTGCCGGTTCATTGGCTGTGGACGGAATAAAGAATTCAACTATGTCGTAATGTCTATGCAAGGGAAGAATTTGGCTGAACTCCGACGAAATCAGACACGGGGAACATTCTCCATTAGTACCACACTGCGGATCGGTATTCAAATTCTCAAAGCCATAGAAAACATTCATTCGGTTGGATTTTTGCATCGCGACATTAAACCGGTAAGCGAGTGCAAATACATCAAATTCTCTTTTTCTTTCACATGTGACATATACGCTAAGCGCAACACATAATACACTGTTGCACATATTGTGTAACGAAAATGACAACCGATGTCAATATCAACACTTATTCCTGACTATGCGATTATACATAAATGGCCGCGCCTGTCTGTTGTGCCAACAGAAGCAGGCTTTTTAAAAATAAAATTAATCCTTTGAATAAT
This sequence comes from Paramacrobiotus metropolitanus, assembly GCF_019649055.1. NCBI lineage: Eukaryota > Metazoa > Tardigrada > Eutardigrada > Parachela > Macrobiotidae > Paramacrobiotus > Paramacrobiotus metropolitanus. The sequence continues at coordinate 25,455 of NW_026570267.1, read as the reverse complement.
AGTATTGCCGGCGTAAACCGCCATCTGGTTTTAACATTAAAGTGCACTTCGGCGTAAGCATGTTAATTTGCTGACCACGTGGGCGAAACATAATCCGATCGTTCACAACACGAAAGTCGAAAACAAAGCTCGTTAGTGTATCTAAATGAGAATATTAATCTCCTGTGTAATTTGCGTTTTAGTCGAATTTCGCGATGGGATTGATGCCAAATAACTGTCGCACAGTATATATGCTGGATTTCGGACTCGCCCGGCAATTTACGGGCCCAAGTGGAGAAATCCGATCACCGCGCTCAGCCGCCGGCTTCCGTGGCACTGTGCGATACGCCTCGATTGCCGCGCACAAAAATAAGGTGTGCAAATACACGTCAGACTGTTTATCATATCGTGGTTAAGGAAATTATAATAATACACGACGCATGCGAAATACACAACGGCAAATATTGGTGTAACTTTTGAAGTACCGCAGTTATGCAGCATGTTACAAAAATCAGCATATCATGTGTTTTCATTGCAACAGGAAATGGGCCGACAGGATGACCTTTGGTCATTATTCTACATGCTAGTCGAATTTGCTTCCGGTCATCTGCCATGGCGGAAAATTAAAGACAAGGAGCAAGTGGGCGCCATGAAAGGAAGACATTGATCCGAAAGTCTTGCTCAAAAACCTGCCGAAAGAATTCGAGGGATTTCTAGATCACATTGCCTCATTGAATTACGAGGATACGCCCAATTACCGCTACCTCCAGTCGGTCTTCGAGATCTGCCTACGTAAACGCAATATAAAATTAAACGACCCACTGGACTGGGAGAAGGCCAGTTTTGACGTCTCCACCGAGAATCAGAATAGTGCGGCCACGGCAACTGGAACAAGTGTACTCGGGTATGACTATGACGACGATGAATTTGTCCCCATTCAAGCCGTTCGTTGTGTGGCTGTCGCTGAGCCGGCCGCTCTGGCGTGCAGCAGCAGGAGGCCGATCAAGCCGGCACTGCAGCGCTGCTCCTGCTGGCTGACTACTAACCGCATGCAACGGCTGCATTATAATGCCTACCACCCGCTGCTAACCAGCGCAAAAACAAATAAACTATATTTAACCAAATAGATGCTATTCCTGGCCCGCTGGTGATCCCAATTCTCTCCATCTCCGAATATTATCACGGCGTTGGCGCGCTTTTGGCTTTGTGTGTGATATGGCAGTGATCATGTAATGTGCTGTGTGGTGATGTGTCGTGATGTGCGCGTAGGTGTGGCATTGGCTTCGTTACGGTTGGCTCCTTTTACCGTAGGCAACTTGTCAAACCGTGTGTATGTATGTGCCAGACCATACTCTAAAAGCCTAATTCTGTGATTTACAGGGTCCCTGTTCCGACTGATCAGCCATTGAAGCCATCGCTGCTAAGAAAAGATAATCAAGTAATGCGTGAAAATGTGATGAAACAAGTGGAGGTCATTGTCGATGCGCCCAAGGACGATGAGGAGTCGGTGCCGGATGACGAGAAGAAGGACAGTCCGGCGGAAATGTTCCGCCGGAAGGAGCCCAAACGCAGTCCCCGCCTCCGGCGACGCACCCGAGAAATCCGCAACGGCAAGCCGCGCGCCGCCGGGGAGCTGCTGCGTGTGGAGGGCGGCAGTGATGCTAATTTCTCCAACACGGAAGAGGGCCGCCCGGTGGACGACCGCATCACCAGCTACACCACGCAGTTCGCCCTGGCGGAAGACGACATCGTCAGTAATGTGGCGCAAATGACGAAGGCCCCGTTAACGCTCATGTCGCAGTACCGACCGTCGTTCGAGGTCAGCGACGAGGATACCGATGATGATCTGGACGCGTCCGAGGAAGCGGCCGATAAGAAGCCGGGCGAGAATGCCGCGCCCAAGAACGGCCGGACGAATCTGGCGGCACCGCAGAAACATAATGATCTACGTCGGCTGGGATTACTGCAGAAATTCGATCCGAAATTACGGGCGGTTCTGGGTGTGCCCGGTGGCGAACAGCGCGGCGCGTTCCCACGCTCGCAGACCCTACCGGATATGAACCGACCGAAATTAATTCGGCAGCCGGGATTGGAAGAAAACAGTTCCGGCCAGGTAAACGGCGTCGGATTACATAAAGTCAACTCGGCGTCACAGATGCCGACCAATCCCATCGCCCGGCGTTCGGCACTAAAACAACCCAGTGCCAGTGAAGACCGTACCAGCTTATCTAAGGAGAATACCGATATTTCCCATAATTTATCCACCACATTAAAAGAACCGGCTGTCCCGGCTAAAAATCACCGATTGAATAACATACACGAGGAAGGAGAGCAGGATGTCACGCCCACACCGACGAATGCCGAGGATGCCAATACGCTGCACGCCTCGCAGTCGCCCCCGCAGCATGATACACTGGTTACGCCCTCCGCGTTGCGTGCCAAAACCGGCAAGATGCAGTGGCCACCGGTGAATAATCGGCGTCCATCTGTGGGCGAGATGCTGCCACAGCAGACCACCGTGCTCAATAATAAAGATGTTCCTAAAGATGTTCCTAACGCGATGAATATGCACATTACTAATGCCGTGCCTAACGGTCATCCGCCGCCGGTACCGGAGAAGACCATCCCCGCGGCACTGCAGGGTGAACGCTGGTGGTGTATGTATACACCCAAACCGCCACTTGATCAAATCTTGCCTTCATACTTGAAAACTGGATGCATTGCGGCCAGGTAATTCTGCCATAAAAAAAGAGATTGAATTATAATTACTAATTGTACATACGCAGTAATTTTTAAATGCACAAGTTTAAACCACCCATGTTTTCACAGACACATTTAACATTTCTATCAGACGCTTAATGCTGCACAAAAAATCAAAATATTTAAATTCTGAAACATATAATCATCAAATTTTCATAAAAAGTATGTCGCTTCAGAATAAACATATTATATTATAGAAGAGTTTTTACTGATGATTCAGGATTACGAAAACACATTAACAAGGTTACGAGGTAATTTTTTAATGATCAAGAATACTGTAACGGATACCACTCGTACTGTAAGAAACAGTAACCCGTTATGCAAAGCTGGAATACAAAACGTTAGCAAATTTCTGTTACAGCATGAAACTCGATATTAGTAGGTTTCAAGTGAACCAGAACGAATTGCAGATCAACAATGATAAATGACATATCACTACTTGAGCTGTAGATTATGTCTTTGCTGTTTTTGGGTCTGTAACCTATCTGCAGGTTCCTGTACATTCTAAATTCATCCGGGATTACGAAATCCCCAATTTTCATATCTTGGCAGTACATTATGATAATGACCCATTCACTCACTACACCCTCAGTTAGAAAAAAGCTTAACTAAATTAGTATAATCCGTCAAGAGTTTCGTAACATTTTATGTCGGTGTTTATGTGATAAACGCGGTCTTAAAACGTGGTTGTTTTGCTGGACACATAGAGTGAAACATAGTATATTAATAGTAACGAGTTCAACACCGCCGAGCAGGAAGCAGCATTCTTACCATTCCGATACAACATCACACTTAACACTGTTCACGTAACATATTTACTGGAATTCTTCTCAAAAGGGAAAACACTGAAGATCCATAAATGTCAATCATTTGTCGACCTGAATAACATTATTCATCGTGACCCCGGCGCAGCCGGTATTACCATGTTTTTCGCGTACCCCATTTAAACGGTAATATATTTGCAGACGGCGACGTTATCGTCCCACAGCGATTCTGGACGCCAATTCCCAGTGGAAGGAATACAGTGGAAAGTCAAATTTGATGTGATCGCCCGGTTTTTAGTTAGTCGTATTCATGCAGTTTTGTTGATAGATTGGCTTAGATGTTGCAGTTTGTCAATGCTGGGATATATAATATTAATCTGGTTTTTTTCTACTGCATATACTGCGCGCGCGGTTTACAAAAATGTTAATAATTCAGGTGCCAAAATCTGGTTGTATACATCACACGTGATATCGCTGTTTTGACTGGGAAATAGCTCTGTCATTTTTGATTTGTCCCTCCGGTGTTCAGTTACTTGTGTCAAGATATATTCTGCGCAATAAATACAACTTTGCAACTCCATGATTCATACTTTCATGTCAGCCAATTTGCGTAATCAGTTTCCTATACTGGGCAAATGAGATCCAGAGACAGAATATCCAAAATGATCCCTTTGGATCAGCTGATTGCGGCAGTCGTGCTGAGTTGTTTGCTGCTGCGCCCCGTTCACGAGCTGTACATATTCATATTCAGAAATATTTAGGACAAATCTGCATAATTAAGGTCGATCCCAGCGGTCAGATGCATAAGAACAATTTGTCAAATCATACGTCATCCTATATATGATCGAAGGGCAATTGCAAGTTTGCAACACTATTAATGCAGATTATTTTAGTACATTAAATTTACCCTTATTTTCATTAGAACATTAAAAGGGCATACTAAAAATTTTGGTTGAACAAGTACTGTCAGTCTATAGAGAACCGCAATTCTGGTAGTGCTGTCACTGTTCAAATGCCACGATATAAATTTACAGAAGCCGGTATTAAACACATAAGTACGTACTAGGATATGACGCAGTATAAAAAAATTAAATATCAGTCAGATACGAAAAATATTTAAACTATACGTAAATACAGCAGTACTCGTATATTCGGATAACAAAAAACGTATTCTTTGTGTATAGCAGCAGGGAGCATAAAACAACATAGTCTTTAGAACATGTAGATCTAGAGCGGATCCAGATTTAATAATTCAAAACTGACGATGCGTAGGAGCAATCGTCTAGATCAAAAGTCAACGGCTCTATCGAACATAATTAGGAATGGCACCTTTGGTCAATGCAATCACGGTCGGCAAAAAAATTCGCTGTGCTTAATTACCATTTATTTTAGCGCTTACATAAGATGATCATGACTAAAATAACACAGGCCAGTCTATAATTAAATAAAAGGAAATGCGAATTCCGGATCAATCTTACGTATGTGTAAGCGGCTATCTACGATTCCTTATAATCCTGGCCGAACTTTTAGATTTTTTCTGCAATAACGTATGGTAGAACATACAATAAATACATAATTGCATTAATGGGCCTTAGAGAATCAAACGTCGGAAATCGGTTCGACGGCAACGACAAATGTTTAATTTCATCTGAACTTGTATTCAATTCCTAAAAACGTTCCCAGTAAGGCAAATTTATTGTTGTCGTTTTGTAATGTTACTAAACAGTGTAATGTGTTTGCAGCATAAGTTAATTCTGAGGAAGATACTTATTTAGAAAGATAAGGTCACTGCTTCGTAAGGCTGTTGCGTAGATTATGTTGGTGCACATAATTAGTCAACATTAATCCCGTAACGCCGTAGCGCTTGTTGCAGTCTTACACCAACTAAAAAAAGCACAAGACAGCTTGTACAATATATTTTCCATCCATTCCACGTACTACAAAACACATTCATCAACACGTAGAACACGCGATGCAGTTGCGCAGTCGGTTGGTTACGCACGAGCTGTTAAGTCGCGTGAGTTCTGCTTCTCCAGAACAGTGATTTTATTCTAACGTTTAATCAATCGCACGAAATTACGACAGCGATATTAATATCACCCCGCCTCACACTGCGGCCGCTGCGCTGAAATAAAAAGCGTGGAGAACAAAATGATGACTTCCACATTTTGTTTCTTGGCATGCTTCTTAATCTTTGCGGAATTCCTTGGCCGATGCGATTGTATATGTATTTGGCAGCGGGAGTGATCGGTCTGCCGATGAAATCTCATTTTCGTGCACTGATGATGGAGAACACATCATGTTGCGGTCTGGAAATTCGGATAAACTGCGTGTTTGCGCGTGTGTTAACCTTTCGTAACTTTCCATGACCTTGAAATGAAACTTCCATCCGGCACTGTTTAAAATAAGCCTAATTAAATATAAGCACTATCAAAAGATTAGTTAATTTTAACGCGATAGTAACAATTTTTACAGTAATAAAACAACAGTGCACTTCATACTTTTTGAAATGTCAAAATAAAATGTATGCAGACAGAACCGCTGCAACCGGCGTCGAGGTATAATTATTATGCTGAACATTCACATAATTTAAATGTCAGTAATAAATCTAGTCGCCAACTTGATTAAACAGTTGACTAAACCGGTTATACAAGGTGACGCCGTAACCTGGAGCAAAGGCGGCGTGCCGACAAAAAGTAACTTGGTGCGAAAAAATTATCGGTTACCGCATTTCTGTCTCTGTGGATTGAGTAAACCAACTTATTGCTTTTAAGTTCATAACAGCAGACAGCAAACAGCTAGTGATGTGCTACTACAGCTTCCTGCTACCTTACTTACTATTTACTAATCTTCCAAAACTTTTACTTACTATTACTTACTATTAACTCCAAAATTTTTCAAATACTTACTATTACTTACTATTCCCATTTTACCCAACCAATTACTTACTAATTATACTAAATTAATTTAACTTAATTTTTAATTCAATGTTATTATCATATTTGGGACGATTGTTCATTTCATGAAGGAATCAAAATATAAGTACTGTCCTCATACTATACGAATCTATGGTCTGTAAAGGCAAAATCTAACAGTAAAATGCGCTGCACAATCGGCTTGCCAGGCTGCTGCTGCATTGCAGTCATGCAGTGTTTCAAATTCCTCAAGACAGCAATGAGTCTTTCATCTGGTCATCCGCTAAAATTCGATTAGTACAGTAAATGCATTAGTAAATAACTTTTATTTAGCGAAAGCCAAATCTTACTATGTACTTACTATTTACTAATATAGCTGAGTATTTACTTACTTTTACTAATTTTGCCTGTAAAACTTTACTGTTTACTACACATTTAATTTTAGGGAAGCTTTTACTAATTAAATAGCATTTATTTAGTTTTATTTAGTAGCACATCACTACAAACAGCGTACAGAGTAGTATAGAGCGACAGAATCCAGATTCACATACGTAATCTTCGGCATGGCAAAACGGAAACCTGGCAAGAACACAAGGGCAAGAATGTTAGCAAATATGACAGGAAGTAATTTTTACTTATTACTTTCGCACCGGTCACTAACTCCGCTAATGAATTCTGTCAAAGCCCAGTCTAAAGTAAAGGACGAGTACCAACTACCAAGATCAGAAATAAACCCGCTTAAATAATCGGATATGTAATACTTAGAATTAATTTGTTAATTTCGAAAACCATTTGACCATGACGGAAATCTTCGGCCTATAATATGTATGTAACCTTTAAAAATAGTTACCTTTTGTACAAAAGGTAACAACACTTGAGCACATGACAGTTTATGGGTAACACCGTAACAAAATAAAATACAGTCAGGAGTAACACCTGCTTGTACACTAACGATAACGAAACTCACACCAGGTAAATGTTTGCTCAGCTCTAAAAAAACTATCACAGACAAATTTTGAGAACACAAACTCTGTAAAGGATTGCTTCAAAAAACGCTCAAGCATTTTTTATCCTTTTGCTTATTGAGATCTTGAAATATGGTATTCTGTTTCCTCCGGAGCAACGTTAGTTCTCGCTCTTTCCCAGAGATCTTTTCAGCAATCATACTTGCGGCTTTCTTGTCACTAAAACGAAACCGCTCGTGGTACCAATCAATCTGTTCTATTCCGTTAGCTTTTTGAAAGGGGCCATAAAGGCTAATGTTACTTACGTTGTCTGGTTTCGTGAAAATGAAGTTCGAAGCCGGACCAGTTCCTTTTCCAGAAAACTGATTTTATCCTGAAGTTTCACTAGCTACGATAAGATTTTGTTGACACACATATTCACTCAGACATTGAACAGAATGACGTATTCACCTCAACATTTTGTTCTTTGGCATTTTTTATCTTGTTGGAACTCTTGTCGACCGGCTGTGTGTCGGCGTGCGGAGTGGTATTGCAGCGATGAAGTTTCATCTGTTCATTGATGATGGAAAATACGTCGGCTTTGGGACTGGGATTCGGCTTCAGCTGTGCATTCTTCTGTTTGTTGACCTTCCGCAGCTTTTCGCCAACCTTGGGAAGTTCCTTCTGTTCGCGGAGATCCATACAATAATCAAGTGTGCGACCTACTTATCACACAAACACCACTTAGTCACATCCAGACCAAGCGAACAAAATGCGTCACATACAATTAAAAAAGAATCCCACCTTGTGGATAAACTTGGGCGATCACTGGTTCTATTCTACCCTCCGCGCGGCTTCCCAACCCTGTACTATATAAAATAGGGCGTGAGCATCCATGTAAAAATCACGAAAATTACAGGCATTTCCCACTACTTACCCGACTACGAATCCCATGCGCGCCATGATCTTTGAAGCAACTCCTTGAAACAACGCATCTTAAAGCATTAATAAAAATGTAAAGAGCAACAATAAATTAAAAAATAAAATAAATACACAAAATTTGAGATAGCAGTGCAAGCACGAACCTTCGTATGCGCTTCCCATTCACCGAAACCGGCCCCACTTGCTGCATTGATTGGTCCCATGCGGAATGCGCGGAAAACCTAAAATACATGTTTAGTCATCTATAAACAAGATTTGGTCAAAAATTGACACCTACGACCTTCCACGGTAGTACGGCCAGGGCCCGAAAGAGGTCCTCCTACATTTCGACGGTACCCGCAGAAAGGGTGCAAAGGTCACGATGCCCTGAGAGCAGTCGCGCCGTGTTAGACACCATCCACAAGAGAATCGGTTGGCGAACACGATAAAAGTAACTAGTCAGGACTCGAAAAGCTTTGAAATTTTTATACGAATTATGAAATGGGAGATCCATCCCACAATAGGTGTGTCGAGTCGCATTTCGAAGCTGGCCCGTTATGGTTTCGATCTCACTGTAATTCGAGGAATGCCTTAAGCATAAAAACCCTAAGTGGAAAAGTTGCTGAACACATGTGTTGCTCATGCAAAAATGTAATACGGCTTTAATTCAAGACGGGGAACATGTGGTAATTATTTGGAAAAAGTGTCCGAACTTGTGCAAATAGCCCTGCCAAGCCATGTAGAAACGTTTCAGAAATTAGTAAATCAACATATGACCATTCACGAAATATTTGGCGCTGCCTAGCGGGCGGTCCCCTCCACAGCAGTGGGCCAGAAACCAGGGATGTGGCGCACCCGCGTCATCTCAACTTCCGTAGGGCAGTGCAGATGCGGAACCGAAGTCGCTGCCGGCGGCCTGTCAAACGAGATATTTCTGAGTAACACGAGTGCCCATTGAATATGATTATAGTGGTCAACACGGTCCATGGCGCGATAAGCAAAGCTATGATCGGAATCGCCGGATCGATGTCCAAGCGTGTCGAGGTCGGACACCGATCTAAACACCAGGTTTCGACCTCGTATATCTTGAACACTAGTAGCAGCGCGCCGCAATTCATTGTCAGTAAGAATTTGCTCTCAAGCGTTTGTTTGAATAAACCCAGCGACAAAATGATCTTGTAAAACTCATCTTTCCCCGCGCCCTGACGCCACTGCCGAATCTTTGTTAATATATGCAACTGCGTTATAGAAATCAGCCAAAGCAGAATGAATCCAATCCACGTACTGGCCCACAAAAACCAGAGCTCCCAATTGGAGCCAGTAGAGTGCGAAGCGTTACTTTCAGTTTTCTGCAAATCATGAAAATTTGCGCTATTATGCAGTGCTACTTGTTGTTAGACAGTAAAGTCGATGGGCTTTCGCACTTAGAAATAATCTGGTACATTTTAACTTCTTACCGTTCTAGTGGCGTGAGCGGTCAGCATTCCGTGATCTGTTATCAAATTTTTGTAAGCTGTCCATGCGAGAGGAATACTTTCTAGCATGAATCGGGAAGTGGAAAGAACAAAATTCATCCACGCATCCTGATATATGGACTGAATTTTGTGACAAACACGCTTTTCGTGAACCGGGTAGAAGTCGTCGTAATCGTCAATCTCAGCTACAAAGACACAAATGTGAACAAGCAGACGCCAGTTATTAAAGATAGTTCAGTTATGATTAATATCAGACATCTGCTTACATTTCAAAGAGGTTTTAGTTATTTTTCTGCTTTTCTTGTTCAGCCATGGAACATTATTACAAAGCTTTGCAACTGGTACTTTTCGCTTTCCGGCGCGACACATCTCAAGAAACCAAAGTCGTGTGATAATAGTGCCATTAAACAATTACACATGGAATTCGTGCATACATAATAAATAATGTGAAACAAAATTAAAGCGCTTTATCAAACCTTAAGATTACAGAATTTTGCGAGTTTGACAAGAAAGCCTGTTGAAGAAAAGACTGCTGAAGCACGGTGGGTGAAGTAGTATGTCAAATTCACTGCGCACGGACGGTGGAGCCTGCAGAATAGGTTTGGATGCAAATGACGATCGCTAAAAATAGTAACACAGTTATGGGAGTGTAGTTGTACTCGTTATATATGAGTTGCCGCGAAATGGCCACATCGCTGAAAACCTCGCGTTAAGGGCTACGTAGAATCGTAGTGCATATGAAGGAGACTACACAGAGGAGGCTATCATATGCACTACGGTATAATAATTACAAAACGAACTGATTTCCTTATACTCTACGAAGTTTTGTTTCAAAGCTGTGATACCATACCACTCGTACCAGGTGTGTAACACAGCAATCTGACAGTACCCTGATGCTTTGTACTTTAAAATTGTGAGGGATAATGCTTGATAATTAAAGTGGTCTGATCGTACCTTTGTATTTCTGTGAGCAAATGGGCTACGATATAGCCGGCGACGAGGCTACCGATCACTTCGGCCGTTTTTATTTCGGCCAAAGTTTTCGGCCGCCACTCACTTCGGCCGCCATTCACTTCGGCCGTCATTCATTTCGGCCGCAATTCACTTCGGCCACAGTACATTTCGGCGGAAATAGGGTTTACCAAAACTTTAATCTGCACCATGTAACTAGCTATGTTTTTGTTGTACGCGAAATTTTGATCTGTTCACATTTTACTTTGCATGCACAATTTGTTTAAGCAGTTTTGAAGTGTTACTGCGACCATCATATCATGTCTTTCTTTCCCGATTGTACATGTTCTGATTAACACCTCGTCGACTGTCATGGCGCCCTATCATTTTGGCCACCATTCATTTTCGTATCATCGGCCATAAGGACGATGATGCGAAGTCACAAAGTCTACCGTCACGGGATAGTATTAAAGCCAAGCCGTACGACAACTAGGAAAAAATAAAAAATGAAAAGAAATCTTCATATTCTAAAGACCGAAGGATAACCTACAAATACCTGTGGAAACCTAAGAAACCAAAGAAACCAAAGAAATCAAACAAACCTAAGAAACCTGAAAACCCTAAGAAACCATAATACTAAACCTAAAAACCCTATGAAAACATAAAAAACCTAAGAAAAACCTAGAAAGTGACTTTCTAGTTTCTAGTAGAAACCGTAGTAAACCCAAGAAAAGCTATGATGGCCGGAACGTCCATTTGCCGAAATGAGCGCTGACGGAATTGAGTGTTGGCCGAAGTGAACCTGTGCGGCCGAAATGTAACGCGGCCGAAGTGATCGGACGCGGGGCGACGAAATATTTGCCGTATTCCGTGAAGTGAATGTGAGCGCGTCCGATCGCTTCGGCCGCACTGGTTCACTTCGGCCAACGTTCATTTCGGCCGCGGCTCACTTCGGCCAACACTCAATTCGGCCAACGCTCATTTCGGCAAATGGACGTTTCGGCCATTATAGCTTTTTTTGGGTTTCCCATGTTTTCTAGGTTTTTCTTAGGTTTGTTATGTTTTCTTAAGTTTCTTAGGTTTTCTTAGATTTTTTAATTCCTTAGGTTTCTTAGGCTTTCTTAAGTTTCTTAGGTTTACAAATTTTTTAGGTGTTTTAGATTTTTTGTCAGTTTTCTTAGGTTTCTTAGGTTTTTTAGGTTATCTTAGGTTTCTTTTTTTTTGTTTTCTTATGTTTTCATAGCTGTTCTTAGGTTATCCTTATTTTCTTTATGAAATGAAGATTTCTTTAAATTTTTCATGATTTCCTAAGTGTCGTACGGTTAAGTTTTCAGACTCTCCCGTTACTGTAGACTTCGTAACTCCGTATCATCGGCCTTATGACGGTCGACGAGGTGTTCATCAGAACAATCGGGAAAGAGAGACATGATGGTGACTGTTACTGTACACTTCAAAAACTGCTCAAGCAAATTGTGCGTACGAGTAGAAAATGAAACAGAACAAAATTTCGCGTATTACGAGAACTTAGCATGTTACGGGGTGCAGGTGAAAAGTTTTGGTATTTCCGCCGAAATGTGCTGTGGCCGAACTGAATTGCGGCCGAAATGAAAACGGCCGAAGTGATCGGTAGCCTCTCTCGGCTCTCGGCTATCTCTCACGGCTCTCACATTGAATGTGAGAGATGGGCTGCCGGGATACGGATCAGTGGGTCTGGTTCCAGGCTCACTGGTCAGTTTAATCACCTCGGGTCCCGGGTGCTGACACAGCACCTTGTCCAGACCGGTAAATGGTGCACCGTCATTAGTCTGATCGGCGCAGTTGCTGTACATTTTCGTGGCGCGTTCCACATGTACTTCGGGATACGGCCGACAGTTTGCACTGTTTTCACCATTAATTTTGATCCGCATCCTGTACGGAAGCCACAGCTAATTATACAAGTGTCAATAATAGATGGTTTTGTAAATTTAGATGTTTACCTCATTAGCATTAGGACTCATGTTTAGCAGCTGATTGTACAAACGCGTGTCATTTATGTATAACAAGTAATTTAATAAAAATTAATTTTAGTAACATTTATAAAAAGTGTTAAAATAATACACAATAGTGACAATACACACGAAAAACTGTATACAGGATATTGTACATGTTATTGTATGCACCAACCCGTGCCTAACAAACTGACCAGTGCCGGAGGCCATCGATTGACCTTTGATCATTTCCACTGCGACGGCTGCAGTTGCCCACACATCAACAGCCCTAAAAAATAGCTTAATAACAAAGCATTTTGAAATTTGCAAAATAGCATATTAACACCATTAATTAATAGCTCTATGTACTACCAACAAGATTTTGATATTTGTTTACATTTACATTTACGTTTACATTTGTTTACAATCACATAAAGTTTGATGATTACTGCATCATTAAGTACAAGATTTCAAATCGAAATACTGTGCGCAGCAGATCCATTTCCGCGGCCGAATTCTCGGTGACACAGAAAAACTGACTTTTCACCTTTCGTTGTTCATACGTACTTTCCATGCAATAGTCTCCTGTCAAAAGTTCAGGAGCGCGATACCATCTTGTGGCGAGATAGGAGGAAGACCGCTGGCCGTTATACGCCTGCTTCGTGACGAAATCGAAATCTGCAACGCGTAAAATATCGTCTTTGGTGATCAACACGTTTTCCGGTTTTACATCGCGGATTCGCGATGAAGATACTGTAAAACATTGTTTTTAAAAGGGATCGAGTTAAGTTATAAAAACTATAATTTTTTACACGACCATTTATATTGTACATTCTGTGTTCCTTACTTGCATTCCTTAAATGGATATACGATACAGCGCGCAGCAGCTGGACAGGAAAGATTTGGTGTGCGGACCCGAACCCAGACCTTCTTCGGAGCTTTGTGGATCACGTCCAGCAGTGCTTTGCTGAGTTATTCAAATACCACATAAAACACGGAATTTTCCATAAACACATGGAACAACTTGACGACATTATCGTGGCGTACATCGCGCAGTGCGCTGAGTTCCACCTAATGAGTGCACAGCGATGTACATGAACATAGTGCAGGTTGAAAAGGTCACACGTGCCAAAGTGAGCTTTACGAGTACGTTTATGCGAAGTGTAATCAGTGTGTTAACTGTAAACTTACCAAAACATTTTTTTTACGACAGCGTAATCCTTGTCGTCAGCAAAGAAGCATTTAATGGCAAGCATACCGCCTGCAACAGTTTTTGATCAGGAAGCATGGATCAGTTTTTGTCTTTTTGAATAAAATTTCGTATTAAAGTAAATAATTATATGCAGCACTTATATGCTGTGAACCCTGAGGGTTGCAGTTTGTAAGCGATAACTTTTATTTGGCGTTTACCAGTCAGAATATGGCGATTCTTTGTAACAGCTCCAAGTAAAGGATAAAAATTAGATTGTTAGATGCCCGCTAGATGATAAAAAAAATTACAGATTTGGTGCGCTCAAAATTAAGGTGTGTGCTGAAAATTCAGATGGACAATGTGTATAAAACATACTGCACCGTACTAAAGTCTCACAAAAGAAAGTATACCATAAGATCCTTTTCCAAGCTTGCCCAGATTTTCATACGCTTTGTAGCTTTACATTCAGCATCATATGCATTCATCAAGCTCTTTACATCAACACACAAGGTATTTATTATCATAAATAATGATAGCATGTAGTTTTCTTTCAACATCGGTAAACAGGCGCGAAACATTTGAATGTGAATTTTATGCCCAGTGTCGAAAATCCAAAAGATTAATACTGTCGTTTATACATAAGTTATGTTATGTAACATAACTACGTACTTATGTAAACTACCTGCATAATTAACGCTAATAATACTCTGGTAAGTAAAGAGGACTGTGTAACAGGCAAGCGCGAGGAGATCACGAGTGTGCTTTATTGACAAATAAAGGGAACAATGCTGCGTAATAGCAGGGAAAGCAAAACAAAGCACTGATGGCTAAGCAAGCAAGTGAATGCTAGAAGAGCTCTTGAGCGTTCGTCAAGGCGTGAAAGAAGCAACTGGCGGCAAGCACGTGCTGTGTGCCATCAGCTGTGTGATGATGCGCAGACTGGACTCAATCCAACGCGAGCGTACGCTGAGTCATACAGCGAGAGAGGGACGAGAGAGCAAGTATGCTCAGTGTGTGCGCCGCATATATCCGCTTCAGCGGGTATGAGTGCAGTGCAGCAGCACACGTACGTACAGCGAGAGAGGCGGTATGGCAAGCATGAGTGCAGTACGTCCATGGTGGGCCGTATGCACCAGGCGCAGTCATGTGCCTCTGACATGCCTCTGGGCGGGAATCCGAGCTCCTGCGAAGGATGCTCCGACTCGGTACCGCACCAGTACCGCACAACTCTCCAGTCGGACCCAAAGTGGGGTCGCTGGTACGCGTCCTCTGGCAGTGGGAGTCCGGTGTCTGGTCGACCGTCCCTTCTTCACTTCCGAACCCATGAGTGGAAGCCACTCACGGCCGAGAAATCCGGAAGCCGCTCGGGCGTTTCGTTGGACCGGTGTTGCTTCTGTTGGCTGGCTTCTTGCTTCTGTTGGCAACGGAGAACAATGTGAAAGAAAAGTGTAATGAAAGTTGTATACAGCGCGAAAGAAAGTATGAAATAAAGTTTAATCACAATTCCAGTGAGCAAAAGGGGTTACAAAACAGATCTGTCAAAGAGATCGAACTAGAAAAATACAATTCCGTTTGTTAGGAAAAATGCTAATAGTAAAAAAAAAATTTGCAAAAATCTGTCCGGGGGTCCTATTCCGACTAGGATGACGTCCACGGGGCAGTTGAGTCTCCACGGGGTCTCCTGTCCACTTTCATCCGGTAAGTTGGGTCCGGGGCATCGGTTCCCGGGTTACCCGTTGTAACCGGTTAAATTCACCGAGGTCGGATAAGCACGGTTAAACACTTACTTCCGACTCGTATCTGTCCGTTCGGGATAGAGAGGCACTGTTGCGGTTGCAAATGCCGAGGCATCCTCTCTGAATGGGGAATAGAACCGAGGTCGGTTTGACCAAGGTCGGCCTACCGGTAAGTCGACCGGCGGCTAAGGGAATTCGGCTATGTTCCGAATTCGGCTATGTTCCAGGTCGGAGAAAGCTGTAAGTAAGTCATGCGGCCTGTGTGGTCGTCATGTACAGCAGTTCCGTTCAAAAGTGGTCGGTTACAACCGTTCAATCTGCTACCACGAGCCTGGTTTGTAGTAATCCGAGTCGAACTGGCTCGAAGGTCCGGTCGGAATTCATGAGTTTCATCGATGGAAGTGTCCAGTCGACTTCCATCCAATCTGTTCCGTTGTTATCCGACCTTCTGTCGAGGTCGGTTATCCTATCCGTCAGTGGTCGACTAGGGTTAACCTGCAATAACATGCCCATGTGGGGCTAAACAAGTTCCTTCAAGTCGAATTCATCCACCGCAGATATCTGTCGTTCTTCTTCCGTCATGTTGACTGAGTTGCCGACTTCCGACATGTGGTCGGTTATAGTCGACTTCGGAAGGTCGGATGAACTATGTTTCCATCCGTCCGAAGGTCGGATTTTTCCGTTAGGAGGTCGGTTCTCGACTTCTAAATGTCTTTGCCGACTTGTTGTGCGACTTGTGTACGGTCACTTCCGACCTCGGCTTGAGGTCGGATATCCATATCCAAGTTCGGAGGTTGGCTATTTTCCGACTTCCTCAAGTCGGAAAAACTTTGTGTTTTATCCGACGAAAGGCTAAATTCTTCCACTAGGAGGTCGATTTCGTACTTCTGGTTGATTTTCCGACTTGTTGTCGCCTACTTCCGACCTCCATCTGATGGTTGTCGACTTCATTTTAGGAGTTCTGTGCGTTCGGCTACAGTTGGCCGGGTCCTTGGTGTCAGGACATCCTTCGGTCAGTTCGGACTGGCAGAGGGATGTTCGGCAACACAACTCCGTTCCTTCTGTGATTTCTGACGTGAACTCCAGGTCGGATCCGAGCTACTGTTGAGGTCGGTCAATCCGAATTGCTTGCTTCTGGGTCGCCCAGTCCTGCGAGGTAAGGTTTTCCTCCGGCATCTGTTGGCCGATTGACTGGCGTTTCATCATGCACTGCGCTCGCTCACAACGCTAAGGGTCTTTGTGGCCCCGGTTGCCGAGCTGAGCTCTTTGGTTTAAACTTCGTGCACATGCAAGTCCCTGAGGTCGTCAGATCCGATTTTCCATTCTGTTTTGTCGCGAACCTGTGACGCCTAGCCGCTTCTGTTGGGGGTAGACGACTCATGTCCACGGAGAAATTTTCTTTGCCGCTGACGAAGACCGACTGGCCGGTACTGTTGCGGGCAGGTGGTCATCGTCATCGGGGTTCGTTAAGGGGGTGCAGATCAAGTATTCTAACTGGGTCTGCCTAGGATGTTCCATTGGAGACATGGGGAAGCAGGTCGCGGCGGAGTCGTTGGTACACCAGTATCCAAATCACCGTCGCTGTTCCTCTTCAGGGAATGGCAGCACGTTCGAAGACGCGCGTAGTCGTGGTCACCGGTGAATCGGCTGGTTTACCCGATGTCGTCCGGGGGAGACTGCGGTTGATCTCCAGGTACAGAGCCTGTAGGTCTGGATTCAAACGGAGAATCCGGTTAAGTTACCACGTTGCTACTGCCAGCTTCCGTCCATGGTCGACTTCTTGTTGGTCGGCTACCAAATACTCCGTCGATCTGTGTGATCGTCTAAAGGTAGCGAGTCGTGGTTTTAACGATCTGCATCGTTACAGGTCGAACAGTTTGGGTCTCCAAAACCGATCTTTGTGATCGGCTTGCACAACCGACCTTTGTGGTCGACTTGCGCCGCAGTATCCGTTGTCTCCAGGTTATGGGCAAAGTACGAAGTCGACCTCTGTGGTCGGCTCCCGTACCTAGTCAAATCCGAGTCTTCCTGCACTGTTGGCGGCTCGGCCGAGGGATTTCCGCCGTTTACAATGGTGAAGGCTGCTCGGCTACCCGGTTCCGAAGTTGGCCACGGGTGCTTGGCAAACATGGCGTGAAACGCGCGCAGTCACGTGTTTCGCGCCATGTTAGCGTAATCCTCTCGGTTTCTTCTCCGGAGTCGGTTGGCCGGAGTATCGATCTCCATGTAACGCGGATTGGGGCTTCTGTTGGCTCCGATGGTCGCAGAACGTGGTTGACGATCTGCTTTGTTAGCAGATGTGGTTACGATCTGTCTTTGCCAAGCTGGTGAACTGGGGTCGATTGCCCAGTTCGTTCCAGGGATTCCTTGGGGACGTACCGGTACGGTGAAAGAGCCGAAATACCCGGGTCTAACCACGCGTTTCCGGGTCCGACCAAAGAATCCGGCTGACTTGTGCAGTCGGCTTTTCTGGCAAAATCGTCGTTGACGTCCGCCGCGTACATGGTTGGTCATTTTCCAAAAAAAAAGAACTAAAGAAGTGTCCATTCCGTTCCGAAGTCGGTTCTCGACGGCGCTGTTTCTCAGCTAGACTGTTTCTCAGTCGGAAGGTCGGTTCTCGACCGTGCCGTTTCTCGGCAATGCCTCCTTGAAGTTATTCCAATGGGGATCGAGTTCCAATGTGGGAACTCGATCTTAACTGAGTGGGACTTCGACGGGTTTGTCGCCGCCGAAGTAATCTTCTTCTTCATCATCGTCCGGGCCAGGTCGGTTATGTGGCCGTATGTTCGGGTCCCTAGGTTTGCAAGTCGCCGGGCCGCTCCGTTGAGACATCTCGTCGGTCTCATCTGTTTCCTGGCCTGGGCGCTCCGCTCTGCTCTTCCTCGATTCCTTGGCCGCTTGTTTGCGGAGCCGCAGCGCGAACGGTCGTGCGCCGGGTGCTATGTCATCCGACATCCAAGGTTCGTAGGGCGACGAGTTGAATCCGCTAGGCAAAGTTTTGTTTTCGCGGTACCAGCTGATGAATCGGGTTGCATCGTCGCTGGGATCTACGTGATCCTCACGAAAGGCATACTTTGTCGCATACCGTTCGTGGGTGTACAGCAAGTCACGCATCCAGACAGCTAGGATAACACTTCTCATTGGTGTGCCGAGTTGGGCTACGAGGGTTTCCACAGCTGCTGGTATCGCTTCATTGTGGTACAGTCCGTACAAGGTGTAATGGCAAAAGTAATTGCCGAGTCGGGCTGCGAAGATGAATCGCAGGAATGCCGTGGCTCCGTCCTGGGCCATGTCGACTTCTCCTTCTGGAAGATACTGGGTTAAATCCAGTGCTGCCCGAGCCGCGGTGATTACAAAGGCTGGGTGTGCGTCCGTGATGACGAACTGGGCAACACTCTCCAACTCGTCATGGGAGTATTCCCGAGCTCCTAGTTGGCTCGCACGTGTTCCGTCCGGGCTGTACAATGGTACATTCAGCAAGACCGGGTCGGTCATCGACGGCAACGCATTCGATCTAGTGTACGGGTGTTCAACATTCGGCGCTGTGTGCGCGTTCATGTTGAAGTCGGACCGCCACTGATGTTGTTCGAACAGCGCCTGGTATCCGGATCGGACGAGGAATTGACGAAGGTTTTCTACCATCCGCCAGATTTGTGGTCGGTTCCGTTCCTCGTAATTCATGACGTTCATAATGTGGTTCGTCCTTTCGGTAGGGTGGCATGACGACCTCAATTCCTTGTTGTCGAGCTCGGTCATAGCGAGGTCTTCTCGGATCGGCACTTCCACCTGCGGCAGTTGTGCCATCTGGTCGGCTACGTCGACGTCCATTTGCTCTTGTTGAGCTTCCAGTTCAGCTGGGGCTTCGGCGTGGTTCCACTTGTTGGCTTCCGGCTGCTGATCAGGTGGGATGAAGTTACGTTTCGACTTATTTGTTAAGTCGACCGTAAGTCCGATTCCTGTTTCTCCAGATCCAGTTCGTTTCCCTGGTGGAGCTCTGGTTGGCTCCTTCCCAGCTTCACGGATAACGGTTCGTTGCGCTTCGATTCTGTCTCGAAGATCAACTGGGCCGATCCGGTGTCGAAAGGTCGTGTCCTGCAAGATTCTTGCTGGGTCGGCGCTGCTGTTGTTGAGCCGCCGGTTGAGTCCGGTTTCCGGGCTGGGGGATCTGCTGAGAACAGTTGGACGAGCCTGAGTGACTACTGGCGTTGCCCTATGTGGGATTGCCATCAACTGTTCCTGGGTTGCCGGTGTGAGGGTGACTGGCTGTTGAGTTCCGTCCGGCATATTCATCATCATTGTTAAGATGCGCCCGTCATCGGTCGGTGTGGGTCTCCGACGAAGACGTCGCGTATGGTGGGAATCAGTTCTCCGACCGTCGGGAGCACCCTGTGTGGTGTCTGTACCCGAATCTTTATTTCTGGTTCATAATCGGTCGGTGGGGATGGACCTTCATCGTGGCGATCTTTGTCGACCTCTCTGATTCTCTTCTGGTCCTCTAGTTGACGATTAGCTTCTTGCATCTGGCGGTATTCCCACAGCCTATCTGTTAAGACTGGTGGTCGAGTTCCTTCCCGGGTCGCGACTCGTTGTCGCTGAATGACCAGGTTGTCCTGTTCATGGGACTCCAGCTGATTAATCAGAATCTCTGCCGGGCTATACCGGTATGCGCTCAGGTTTCCAGCGACATTAATGTAAAGTGCCGCCGCCTGAGCTCGCATGTGCGCTCAGTGCCGGAAATTCGTTCGTTCGTAAAGGAAACGATGCACCCGCGCAGGGCATTCTGTTGTTGTCCCGTGTCGCGTTGTCCCTGCACTGTCGGCAGTCCTCCGTATAAGCTTCCGTACGAGTCTGTCAAAATAAAAGTAAGCGAACCGTTTCTCGGTTGCATCCTATAAGTTACACCCTACGATTACTACGGTCGGGCCAGGTCGGTTCTCGAACTGGTCCAGGACGCCTTTGTGGTCGTCCCATGAGGTAAATCGACTTCTGTTGGTCGATGACGCCTGCGTGGTGTCACTGGGAGGAGGTCGGTTATGCCTCTCTCCCAACGCGTTCCGCGTTTCCTCATTCCCGTGTAGGTGCTTCTGGCGACCCAAGCCGACTTGCTTGGTGCGAGTCGGCCAACTCGGTCGATTGTGCCGAGGTCGGTCGTTCCTTCGGTAAGTGTCCATGTCGGTGATTTGATGGATTTAAGGCGATAAACCGTTGACCGCCTTGGGCTTTATCGGTATTCGTGGCAAATTGTTGTTGGTAGAGTGCCTTCGATATGACGAATTCTAGTTCGTCGTCCAGGGAGTACTTTTTCCGTCCGGCGATTGTGTCCGGTTTGGGCTTGTATTTGGGATCGACCAACTGCGGTTCCACTGATGTCCACTGGAACTCAAACCGCGCTATGAGTTGGTGGAGTATTTCTCCGCGGGTAAGTCCATCAGGGTGCCAGGACATTTCCATGCACGCTTGGATAGCGTGTATCCATCCTTCATATGTTGAAGGAGCCGGGTCTTTCTTAGCCGGTGGGAACTCGTAATACATCCGCTTTCCGCTGGTGTATGTACGTATCAGCTTCCCTGCATGGTATCCTAGGTCGCAGTAGTGTCGCACGTTGTTCTGGCTAAGTTGTCGCCAATCGCCCGTTTCATCTACCTTCCAGTGTTGGAGGAGTTTGAAGGCGATTCTTGGTGTGGCGAACTTTGGTCCACGTGTGGCCAAGGCCTTCAGAGCGGCGAATGTGTACATCCATCCGGCGTCATATTCCGAGACGCTCGGCTTGGGTTTCGAAGCCGATTTAATGCCGGTATACTTCAACCTAACGTTGACCAGTGGGGGAATATCGTCTGGTAGGACTTCTATCATATCCTCATGAAAGTCCGAACGAAGTGGCTGGTGGTCGGAGTCGGGCGTCAGTGGTACTCGTTTACCGTACTGACGAGGAACGTATACTCCGCCGTCGTCTTCGTTACTCTTGGAATCGTCGGCCTTGTCGCCGCTATCCTTCTCTTCAGGTTGTTTAGCCGGTATCTCCGGTTCGGCCTGCTGTTGCGGTGCCGAGCTCGATGGTGGTGGGGGTTTACCGTTTCCGTCGTCGTCGTCGTCATCCTTCGGCGATCCATTTCCGGGTGTTCGGAAATCTTCGTCGTCGTCGTCTTCGGTTTCTTCCTCGGATGACGAGATCAGCTCGGATGACTTCGGTTCCTTTTTCTTAGCCGGCTTAGTCGACTTCGTTTTGGTCGGCTTCGACTTTCCCTTTTGTTGGGTCAAGTCCTCTGGTTCCGGCGAAATTTCCATTGGTGAGGACGGCGGAAGTGACTGTACGTCCTTCGGTATAAACCGTCCCTTCGCACTCCGAGTTGGTTTGGCTGTGCTTGCTCGTCCCGCCGGAGCCGATGCCGTGCCGACATATGTTGTCGGTTCGTGCGGTGCTCGAGGTCGGGTCAAGGCTTGGACTCGTCTTTGTGACGACTGTCCAGCCGTACGAGCTATATGCAGCAGGGTGGCTGCATCATCCGACGGTTGTTCGTTGGAGTCGCTGTACTCCTCGGTAGGTTCCGTGCCGGCCGGAGGCTTGTCCGTGTTGACGTAAGACATCCGGAGGTTGAATTCACGCCGATGCTGTTCCGGGATGAAGTTCGGCACGGTATACCTCACCGGTACGTCGCGTTCCGCGTTCGTCGTCTGAAGAGTGTGTGCGGTGACCAGTTCTTCAATTCGGCCCTCTATATGGCTGATGATATCATCAATGTTGCCCTTCTTGTCCATGTACATCACGTTATATACACGGGCAATTTGGACCAAGTTCGATCCGCGAGGGTTCCGAATGTATCCGATGCACCGTGCAATTCTAGTCGGTGTATCGTCCGCGTTTCTTGCCGCTGCACTTTTAAGTGACTTTATGAGGTCCGGTTGGATCAGCTCGGCCATTCGTCCCCATTGTCGGTGAACGGCGACTGCTAATCCGTAGTCCAAAGTCCAGGCGACAATCTGCATCATGAGTTGATGCGTCAGCCATTTTCCGGTTTCGCCTTCGACCTGTACGTTGTTTGACAAGTCCTGTACCAAGGACTGGTAGATGTCCTTGCCGTTTTCCTTGGCGCTCCGTATACTACGGGTAACTTCGACGTGTACTCCGAACCTTGCGGATTAGTGTGTCGACCGGATCGTCCGGCTGTTCATCCGGGAGGCGTTCGCGTACATCGTCCGGGGCTGGCCACTGTGATTCATCGTGTCCGCTCCGTGATCAAACATTTCCTTTAGGTCGCCTTTGTACCCTTCGTAGGGATCGCCGTCTCCATGGTCGGAGATCGAGTCCTTATCTTCAATGTCCGAGACCTGATCGGATTCCACATCGGACTGTTGCTTCGATGTGGAAGGCTGAGGTTGTTCGGGCGGAGTCGGTGGTTTTGGTGGGTTTCGTAGCCGACCTCCTGAAGTCTTAGCTGGCTTTGTGCCCGCTCGTTGCATGACTTTTTGGAATTTCCGTTCGACCGCTTCCTTGTCGTGCGGTTCCTGTGCCTTCTCCTTCTGCGCGGTCCTTTGTGGGCCGGCATCCGAAATATCCAAGTCGTCGGACGACTTGTGTCGTTTAGCCGGGTTAGGTCTAGGCGTCTTACCGTTGAGTCCGACTTCGGTTTGGTCGGCTCCTTAGCCTCCGGCTTGACTGGTTTCTTCAGAACTTCCGTCGGTTGCGGTTTAGGAGGCTGTTTCGCTGCTTCCTTCTTGGCCTTCCGTTTATCCTTGTGGGATTTTGCGGAATTGGCCGAGTTGATGACCTTGGTGTCCTGATCGTCGTCGATCTGGACAGAAGGTTAATCTGGTCGGAGGGGAACTTTCATCTTAACGACGGGTTGTTGTACCCGTCTTTTTGGTCGACTTGGGTTCCGGGCGGTGGTTTTGCGTGGAGTCGGTGTAGCCGCTTGTAGGGCTTTAGGTCGGCTCCTTTCCGCTCGGTAATGTTCTCCCATTCGTTTCATCACGTCGGCCATCTTCTCGGTAAGTCGGTCGTGGTCGCGCCGAGCTTCCGTGGTGTTTCCAACTATACTGGCACGTCGGATTCTCAGCGAATGCCAGAGTTCCCTATCCTCCGGGTATGCCATGTCGATGCAGGCATCCTGTTCCGACCTTGTCAAGTCCTTCACATGTTGTAAGGCTGGGTCGTCATGGAATTCGCGCGATGAGTCCTGAGGTGGCTTCTCCTTGGCCGTACTCCGTTTGGTCGGTATGTTAGCCGACTCGGTCGTCGACTCGTTCGTTCGAGACTCGTCTATTGTTAGACGTGGACCAGAGTGAACGGAGGTCGGTTCGTCCCTTTGTGGTGACGTTTCGACCGTGGTTCCGACTCGCGCTTCCGAAGGGGATGTTGTATCCATCGCTTCTTCGGTTTTCTTAGGTTTCGTTGGGGTGTTCCGAGGTGAGAACCTAGGTGGTTTCTCAGACGTCGGTTGACTTGGCAGCTTAGTCGGCTGGGATGCTGATCGAGTCGGCGAAATCTGCTTCACCGGCGATCTACCTCGTTTCGGTATAGATCCCTTCGTTGGTGCCGCTGCCTTTTGGTGCATGGAGTCGTCGGAGTCGATGTTGTCCGCGTTCTCCTCTTCTTCGCTGCTATCCGACATTGTTATCGGAATCTTCTCGGTAACCTCTTCTCCAGGCCGAGGTTGAATCTCCAATGTGTAGGCGCCCGGGTTGATGCTCGGGTTGCGGAGCCGCTGAATCGTTTGGATCATAGTCGGATCCAGCGGGAGTTGTCGTAACTCCTGCTTTCCGCATCTTAATGTGACCAACCGTCTCAAGACTTTGTCTCTATCTTGAATTGTAGCGTGGATCTTCTGGGCCATTTGAGTCTGTTGCTCGTCGGTCATGGTCCGATCTCGGATACCTCCTTGAAGTTGTGCTTCGTAGAGTATCCGTTGAAGGTCCAGTGTTTTAGCTTGGCCGACTAATTTCTTATGAACGGCCGGAGTGAACAAGGTTTTTGCTCCCATCACTTTCCGCGACGGGCTCGGCTTCTCTTCGGCCGGTGGTAGGGTAGACGGAGTCGCCTTCAGGATTTCCAAGAGTTGTTCCTTGGTCCTGACTGGGACTGGTGATGGTGACTTCGACGGGAAGAGCCGCCTTCGTGGTCCCGTGCTCTTCGATGTTACCCGTCAGTTTCGGCTTCCGTGCGAACTTCGGTGAGTTCGATCCGCCTAGTTGGAGGGTAAGTCGACCATCAGGTGTTCGTTCACTCTGTGGTTCTCTTTGTGAGAGCCCAGGTAACGTTGTAGGTCGTTCCAGGGGCTTAGGTCGGATTACTTCTGTTGTTCCGACTTCCTCCGAAGTATCCATCAGTTCATCGTCGCCTTCAAGTGGTGGTACTGGTGCTTCGTCCATCGGCTCGTCTAGGTGACTCGCCGGTGGAACTACCTGTGTCGGTTTGACAGGTTGTACCTTTGGCTTTTTCGCGGATGGCGGTCTCCTCGATTTCTTCTGTTCTTCCGCTTCTTTCCGTTTGTAGAAGTCGTCTACAAAGGACTGGATCATGGCTACTAATGTTTGTAGCCGTTCCTGATTCTTAGCTGACCACACTGTTGTTGGTCGAAGGATAAATCGGGCTTCCTTGGTGTTGTTCTCCAAGTGTCCGAGGTTGATGTCGATCTGACAATACTGTGGACTCCGCTGGTCGGTTTCGTCCATCATTTTTCGGAGTTCGACTATAACAGCGTCCGCTCGCAGTAACTGTGTGTTGACTGCTTTTATCCATTCAAGGTCGGGTTTGGCTGGTGGGGCTGGAGGTGGAAGTCGGACTGAGTCAAAACTCGGTTTCCGAGCCGTCTGGATCTTTGTGATCCTAGACGACCGACCTTCAACCATGGCGT